>NC_044017.1:15753333-16100000 GCF_900496995.4 Aquila chrysaetos chrysaetos
GCATCTCAGAGGTCATTGTCAAAGTCAAGCCTGTCATCCTCGCCAGCGAAGTGATTTAAGTTCTTCCAAGGAACAATTTATCTGATCATTAAGCAGGCCTGCGAGACAGCTGAAATGAGCGTGCCACGGGCTACAGAGGGACCTGCGGTGTGGAGATGGTGCGAGCCTTCCGAGTTCAAACGCGGAGGGGACGGTGGTGCCCCACAGCCCGCCCCACAGCTGCCAGCAGCCTGCCCTGACGGACTGCACTTCTGCAAGCAGGGCAGGCAACAAACTGCAGGGAAGAAACAGGCATTTAAAAGAGCAAGGATGATACCTCTCAGACTTAATCTTTCGTGTTTTTACGTGATGACAACAAAAACCATAGGGCTGCAAACTGAAGGACAAAATATTGCCGCTAAGAGCTTACTGGATTGCTAGAAGCTATTAAGAAAATGGAAGCTATTAACATCATGCCAAATAATGGTTCAATAATAGCAGCCTAATGTGAAAGTGAGATACTTTGTATGACTCTACAATGATCATCCAAATAATGAACTGCAAACTCTTCAGCAGAAGGTGTGTTTTCCCACACGTGCACAACTATGCCATCAAAATGCAACAGTTCACATATAGTTGGTTTTAAGTGCACATTTTCTGTGGTGGCAACCTGTGAGTTGTACACCTACACTGTAGGAGCAAAAGCCCTATCCTATACTCCTTATTCAGGGAAAAATCCTACTGAGTCCAGTTATCAGTAAGAATCAATAACTGGAAAACGCTTAAAATCGTCAACCCATCAACTCTCAGGAAAAGCCTGCCTTGTACAAAGTTCAGTGTCTTTTACTAGCAAGTGAACAATAAGCTTTGAAATCTCAAATAAGAGTTCCATAATCTGTTTTTAAAGTATACTTCATTATACTATATTGGCCAAAACACATTGTCTGTAATATGAATAATATATTTTTTTGAATTTATATGTTTCATAGAATTAGCATAATAATAATTTTACAATAAGTATATATAAGATGTTTACATTTTACTATAAACTATAAATATAATATTTTATACATCTATAAAAATTATAGCAGCAAAACATCTTAAAAATATTCTTAATCGAAATTTAATTGGTTACCAAAAAGGCATTTTTGAACCTGGGTGTTTTCTGCATAGTAAATGACTGACTAGAAATAATTGTGAGAGACGCCATAAGTCAGATTATCAGAGGGCTTCATAAAGTATTATCAGTTGATGATATCGTTACAATCAACCTCACATGGCTGAAAGCAATAGCAGTTTTACTGGCGATCTCCTTTGGCAGGTCCCAGTCTAACAGTCTGTGCCCCATTCCCACCCAGAGTACTGAGACAAGGAGACATGGAGGCAAAAATGGAGACATCCACGGAGAAGAAATCCAGCTGAAATGATTCTGCTGTGTGTTCAAAGCATTTAAATTCTGCCCCATTATTCTAATAAGTGCCAGTATAAAACACATTATGTCCTCCCTATCCTTCTGTGAAAGAAAAATCCACAATATAAGAGGAAGGCTTGTACAAATGTATTTACCTGAGATGCAACAACTGAGAAATTGGAAGCTCTAATTTCAATTTCTTTGCGCTCTTCCTGGCCTAAAATGTCTGAACTTTTCAATATGTAGCAACCCTAACCTCAAAATAGTATATATAATATTAGCTGGACTATCTTTTGCTAATTGTTCATTTTAGTGTCTCCAAGGTAGAAAGGAATTAGAGTGCTTTGATGAGAAACAATGGTCAAATATATTGATCTGCACTGCAAGATCTGCAAGCGAGTCCAAAATGAAATTATCACAATTTAAAATCATATAAAGGAAGTATTGACCGTCTGCAAACTAATTCAAATCTGTCCTAACACAGAACGATGGCTGCTAGTAGCACTGGAATTGGGCCAGTAGTCTGACAAATGATTTGGATACATCCTATTATTAGACAATTATTCAACAGAAATAGAATGGAACAATCAGGTTATTTCTGATGACCAAACAGTGTGGTTACGACTGGTTTAACGCAACGAGTTACACACTGTTATTTCTTTTGCAATATGGTGATCTTCTCTGAGGACATAGGCATGCCTTCATATGCTTTCGTGTCATGTATGTCCACATATAGATGTAAAAATACAATTACCTGTATACATTATAGGTAGGTAAATGGATTGGTAGTTGCATACTCATACAGTACACATGCAATGCATTTAATCAGAGCTGTGAACAATGTACAGCCAGAGCAGATTGATTAAGAGGATTTTTACAGGTTCACCGGAAACCCTCAATAGCACTTGACAATAATCAAAGCTTTAAATACAATAGCAGGAATTGAGTAGGAATTGAACTGGCACCAGAGAGGCTAACTCGGCACGTCAATACTTAAAAATGAGAGTTGTTGTGTGAAAAAGAGTGCTAAACTGGAGAAGTGCCAGCTGTTGAAAGCCTACATTTAAGGCTGAGTCTGAGAACTGCCAGTGTTTCCAAATGCAGATCGGAAGAGCAGAGGATGGGTCTGAAAAAGCAGCATCCACCCACAGCGGATGGGGCTCCTGACTGGCTATCCAGTACCTATAGTCCACTGCCTACTGTGTCAGCCTGGGCTTAATTTCCCTGCTTCTCCATTAATCCATCTAAGAAGGGTACTTCCTTTTCGTGCAAGATGTTGGATACCTGTACGTGAAAATACGACAGAGCAGATCAACCCATTTTCAGAGCTGTGCTAAGGAATTACGACAATTTTTAATACCTGACCTGCCCTGATAATTGCCGAGGCCCTGATCCTGTGAAGAGCGATATGTGTGCTCAAATTTACATGCTATAATTAAACCCAGGGAGACTACTTTCAAAGCCTAGAGTTAAACAAGGAAAAGTTTGTAATGAGAAGTCATATCTTTCATTAGATCGGCAGATATAATTGGAAAAAACAGACAGACTTTCTTGCATACAAGCCCCGTTTCATGTCTTCAGGTCTTGGCAAAGAGCCAGGTCTTTGCAGGATTGAAACCTAAATGTTATTAGCAGCATTTCGCTAGGTATAAATGCCGTTGTAAAAGGAGCTTATTAAAAACTTGAGTTTCTTTGCTTAGAATCCTCCCCAAAACAACCAAAAAATACAGCTTGTTCTCTAACTGACTCCTCAGATCAGTAAGAGCAATACGAAAATTTTTATGGAAGTATTGCAAATAGTCAGTTTGATCATTTGTTGCAAAATGGTTTGTTTTGTTTAAAAAATAATTAAAAATTAATTGAGCCAAAGCATGAGGGAGAAATTGACTCTGTAACCCAGCATTTACAGAACTCATCTGGGATATGGGAGACCAGCGTTGAAGCCTCTGCTTTAACAAACAGTTCATTAGTTTTACAAAGCAGAGCAACTTTATCAAAGGAGATTAGCGAGTCCTACTTTAGAAAAGCCAAAATCCTGGTGATGAGAACTCCTTGGGTTGATTCCTTGGGATGTGGATTCGTATCCCCTTCCCAAAGTTGGGGGGCGCTTTGGCTACTTCTACACTGTTAACACACACTCTATGGGCATTTCTGCCTGCAAGAATAACTGGTCTCTTTTTGAAATTCACTGGGCCATTAAAAACAGATATCTACTTCTTTTTAAAAACTTTTTTAGAAACTATGAAAGCTGTTCATTTTTTGAGTGAATTCAGGACTTTCTAGTTTTTGCCTCTGGTTCTTACCAGTAATATCTAGCTCTAGTAAATTCAAATCAATCTATCTCTGACTTTGGACACATGATCGCCAACTGTCTCTGACCTTGAAAAGATGAACAAATGTCAGCTTGAAAGGTTTAACATAAAGCTGGGTAAAGTTACTACATTATTTTCATCAGCTTCATTGAGCTTTGGGTGACCCCCACAGGTGTAGACTAAAGAAGGTCCCAAAAGAAGTGAGATTGGGTCTGTTTCTCAAAACATGAGGATGGAGATGGCAATGCCTATGACCAAGTCCAGTGTAATGGTCCTGACAATGTCTCCAAATTGCCAGGTCCCAGGGGAATGACTTTGCATAGGAGCTGCAGTATGTTCCAAACAGCAATCTGATTTTGATGAATGGTGAATCAGGACCATCGGTTTCACCACAAAGCACGTTGTCTTTCTTAATTTAAACACAGACCCTTGAGTTTTGTAGTTTGGGCTCTGACAGTGAGCACACTCTTTTGTACTTGGGTAGAGAGCAAGTTAATCAGGTCAGTAGGCTATCTTGCAAAAAAAAAAACCCCAAAGTAAAGTACTTTCAGATATAGGTTTCACGAAGAACCTGAATTGCAGTTTGCTGAAGTCTGAGATCGCATTCTGTATAAAGTGTAGGTACTTTCTCACGCTGTTTGTATGATCTGCCCTAAGCATTGTAACTGGGAACCAGAAACTGGACAGTATGGACTTCCATCTCATCTGATCCTGGCATTTTTCTACTCTTTATATTCATGCCTGGAACCACTCGCTGACCTTTGTAGATGTACAGGCATGTTTTATGGTTTTATCATGGTTATTTTACAGCTCCAGTGGTATCCACCACCTGCCCAGACAACTTGGGAAGTGGTACGGGGCGAGTGTGAGACGCAGCTGGTACCACCAGGCCTGTGACTGGTGGGGGTCTCGGCACCTGGATTGAAGGTTGGGGAAATGAGCAGGAGGAGGGGTGCCTGGCTGGCCAGGGGCTCCCTTTCTTCTGCCAGGGTTTAAGCCAACCCCACTCCACTCTCTGCCAGTTAAACAGTAAAACCAGGGATATTTCAGAAAAACAAAATATACATCCTACAAAAGAATAAAAACTGTCATTCCCATGTAAGTGTTGCCATCTTAAACAGCAGGTACAGCCATGAGAAGTTATATCAAATTCTGATTTGTAAAAAGTAATGTTGACTCCAAATTTGCTGCCTCAGTTCACCTTGACGAAACATTGACATAAACGTATCCCTGAGCAGTCACAGAGTTTAGCTAATTTTTGTCACACTCTCCAAAGCCAGTAGTCTCATGAAACACTTTTGTTGCTCCTTTCCCTTACAAACCACCTGAAAGCACACCTCCATAATCTGACTTCTGCTCTGTGTCTTTTGCCCCTGTGAAAATTCTTCACATTGAATGGCTGCAAAAGTTAATAAGTAAATGATGGTGGATAAATCATTAAATACACATGCAATAAAGCTTTTTTCCATGTTTTTTACTTTTAACCCTAACCGTCAATACACATTTTCTCTCTTTTATTTCCAGCCATCAGTGTGTTACACCTGCTTTAGGCCTGGATGCAAGTAAAGGAAATTTAGGCCTCGGTTTTTACCAGACAGCCAGATAAGGGAGTTTGTACATCAAGATTTGCCCATGAGGTCTTATCAACAAGAACTATCAGCTTTGCACACCTGGTTCACTTTTAGGCCTTAGCTGTAGAAAGCCGTGGTTCACTGTTTAACTAGCACCGCAAACATGCAGAAGAGAGCTGCGGAAACAGATACTTAGGACAACCATAGTACAACTATATCCTGAATTTTATTTACATTTACTATAGTCATGGTCATCATGTTCTGGAAAACTAGCAGTGCAAATATCATCACCTAATGACTGCTAAAATTCATGGGTTGAGAAAACAAGTTGCTTCCTACAAGCAGCAGCACCTTATTTCTTAAAAGAAAATAAAAAAAAAAAAAAAAAAAGAAGACACAGAGAGATTCAAAATACAGTTGGGGGGGCAGATATTCAGATATTTCATCTTGCAATGTATACATCTTTTTCTGCATCACTAACATGACACTGGTATCAATTACCGCTTTCTAGTATCTTCAAATGCTCCACCTTTTTCCCATTTACTAATTGAGCTTGGTTATTTACAACAGAGAACAAGACACAGAAAGAGAGAAATTTTTTTCCCAATGAAGATTAGCCATTCATTTGTTTGGAACCAATTTGGCAGCCCTTGATCACCTACTAGAAAGCACTGAATCAATTGGCCATAAGGGACCATATCCCAAAGTTCTTGTTCAGACTTTTTCAAGGAAAATACACTTCATTCAATGAGAACTTAACCTAGAAAAGGATGCACATATTGGAATTTGGCCCAGTGATTGTACAGGGGATATCTTGTAATTGGGTATTATTAAGGTTTTGCTAACCAGGCTGTAAATGTAAATGCTACATTTCTTTTTTCTACTGTAGTTATCATGCTTTAGTATTATCTTAATATAATTTGATGATATACTATGAAGGCTTTGTCCATGCAGTAAAGGATAAACTACTGGAATATAAGAAATCTGCAAATTATGGGAAGAGGAAATAAAAACCCTAACTGCTTAAAGTGGTAACACCTGCTAAACAAAAAGTCTGTATGGTTGAGCTACAGAGGACTAATTCAATTTATCTGTCAGTGAGATTGCTTCCTGTCAGCTACCTCTGGCAAATCAATAAATAAATCTATATGTAAATAAATAGTAAAGTAATTACTACTTTTACCTTGTTCAGTAAATGCAGATGAATGAAAACTGACCCAAAAGGGAAGGTTTAGCAGTCACTGTGGCAAACATAGCAATCTTGTAAATGGTATTGGTAGCTGGTCAAAAGAGCATTTAAATCATATAACTTCTGTTGATTTGGCAATAAGTGTAAACTGGAAAAGTAAATTGTGTCCCATTACTTCAGGTCATGGCAGAGATCAAGTTACAGCCCTAGCATAACCTGGAATAGCTTCCACTGAAATTAATAACAGTTATTCCTGCTTTATTCAAAGGTAAAATTGGTCTGCAGGAAAGATCAGAAAGCCATGCCCAGCAGTGGTTGTGCTCATGTTTGCTGCTCCTACCCATCAATGCTGACAGAGCTTATCCATTGGCCTATAGGATAGTTTGGGTTTTCTTCCAAACCTAAGAGAAAATCCAGAAAATCCTGAAATCCTGCCATTTAGGTCTGAACTTGCTCCTGTGATTATGGCCCAGTGCATGTAAATTTGTGCTTCCCTAAAAAGATCCACTGTCTTGAAGTGAGGTCTCCGCAGCAACTTCAGACAATCATAGTTAGAGTGCAAATTTAATTCTCCCTAGCATCAGAGGAAATGCTTGTTGCAGAGCTGAGTGTGTGACATAAACAGATTTTTTTCTGCTAGAATGAAAAATTATCTATTTTATTTCTTTGTAGTCCTTTCAGCAATGAGACTTATTTACTCAAATTATTAGCTGAAATCTCTTATGTGCGAGTTTGCTCAAAGTGCTCACAGTTAGAGCTGATCAAATAATAGTAATGTATTTGAATAGTGTGTTTGATAAGGAGCAAAAGAAATGACCAAACTTAGTTATTTGGCAGTAGCTGAATTTAAAAATATATTCACAAATAATTTATTCAAGAGAAAATGCTTATCAACTACATTTTTTAATAACAAATATTTTATTATCTTTAATGAAAAATTTTTCCCTTTCTTCAGCGATAGGCTGTATTGGTTTATTTATACGACTTCCACAACCTTAGTGTTTTTATAGGAGTTAGGATGAGACTAAGTTAAAAAGTAGAGGAATTGTTAAAGGAATAGAGGGGTTTGTCCTACTTTTTGGATTTTTATCCTTTATCCAACAATGATAAAATACAGCAATCTGATAGTACTGTCAAAATAGTCGGGCAGTTCTTCCCAGAAACTGCACTTCAGAGCCAGACTCTGTCCTGTGTCTTTCTGGTGCCAGGATGTACTCAACAGGCCCCAAAGCTCTTAAGAAAAAAATCCCAGGAAAAGAAGTCTAAATTTTCTTTTTAACAGTAGCATCATGAACACCTAAAAGACATGCTTTTGCTTCAAGGCCAATTGTATTTTGGTTGAGAATCTGACAAACTAAAAACATTTCAGCCCTGTAACAAAACTAATGCTCAGATGTCATTTCAGAGATTAGATTCTACAGAAACCCTGAGATTTGACATCTTTCATGAAATTAGGGTCTGAATCTACACTTTACAGCTCAGGACCTTTAAATATTAAAAGCATACGCAAACACTTGAAAACCTGAGAATCCATCTTTTTTATGATAACTCAGGTACAGCCAGCATTGACCTGTTGTTTAATTCCACAATGCTGGAAACCACCATAGTGAAGGTGGCACTTAACTTTGATTTTTAGTTAGAATCACAGAATTATAGAACCATAGACTAGTTTGGGTTGGAAGGGACCTTTAAAGATCATCTAGTCCAACCCCCCTGCAATGAGCAGGGACATCTTCCACTAGATCAGGTTGCTCAGAGCCCCTTCCAACTTGACCTTGAATGTTTCTAGGGATGGGGCATCTACCACCTCTCTGGGCAACCTGTGCCAGTGGTTCACCACCCTCATTGCAAAAAATTTCTGCGTTCTTATATCTAGTCTAAATCTACCCTCTTTAATTTAAAACCATTATCCCTTGTCCTATCCCAACAGGCCCTGCTAAAAATTTGTCCCCATCTTTCTTATAGGACCCCTTTAAGTACTGGAAGGCCTCAATAAGATCTCCCCAGAGCCTTCTCTTCTCCAGGCTGAACAAAACCAACTCTCTCAGCCTTTCTTCATAGGAGAGATGTTCCATCCCTCTGATCATTTTCGTGGCCCTCCTCTGGACTCACTCCAACAGGTCCATGTCCTTATGCTGGGGGCCCCAGAGCTGAACGCAGTACTCCAGGTGGGGTCTCACGAGAGTGGAGTAGAAAGGGAGAATCACCTCCCTGGACCTGCTGGTCACTCTTCTTTCGCTACAGCCCAGGATATGGTTGGCTTTTGGGACTGTGAGTGCACATTGCCGACTCATGTCCAGCTTTTCATCCACCAGTACCCCCAAGTCCTTCTGGCTAGGGCTGCTCTCAATCCCTTCATCCTGCAGCTTGTATTGACACCAGGGGTTGCCTGATCCATGTGCAGGACCTTGCACTTGGCCTTGTTGAACCTCATGAGGTTCACATGGGCCCACTTCTGGAGCTTGTCCAGGTCCCTCTGGATGGCATCCCGTCCCTCAGACATGTCAACCACACCACTCAGCTTGGTTTCATCTGCAAATTTGCTGAGGGTGCATTCAATCCCACTCTCTCTATCACTGATGAAGATATTAAACAGTACTGGTCCCTATACGGACCCCTGAGGGACACCACTTGTCACCAGTCTCCATCTGGACATTGAGCCATTGACCACTACCCTCTGGATGCGACCATCCAACCAATTCCTCATCCACCGAACAGTCCATCCATCAAACCCATATCTCTCCAATTTAGAGAGAAGGATGTTGTGGGGGACCGTGCCAAAGGCCTTACAGAAGTCCAGATAGACGACATCTGTAGCTCTTCCCTTGTCCGCTGATGTAGTCACTCCATCATAGAAGGCCACTAGGTTGGTCAGGCAGAACTCACCCTTGGTGAAGCCATACTGGCTGTCTCAAATCACCTCCCTGTCCTCCATGTGCCTTAGCATAGCTTCTAGGAGGATCTGTTCTGTGATCTTCCCAGGCACAGAGGTGAGGCTGACAGGTCAGTAGTTCCCAGGGTCCTCCTTTCTACCCTTTTTAAGAATGGGTGCAATGTTTCCCTTTTTCCTGTCTCCAGGGACTTTACCTGACTGCCATTACTTTTCAAATATCATGGAGAGTGGCTTGGAAGCCACATCAGCCAATTCTCTCAGGACTCTGGGATGCATCTTGTCAGGTCCCATAGATATTCAAGTATATTCAGGTTCCTCAGGTGGTCATGATCCTGATCTTATCTTACAGTGGGAGGGACTTTGCTCCCCCAGTCCCTGCCTTGCAGTCCATCCACTCAAGAGGTGTGGGAAGAGACATAGCCCGTGAAGACCAAGAAAAAAAAGTTGTGGAGTACCTCAGCCTTCTCCTTGTCCCTTGTCACCAGTTTGCCAGTCTTGCTCATCAGGATGGATACACTTTCTTTCACCTTCCTTTTCTGCCTGACATACCTGTAGAAGCCCTTCACATTATTCTTTGCATCCCTTGCCAAGTTCAGCTCCAGCTGCACGTTGGCCTTCCTGACCCCGTCCCTACACAACCGGGCAGCATTCCTATACTCTTCCCAGGATACCTGTCCCTGCTTCCACTGCCTGTGCATTTCATTCTTGCTCTTTAGTTTCACCAGCAGGTCTTGACTCATCCATGCTGGTCTCTTGCCTGCCTTTCCTGATTTCTTACACCTGGGGATTGAGAGCTCTTGCGTTCTATGAAAAGCATCCTTAAAGATCTTCCAGCTCTGTTCTGCTCCCTTGTCCCTGAGGGCAGTTTCCCAAGGGGTCTTATTGACTAGTTCGTCCAACAACTAATTCCTTGAACTTGCTTTCCTAAAATTCAGGGTCCTGACTTTACTCTTCTCCTGACCCATATCCCTCAGGACTGCAAACTCCACCAGTGCATGATCACTGCAGCCCAGGCTGCCTCCAATCTTGACGTCACCAATTAGCTCACTTGCGTTGGTGTCCATTAGGTCCAGTATCGCATCCCCTCTGGTGGGGTTGTCTATTACCTGGCTTAAGAAGTTATCCTCAATGCATTCTGGGAGTCTCCTGGTTTGCCTACAGCTCACCGTGCTACTCTTCCAGCAGATATTGGGGTGGTTTTATTCCCCCAGCAGGACAAGAGCCTGTGAGTGCAATGCCTCCTATTGCTGGAGTAAGAAGGCTTCATCAATAGCCTCCCCTTGATCAGGCAGCCTGTAGTGGACACCAACCACAAGGTTTCCCTTTGTTGCCTTGGTCTCTAATTCTTACCCATAAGCTCTCAACCTGCTTGTGGCTGTTCTTCAGAGACAGCTCTTCACACTCTATCCATTTCTTGACATAGAGGGCAGCCCCTCTGCCCCTTCTTCCTCACTTGTCCCTTCTGAACAGCCTGTAGCCACCGATAGCCGCACTCCAGTCATGGGATTTGTTCCACCATGTTTCGGTAATAGCTTTCTAGCAGCATGGTGGATTCCAACTCCTCCTGTTTCTTGACCATGCTGTGTGCATTGGTGTAGAGGTACTTCAGCTGGGCTGTCGGCTGTGTCACCCTCTTAGAGGAACACCCCTTAATTCCTTTGAGGTATTTCACTGGTGTTTCCTTGTTGGCTCCTATTACCTCAGGAGCCCCTGGATCACCTCCATAAGACTTCAAGTGTGCTTCAGTGTAGCCAGCACATCTCAGAGCAACAGGCTAAGGGCCCTTGCTAGCACCCTGTCCCTCTAACCTTGGCGTGTCATCCCACAGCTTGTCACAGGCAAGCCTGATATTATCCCCCTCCCGCTTCAGGTCTAGTTTAAAGCTTTGTCAATCAGCCCCGCCAGCTCATCAGCAAAGACCATCTTCCCCCTTTGACACAGGTGAATCCCATCTGAGGCCAGCAAGCCTAGTGCCATGTAAACCATCCCATTATTGAAAAATCCAAAATTGTGGCAGTGACACCAGCCACAGAGCCATGTATTAATAGGCTGGGTGTATCTGTTTCTTCCAATGTCGCTGCCTGCAACAGGAAGGATAGAGGAAAAAATAACCTGTGTTCCGGATTCCCTTACCTACTGTCCCAAGGCTCTGAAGTATCTTTCGATCGCCCTTGGACTATGCATTGCAGCTTCATCACTACCCACATGGAAGAGCAGTAATGGGTAATAGTCTAAGGGTCGTACCAGGCTAGGAAGTTTCCTAGTGATGCTTCCTAGTTTCCTAGTTGTAAACTTCCAAAAAACATCACCTACTTCTTCAAGTGCTTTATCAAAACAATTAAATTCAAAGCATCTCAGGAGACTTAGTGCTGGACTTTTTGCCTGAATAGCATCCGCTCTCTGAAAAGAAAGCATTCGGTTGTCTACAAATGGAATGTCATATTATTTTTCGGGGAGGCTTTTTGCCGGCAGTATTTAGAACAAGTAGATCAACACATGCTCTAATTATATTTAGCATAACAACCTTATTTAAAATGTAAATGGTTATAGTTATTCTTTAATGTCACTTGTAATAAATCTACAGTGCATTAATTCCCCAAGTAAGGGTGCATTATTTAGTTCATAAATT
The DNA here is from genome assembly GCF_900496995.4 of Aquila chrysaetos chrysaetos. Lineage (NCBI taxonomy): Eukaryota > Metazoa > Chordata > Aves > Accipitriformes > Accipitridae > Aquila > Aquila chrysaetos. The sequence goes on from NC_044017.1 coordinate 15,765,318, forward strand.
TAAAAAAAGTCTTTTAAAAATGTTTACTGATTACAAATAATGGTAAATACAGGTTCAGAACAAAGTTACAAAACAGGAAGTTTTTTTCTGGCTTGGTTAGACGAGTGTATTTTTATTTTGGTGATTTCAAAATTTCTTGTAAATGTTTCACTTTTTTTCCCTCTTTTAAAGAAATCACATCAAAGACCTAAGACGAGACAGACATCATCACGTCACAGAACCTCTGCTCTCTCTATGCATTTAGCAGGTGACAATGTCAGCAAATACAATACACATGCAATTTGATTACAAAGCAAAACACAATGCTCTACTCCCTAGCTAATTGTAGAGGGGATGCATAATATTAAACATCTCTTAAGGCAAAACCTCCCTGAAAGAGGAGTGCTAGAATATTTTGGCTGCTTCCTCTAAACCCTCAGAAAGACAGTATCACTGAGGAACAAAAACTATCTTACAATAAAAATGTGCCCTATTCTCTTGGTTTGGGAGAGCACTTTTCATTTCTTTAAGCTTTCCAAAATAAGCATTTTGCTACAATGAACTGTGCTTATCATACTCCTTGTATGGGAGGGCTTTGCAAATTCTCCGTGAGACTGCAGATTCCCCTAAGAACCTCAATGCACTTTTCTGAGGTCAAATTCTACCCCATCATTGATGAAATCTAAACAAACTTATCTTACTAATTACCAATAGAATCCCTTCTTCAAGGATGAAATTGCCAGTATTAGACCACTCTTCATTTTACAGAGACCATTGGACTCAGTTTCACAACTTCCTTCAAATTTCAAATGCAATTCAAGCAGTTCTAACTTTTCTCTTACCCCCCCACCATAACCCATCAAGACAGGTTATACACATAATCCATCAAGATGTTTTTCCTGAAAATGTGAACAAACATTAGGGAAGTGAGTTCAGCTGGTGATCACTCAATCCTGTTGATGACTTCCCACCCCTGATGTCCTACCCCATGTGTGACCTTCTCTTTCTCATAGAGTTAGTAAAAAACCACGGTACCTCACAAGGAAGTAGGCAGGTGAAATGAAAAATTGAAATTTCATTTGGATTAGACCAGAATTACAGTTTTATAAAGTACCCTTTTAACACCTAAAGTGTGGAAACGTCATAGCCTTTGTGATACGTAAGTCTCCTATCACTTGTTGATACCATAAAAAGCATAGCTGGCACCTACATGTATATGAGATTTAGGTGTGAAACATCTTGCTATCAAGGATAGTATTGGCCAGAATGAGACAGCCATTATACAAATGTGTGTGTTAGAAAATACAATCTATACATATGAAAACATGAGAAAAATCAGATAGTCTCTCTTTTTCATTTTGCCTTTTTCATTTTAGCTCTAGGTTTCTAGCAACACATAAGGAAAGGGCAAACTGCATCCATGCTTAAGAAAAAGAAAAAGAAAAAAGAAGAAAAAAAAATCTCCCCGTGGTTTATCCCACTTACAGCAATCTACCAAAAGAACGAGGGGCACTTGCTCTCCTTCCCCGTCAGAATGACTGGTGCAGGAAAACCGACTCATGTTCACAGTCACAACAGCTGCACATCCCTTCCTCTTCCAACAACCAGCCCTCCATCACTTTGGGGATGCATCTGTCACTGCAACACAATCTTTATTTATTATTATATTTGCCTATGTTTTTATATTTAATCTGGTTTGTTTAACACCTCTCCCCTGTTGTTTTCTCATTCTTATGCATATATTCAACTCTGCAGTTCAGTCAGTCTGAAAGCAAAAAGCACTGGAAATATCATATTTCAGATATTTCACATAATTTTGAACGTTTTCAGGTTGAGCCGCCACCAGAACACAGAACATATTTTTGACAAAACAAAGTTTGGCAGACTAGTTACACTTGGTTCATAGTTTGTTTTTTAATTCCCGTTGTGCTCATTTCTGAAAGTTTACAGCTTCCTGAAATGAACACTGTCCCTCCATTTCTGGGAAGGAGAGCAGGATAGCTCGAGATAAAATTGTGTCACAGATTTCTCAGTCTGGTGTTTCTCTCAAAATAAAATGAAGAGCCCTTCTTAGACTCAAGGAGAGATACAGCGTGCACACTAATTAATAGAAGCTGCTTGTTTTCTCATTTTGCACATGCAAAGCCAAGAAGACTCTTAGCTCCAAACAGTAAGGAAGATCTGGAAGAACTGGCATTTCCTTGGACAAGCCTGTGGCCGGAAAGAGGTGACAGGAATGTTTTGTAGAAAAGAAAAAGAAAAAACAAGGCAACCCATTTCATTTTAAAAATCTTCCCAACATTATTCTGCCTGAAACGCTAGAAGGTCTTTGTGATACTAGCTGGAACTGCTGTGAGGTAATTATATGTAGTTACATAAAGCAGCCTAATGCTAGCCCAGCAAATTGTCTAAAAGAAGGGAACGTATTCCTTGTTAAATGTTTTGTCATGATGACCATGCCCTTTATTTATCTCTAACACAACATGCTTATTCTGCCCCATCTACTGTTTTCACCCTGCAAATTTATGAGGCTCTATTAATCTTCTGCCCTGCTGACTCTCTCTGTTGCAAAGTGTCAGCAGACTTTTGTACCTTGCTAATGTACAAAGTGCTTCTTATGAGTAATATCAGCATTTTGCCTTTTAATTGCACATATAATTTTTAGGTCTTACAGCTAATAAGGGAATTGAGACCACAGTTCATCATTGTCTCGAATGGTACTCCAGGGGTGTAGGGACTGTAGAAGCTCAGAGAAGAATATACTTGTCCTCGTTCCAAGCAATAGTTTCTCTCATTATAGCAGCCCCATTCACACCAAGTACAGTTACAGGTCTGCCAGCATTTCCATTATAAGCCCAGCTTTTCGGGGTTTCAAAACTACTGTAAAAATTTATAAAATGTAGCATACATTCTTTTGGATTAGCTTTTTTTTTTTCATTATTATTATGCATTATTGTTTCTGTATTATTATTATTATTATTATTATTATTATTATTATTATTATTATTATTACAACTTTCTATATAAGTTAATTTTACTATTTTAAAGACCTCATTACTTGCAGGGGAGCAGATGTTGCTTCGCGGTCCAGCTGAAAACTGGTATTCCTCATATTTGAAATAGGTCGTGAGTTTGTTCATTGCTTGTTCCATCTTTTCCATCCAAAACCAAGTTAAAAAAGTGATAGCATGGTGCTAACTTGGAACAATGCACAGTAACTTTATATTAACAGCCTTTAACAAGGGGTTTTCCCCTCATCTTGAAATTCACATCACTGAGGTGTTTTCCTATTGTTCAACCAGTTGGAAGGAAAAATATAAGTTTGCCTTCCTTTTGTCTATTGTAGTCAATTAGGGAGAAGATCTCATGTATCATATGCTGGAGGGTTTGAAGAACATGTGCCAAATTGTGCAATGAAATGCTTCTCTCATAAGTATGCAAAGCAATAAAAAGTAAACAGATTGACTACTGGAATATCATGCCACGGGAGCTGCTTGTAAGCAAATGACAGGCTGTTCTTAACTATTAACTATTGGGCATTGCTATTACTATTGTCCATATTCGAATCAGAGATCTGGTATATTTTTTAGATCCTGCTAGGAATGGTGCAAATCAAGGAACCACTTTGAGTTCCTGGTCATAATGCAAGGAGTGTGGGGGCTAAAAACGGACTGTCACTATATGACCTCTGAAGACACTTTTCTGTCAGAAAATGAGATGTTTCTGTATGGCCTCGGAAGGTTCATGCCATGCAGATCAGTTGCTTATTTTCATTTCCCCTGTTACTGGACACCCGTGATGTCTGGGTGATATACCATTTCAGAACGTCTCATGTCTTCCCTCTGGATTCCTCACTCTTGCCCCACAGTTTGCCAACATCTGCATCACATTGGCTATTCATCTGAAGGTTTTTAACATTTGGTTGTTGTATCATCTCCAGTTCCAGTGTTGTTGTTATAAAGTGATGTATTATTCATGCAATCCAGGGCTCAGTTTTCAAACTTGTGGACTTCATACAATATTACCATCATAAATATTGATTTCAAGGCACCCACAAGCATTTTTAGTCCTTCACTGAAAACACAAAAAAGAGACATCTGTACTCTGTGGAGCATAAAATCAAAGGCTGTATACACATGGCACAATGGGACGCCAATCCAGAGATCCCAGATAGATGTCCAGGTACACAGTGGGCACTTGTGCAGATATGTGCCGGGGCCCACAAGCTGTGTAGCCGCATCTCCACACATGTGGGGGCTTAGGCTAAGCAACTGTGACTCTCTTAATGAGTTTGGACCCTTCACTGCATTGATACAGCTACGGTCCTTCCTCTTCTGGGGTCAGCTTACTGAATAGTGGTGGCACGCTGACAGATGGCTTGGATCGACAAGTCAGATCATAATAATACCAAAAAAGGAGAGGAACGAAGGCCATGGTTTACATAATCCTGGCACTAATTTTGAGCATTCAAGTGTTATTGTTCTGTTATGAAAACCATTCTTTTTTGCTTATTTGTGGGACAAAGATTATGAGATGAACAGTAAAACCTGCATTCACTGGATGCAAGTTGAGAAAGTCAAGGAGGGTTCAAACAGGCTCTGTGTGAGCGTTCACAAACTTCCTCATTAACTGGATCCTGACTCCAGCTTCCTGGCTCCTTGTCTGCTTTGGTGGAAAGATTACCCCAGTTTCAACTGCACAGAGCCTTATTGTTCCACTGTTACCATATTTCTGAGAAAAAGATTCCAACTATACTCTTTCCAGCCAAGTTTCTCACCTGAGTTAAGAATGATGTTGCTACTATTTATCAATGACACCAGTAGTATCCAGAAAACCACTGCAAAACAGTCTTAAGGGAAGTATTTGTGTGTGTATATACATATACAGATCTATAAAAATAGGCGTGTGTGCCTATATGTAGTGTATATGTGTATATGTATTTATAAAAAGGAAAAAGAATAAATACCTTTTAGAAGATCCATGTATTAGAGATAAGCAACATTCACTATACAGGCTGTCAGTCCATTTCAGCATTACAGTAAACCCACAACCCTTTCTCCAGTATTCACAACATCTCCTGAACTGCACAACAGCATTACAGGCCTTACACTTTCCATTATCCCCTATCTATGTTACTTAATTTAAAACAGTACTGTAACAATTCCTATTAACATAGCTACTACTGATAGCAGGAATAAACCTAGAAACTTGCATGTGGTAGATTTCAGTAAAAAATAGAGGACCATAGAGGCTTCTATAAAGGTTTTTAGGCAAAAAATAGCTGTCATAAAGATATAACTAATTGTTCACAGTATAAAATGCTGATGAAATACAGATATTTCCATTAGCTTTTCTAAAAAGGTTACCCAAATGTTCAGTACTACCTTTTCTTTCATTTAAATTGCCTTTATCATCTCCCTTCTTATTATTTTATTGTTAAACATTTTGAAATATTTGTTTCTTACCTGTCACAAAAATGCCTTTCCTCCAGTTTTCCTTTGTAGGTGCCACTACTGTGTCTCCCCTCAACGAAGACTGATATTCCAAAGGAAAGTAATAACCTTAACTTACCTCTCTGGTTAAAAATAAAATTACTTCTAAACTTCTGAGGCTTATATTCTGTCAGTTCTTGAAATGTTTATAAAAAAAAAATTATTTCCTACACTGACTGCATGAACTTGACTATTTCTTTTTCTGGCTTCTCTTTTTAAACTGGAAGTAAGTACTGCACATAGCAGATTATCAAATGCACTTAAAACAAAGCTAGACTACATTAATTAGTGTTGTATGTGCACTTGAAGTGGGTAATATAGTTCATCCTCTGGCACTCAGCTCATTAATTTCAAAATGTATGTTACTAAACCTCTTATCTTGGTTTTATCTAATTAAATTATTAAGATGAAACTTAATAAAATCAGAGGTTTTTAAATGTCATTCAAGGCACAGCTACCATTAAGAGATCAAATATTCATAGTTTTAGAAGACGACCCAGCAAGACCACTTTTTGTGTATGATCAATTTTGTGCTGATTTTTTTCCAAACTGAACTGTCTGTATTTCAGTAATGTTATGATTTGCAAAGATAGATAGGAAAGTAGTACATACCACTCTGAACAGATAGGTTAATTAAGGTTCAGTCTGGTATTGATATGTACATATTATAAACATTTAAATAGTATAGATTAACAATGGCCTTGGAGCTAAAATGGTGCTGCAGGCTGTTATTGTCCCCTAAATACTGCGGTGTCACTGGGCCGGCTGAAGTTACTGTCAGAGTGATCTGGATGGCTAAACGCTAGCACTTGCTGTCTTTCAGACACCCTGATGTATCCAAGATGTTTGGTGGAAGACGTGACATAGGCACTACTGATGCACTTCTGTGGTAGCAGCTGGAGACAAGGCCAGATAGCCAAGAGCATTTAAAATGGCAATAAACATCTGTACTGAGGCACCAGAATTATCTCCAGACCATCCAGAGACTGTGTGCTGTAAAGACTTCAATACTTCTGTCTGAAATATGGAATTAATCTGTTCTAGAAAGAGAAATATGGAATCACAGAGTAAGACGGATTCACTACCTTGCAGCCAGTCAAAATAACAAGTACCAGTCACAGAATCACAGACCCATTCAGGTTGGAAAGGACCTCAGGAGGTTTGTATTCCAACCTCCTGCTCAAAGCAGGAGCAGCTCTGAGGTCAGACCAGGTTGCTCAGGGCTGTGTCCAGTCATATCTTAAAAACCTCCAAGGACAAAGACTCCACAGCATCTCTGGGAAACCTGCTCCACTGCCTGACACTCCTCATGCAAAACAAGTTTTTTCTTATATGAAGTCTGAGCAGCTCTTTTTTTCAACTTATGCCCATTGCATTTTGTTCTCTCCTTCATCATGCAACACCATGAAGAGTTTTGCTCTGTCTTCTTGATGGCATCCTTGTATGTTTTGGAAGTCAACACACAATATTTAGTTGCTGGATCTGTCAGAGTTTTAGCTCCCTTACCTGACCCACCTGGCACTGGAAAGCTTCTTCACAAGATTCAAGCAGGGCTACAGTCTGTGCTTCTGGCTAAGCACAGAAGAGCTATGAGAGCTCAAAACGTAGCTGCCATGGATGCACAGTAGAAAGTGGTTGAGTGTAACACCCAATGTGCAATGGTAGAAGGGTAGGGAAAGGTAAGTCCAGGGGCCACATTATCGTTATTTTGGCACGTATCCAGTCAGAAAGTATGGGTACTCCAAACGTGACATATTCTAACACAGCTGGTTATGCATATCTGGACTGGAGAAACCTTCCCACAGAAGACAGAGACAGTCACAGCTTGTGTTACCTATATCACAGTTATTACTATTCATTGACGATATTGACAGCTACAGTCTGCTTAATCTGATTCTCTGACTGGTCTGTAGAGTTAAGTTAGGTATCCATGAGAGGTGGCCTCACCTACAGAGGCTATTTAGAAATAACTGTAAGTCATGTTATGTGGGTACATTCCAGTTTGTTAGCACAAATATTTCAGAGTAAAAAGTCTCTGTAGAAAGTAAGTTTGAGGTAACTGTACAAGAGAAGTAGCAACAAGGAACACATGCACATCACAAGAGTGGGATGTAGCTTCACTGGCTAGTCATATTTTGATCTTGAAAATGAGGCATAATATGCCCTGTTTACTGATGGGTCCTGTCGCATTGTAGGAAAGCATCAGAGGTGGAAGGCTGCTGTATGGAGTCCTATATGACAAGTCGCAGAAACTGCTGAAGGTGAAGGTGAATTGAGTCAGTTTGCAGAGGTGAAAGCCATCCAGACGGCTTTAGACTCTTCTGAACGAGAAAGATGGCCAGCGGTCTATCTCTATACTGACTCATGGATGGTGGCAAACGCTCTGTGGGGGTGGTTGCAGCAATGGAAGCAGAGCAATTGGCAGCGCAGAGGTAAACCCATACAGGCTGCCGTACTGTGGCAAGATATTGCTGCCCAGCTAGAGAACCTGGTTGTGAAAGCATGTCATGTAGATGCTCATGTACCCAAGAGTCGGGCCTCTGAAGAACTTCAAAACAACCAACAGGTGGATCAGGCTGCCAAGATTGAAGTGGCTCAGGTGGATCCGGATTGCCAACATAAGGGTGAATTATTTATAGCTTGGTGGGCCCATGACACCTCAGGCCATCAGGGAAGAGATGCAACATATAGATGGGCTCATGAGTGAGGGGTGGACTTGACCATGGACACTATCGCACAGGTTGTCCATGAATGTGAAACGTGCTGCAATCAAGCAAGCTAAGCAGTTAAAGCCTCTGTGGTATGGAGGATGATGGCTGAAATATAAATATGTGGAGGCCTGGCAGACTGACTGTATCAAACTCCCACAAACTTGCCAAGGAAAGCACCATGTGCTTACAACAGTGAAAGCAACCACCAGATGGCTGGAAACACATCCCATGCCCCATGCCACTGCCCAGAACGCTATCCTGGGCCTTGAAAAGCAAGCCTTATGGCAACACGGCACCCCAGAAGGAACTGAGTCAGACAACGGGACTCGTTTCCGAAACAACCTCATAGACACCTGGGCCAAAGAGCATGGCATTGAGTGGGTGTATCACATCCCCCAGCATGCACCAGCCTCTGGGAAAATGGAACGATACAATGGACTGTTAAAGACTACACTGAGAGCAATGGGGGGTGGAACCTTCAAAGATTGGGATACACATTTAGCAAAAGCCACCTGGTTAGTCAACACCAGAGGATCTGCCAATCGGGGCGGCCCTGCCCAGTCAGAACTTTTATATACTGTAGAAGGGGATAAAGTCCCTGTAGTGCACATAAAAAATATGTTAGGGAAGACAGTCTGGCTTAGTCCTGCCTCAGGCAAAGGCAAACCCATTCATGGGATTGCTTTTGCTCAAGGACCTGGGTACATTTGGTGGGTGATGCAGGAAGAGGGGGAAGTCCGATGTGTGCCTCAAGGGGATTTGATTTTAGGCAAGAATAGCCAATGAATGAAATTGTATGATGTTAATTGCTATATAACCCTGCCACTGTATGTTATCACTACTATAGTTGTTATATGCCATATCAATGGTATTAAAGTAATAATCACCTAGATTAATGAAGTGTGAACTTTGATAAACCTGAGCGAAGTGCAGTAGTGATGGAACCAGAACTGACTTCAGCATGCAACAATCTGACACTACGCACCATCCTCCTGCTGTGCCCAATGTCACCTGCCTGCTGCACCACACCAAAGCTCGATCCTGCTCTGCAACTGAGAGATTTCACACCATCACACCGGCCCAGAAAGACTGTTATGACAGATGGAGCCCAAAGTCATGGTCTGAATAAACTCAACAGACTTTTTATTGGGATGATCCATGGACTAAGGAAATGATATCTCTGTGTGTGTATATATATATGTGTGTATATATATATCTCAAAAGACAGGAAAGGTGATGGTGACTAACTGGGATGTATTAGAAAGTGTGGGACCTGGGCATGACATAAATGGTGTAGAATAAGGGGTGGATGCTGTCCTGGTTTCAGATGGGATAGAGTCAGTTTTCTTCCTAGTAGCTGGTATAGGGTTGTGTTTTGAATTTACTATGAGAACAATGTTGATAACACACTGATGTTTTTAGTTGTTGCTAAGTAGCGCTTATCCCAAGTTTTTTCAGTTTCCCATGCTCTGCCAGCAAGCAGGTATACAAGAAGCTGGGAGGGAGCATGGCCAGGACAGCTGACCCAAACTAGCCAAAGGGATATTCCATACCACAGAACATCATGCTCAGTATATAAACTGGGGGAGTTGGCCAGGAGGGGCAGATCGCTGCTCGGGCATCGCACAGTGGGTGGTGAGCGATTGCATTGTGCATCACTTGTTTTTTCTTGGGTTTTATTTCTCTCTCTTTTTGTTATATTCCTTTTCATTATTATTATTATTATTATTATCATTATTATCATTATTATCATTATTATTATATTTTATTATTAAACTGTTCTTATCTCAACCCACAAGTTCTACTTTTTTTCCAGTTCTCCTCCCCATCCCACCGGGAGTGGGGAGGAGTGAGCAAGTGGCTGTGTGCTGCTTAGTTTCTGGCTGGGGTTAAACCATGACAATTCTGTACACAGACAGTTCACAGTATAGGAGTTGTGCCACAACTAGCTAATGTTCTGCAGATACTGCATACTGAGAAGTTGGGGAATGGTTATTCTTAGGGTTGCAAAGCCAAGCACTCCAAAAGCCGGGAAGTGTTGGCGTTTGATATGGGCAACAAAATGACTGTTATTAGTCCAAAGCAATCCTTCTCATGCAGGCTTAACTACAGGGTGACGGTGTATGCATGATTGCTAGGGTTTCACAGATGGTTTCTGACAAAAGAGGAATAAGATGGCGATAGCACTGTCTGTACTCAAAGGGATTATCTCAGACCAACATATTTTCCTTATACTGAGAAGCTTCTTCCTTCTGCTCCATCCCTTGCAAAAATTCCAGCCCACAGGCTTACCTCCTTTCCACCTCCAGTACCTAAACTTTCCATGCCCATACTCAGCCTACAATTTTCAGACTTGCCATCCCTGTTGTCCTTGATGCAACTTGCACAGATGGATGCTGCTACTCAGCACTTCCCATCTGAAACTGAGTCTCCTCTTTCCACTCCTCCTCTTAGACCAGTGAGGTAGCTTGAACCTTCTGTGACTTCAGTTCATATCTACACTGAAGCAGACTGAAGTGTTTGCAGTCTTCACCATGCTCAGCAGTGAATATGTTGCCTGCCCAGAGTGAGGCATATGTCCACTTATGTTCCAAACTGAACACAAAGCTGTGTCAAAAGGTTTGTCAAGCCAAGGCCCAGGGCACGGGCATGGATACGTGTAATGAGCTTTGTAAATCTGATGGTAAAAGTCTTAATGCACGATGGACTGGCATCTCTAATGGAGCCTGGATGGATGCTGTATTAATGCCTGTGGAATACATGTGCAGCGTCTCTGTAACTTTGATTTGGGTTAAGAGACAATTCTTTCCACTTTCCCTTGGCCCCTCAAAAATCTCCTTCAATATGTTGCCTTCACAAAACCAGTTTAATTTCATTTTGACTGGTGCAGGCATCAGCCACCTATATATATGGCCGCAAATATTGCATGGTACATGGAAGAGCTGTGCAGTGAGCAAGCTGAGGGACATGGCATCTGGGGAGGTGCATGTGGATACAGCAGGTTCCAGCAATGAGAAATGTCCTGCCACAAAGTCAAGAGCCAAGAGGTTAGGTGCTTGGCAGCCTCTTCCCTACTTAAGAAGCAGCATTTTTGAGTTCTCACTAAATCTCTTTCCACACAGTTATCCTCAAATTAAAAGAAAAAAAAAAGCAATCCATCACTCTGCCTTGAAAGCTGCCAGTATCCAGATCGGCAAATGCAGTAGATCCAGTGTTTTCTCTTTGTTGTTGTCATTATGATTGTGGCTGCAAGTCCTGTTCAGGATAAATAATGTCTTGTACAGAAGAAACAGCAAAACATTTTCTATTTTGGAATGAGCAACCAGAAGACAGACAGGACTGAAAGATGATAAGGAGAAAACTTGAAGGACATAACTATAGATGAAGATCCCATTTTAGCAAGATAAGTCAGCACATTCATGATACTGGGCAGGGCGTTGCCTCTGCTGAAGTACACAGGATTGGCCACATATTAAACTATTCTGTTCGTTCAGGATTGGAACAAAGGTATTAATTCAGTCCAACTGAAAGTGTCTTGTCTATCTGCCATATCTGTCCATGCACATCCACAAATAAGTATGGCTGCTCTCACAGGAATGACAGATACCATTTAGCAACAAAAATATTAAAAGGCATTGTCTGAATTTAAAAAAAAAAAAAAAGAAAGAAAAATTTCTTTTGAGGCAGTCAAGATGTCTGTCCTGCTTTGTCTACTTTTATCTTCTGAGGATGCTTAGGTAAACACCCACAATCTTTATAAGGACAGACCAGCTCAGTGAGTAAGGTTGGTATGCTATAAAAGACTCATTGTCTGTATTCATTTTAGATTGTACCTACAGAGGATTTATAGAAACAATACCTAGGTGGCACTGAGGAGGCTATCAGTGCTATTTACAGACAATTTAAAGGAATAAACCTGCAGTTACGCCTGTGTTTGCTTTCCCTTGTGGTCTCCCTGCAACGCTTTCTAATCCTATTGTGACTTGATTGTTTCACAGCAAAGTGCTCCACAGAGGCCAGTAATTGGCACACAGGTTCAAATTAGATTGCTGTGTGTTTAGGAAAGCAGGGGTCATTTCCCATCAGCACCACTCATTAAGAAGCAGAGTGCTAAGTTTTCTATTACAGAAAATACTCGTATGTAAGTGTGTGCGTGCTTGGGAGAGGGATTTTATGTATAACCCAGAGCAGAATAAGTCTGTGATCAACAATAGGCAAAACAACTTTGGTAAAGGAATATATTAACTATATAATTGATAACAGTTTTCTTAATTCTGCATCTGTCTGGCCGTTGTGCACAAATTCCTTTTCACCTTGTAAATATGAAGTCAAACATGTGGGTGAATTCAGAAGCTGGCTTGGAGGCAGTTGAAGAGTTGGTCTTGTGTGCCCCTGGCTCTTGTGAATTTTAATCAGGCTCTCAGCGTTAATTGCACATCAGCCAAGTCTCAGTTCTGGTATACTCCACGCCCCAGTCAGCTCCTGCGCATTTGCTGTGGGGAGGAAAGAGAAGCCGGGGTTCAGAAATGAGGCAGTTGGGCCCTAAATTAATGGAAGGAAGAGAGATAACATCAGTATGCACCAGAAAGGAGAGTGAACGCCAGGTAGGATTAAGAAAAAATAAAAGGAAAAAAAAATCTGTCAAGAGGAGCAAACACCCTAAGCCACAAGCTTAATTGTTTCTGGCAACAAACAACTAATCATTTGATAATGTTTAAACAGAGAAGAGGTATTTGGGTAATTCTTACCTCACCTGAGATACCCTGGGCACCTGACTCTCCTCAGATGCTGAGTAGCGTCCTTTTCTCTAGGATAACTTAGGGAGGTATCCACCTACGTCCTGCCTGTAGGTCCTTCAGAACCAGAAAGCAGGCACTGCAGCACTCACACCTCTGGGGAAATCTCACTTGCTAGGCTTGCATCAACCATTTTTAACTCACACAGTATCATTACTGTGGTATAGCCCCATTTTGCATAATAGCCTAGTGGTTAGAGGTCTCCTGCCAGAAAGAGGACACCCAGGCTGTAGCTTGAGGCGGCTGCAATCCTACACGGCCCCAGTGCAGAGGAGTCCCATGGGCAGAGAGTGCTAGCGTATTTCTAGGGAGAGTATTTTCTGCTCCTTAATCAGCCGTGGGGAGGGGGGAGGGAAGGTCACTGCGTGGAAATGGCACGAGGTCGGACGGAAAGCGAGCGGATGAGTGCGCAGCGCTCTGGCTCGGTGGCAGCACGTTCACCGGAGACCGAGCAGATCTGAAGTGTTGGTCCGTGCCCTCAGGAGTGGGTATGTATTTCACATGATGCCTTGGAATTAACCCCTGGAGGACTCCCATCCCACCTGGTCACTTAATTTCACAAACCTGTTTCAAGTTTCAAATCCCACTTTCACAGGAATGTCACACAGGAGACAGATGGGATCTGGCATGCGTGCCTCCCACTGTGGCCTGCCCCATCTCTAGTGGATCTTTATCTAGTGGATCCACATCAGCATCTTCCTGAACTCTTCCTCCTTTCACTGGGTGCAAAGCTCATACATTGAGGTCAGTCTTGCAAATTCTGCTCCTAGGGCACCATTCAGAAGGTGACCCCGTTCTTAAAACTACTTTGTTCTTTCCCTCACGTGGCTACTAATTAAAATGTTTCTTGCACTCTTCCCCAGGTCCTGAAGTATCCCCTGGTAGGGGCAGGACCTCATGCAAAAGGCCTGAAAGGGCCAACCCAGGGCCACATCCTGTAGCTTGTGAACACTACGTTTCTGGACTCTAGTAGTGTCAAAAAATGCATGCCTGAGAAAGATTATAAGGACAAAGTGTAAAAACATACAGGGTCCTTTCCGTAGCCCTCTCCTGGTCTCCAACTGCTTCCAGCTATGGGACTTCCTGAAATCACCTGGGATTCCATCTCTCTAGTAAACATCAGTTTATTTATTTTTCAAAGTACTTGTCCAATGTCCTTTGAACCTTTGCAAACTCTTTTCTTTCCAGGGGAAACTCTTATTCTGCTGAAAACAAAATACATTAGGATCTTTAAGTAAACCAACTCATGCTTCCTTTTGCCTCTCCTCTCACCAGTGAGGTGTATTTTTCACACATAAGAATGAAAAAAAATCTGCTGTGTATGTGAAATGCAGATAGCAATCTTCATTTTTACTTGCTCCCTCTGACGTGAGCCTTACAGGTACACTATAATGATGTAACCTGTCATGGAGAGCAATATCAAATCTAGGATGATGATACAAAACAAGCAAAAAATGATACCTATCTGTGGAGTTTTGCTGTGTAAATGGAGTGAGATTTCAGTCAGTGCTGGCATTTCTCTTCCTCCATCCCTAGTTGCCATCAGCTGGTGTGTGCGTTGTATTTTTTTATATGCATTATGTTTTATATCCAGCATGGCAAGTCACAGCTTTGTGGAGATCCCTTATCTTTAGACCAGGCCTGCATTCCTCCATCTTCTCATCATACGTCTGTTGAAATGTTGTAAAATCCACAGTCATCTCTGGATTGAAAATGTGATAGCATGTAAAGTATTGAACAGGAATACAGTTGTTACTTCAATTCTGCTGAGATTTGCCTTTGTCTCCCTAGGATTTTACCACATATTCACTAACATGCTGAGAATACATCTTTTTTTCCCAGTATGCCAACAGAAATACTGCTGCTTTCTGAAATCTCATTCATTGTAGTTGGACTCTCACAACTATAAACGTGGGAAAAAAAACCTGCTTGCCTGCTTTTTTCCTAGAGAAGACAAACCGTGAGAAACCAGCATGATATATTCAGAAATATATACTTCCCATGTAGTGTCACACCAGAATGAAAGGCACAGATGCACTTTCAAGAAACGGGGTGGGGGGGGGAGAAGAGAGAGAAGGAAGAAATGAACAAAATGGAAATTTGAAAAGTTATAGAAAAAAATTGGCTTTGTAAGCTTTTATTTATGGCGCAGATCATCACAAGAACAGGAGAACTGCAGTATCAACTGGATCAAAGTCCCAATTAGTGTAGTATCTTGCCTCCAAAAATGGCCAGTAGTGGTTGTCTAAGAAGCATATAACCATGATACAACAGGATCAACAGCTGATAGAACTTCTCCAGAACAGTCTCTCAGTCACCAATGATTTCCCAAATGGAGGCCTATCTGATGGTCCTGGGTAGATTTTTCTTCTTTCATCCATTTTTTTTAAACCAGTAACATTTTTAGCATATACTACATTCTCTGACAAGTTCCACAGCTAATAAGCACCTCTTTTCTTTGTTTTGAACCTACTATTTGCTAGTCTTGTTGATGTTTCCTCATTCTTCTGTTAGAGTTGATAAACATATAAACATATTTGTCTTCTCCATAACACTATGATTTTATAACCTTTAGGTGATCTATTTTCTAGGCTGAAGCATTTCCAGTCTAAGTAATCATATCTGCTACTGGTACTAGTAGTACCAGTGAGCTGCCTCCCCTCCCCCCAATTCACCAATTTATAATTAATTTTGCTTTAATGTTTCGTATAGATTATTAATAAAGGAAAACACTGGGTTTTTTTACCAAAACTGGTAGTGACTAAAGAAAGGTGATTTACTGACTATCTCCAACAGCATCCTACCCTTTGGGCTCCTAGTCCATCAGACACCTTCTTTGGTAGGGCTGGTAACGGCCGGTTAGGGCAAGCACACGCCCCTTATCTGCACGCCAGCCCCACACCAGCACACGGCCAGGCATGTGGAGCCTTGGCCACCACCCAACAGAGCAACCACAACCACCTCAATGATGCTAACAGTTGGGCCTGCACCCCAAACAGCAGAGTCCGGAATGGACCCCAAACTGCAGAGTCTGGAAGAGGATGCTTGGGATAAATATGTAAATGTAGTGTACGTGGGTGAGAAACTGAGTGAAGGCCGGTTTGTTTCTCCCTCCTGGGTTCACAGGCCGCAAGTCCCTGTTGTTGAGGGGTCCCAGCAGCCATGTCGTTCCTCGTTTATGGACCGCTAAGATCACTGTCACTTTGGAAAGATTGCGTTGATCTGGTGAGATTTCGCTGCATGCCGGAGATAAATGATGTGATGTTTTTCCCAGTGAGCATCTGTATTCTGAGCTGCAATTTCACATTATTGCATCTGGCAAATAGAAACCTTCTGCTTCACTTATGTCCCATATCACAAACCTGATGGACTGACCCCTGACTGAGAGTTTAGGTCTTTCCAGATGGAGCAAAATTAGCAACAAAGCACATACTACAAAGACCTTTCAGGAAAGATGCTCTTTCGTTGACTGAATAGTACCCCAAGGTAGAACGGAACAGTAGAACGGAACAACTTTGTACATATGAACCTACCCGACCTATTTCTTTCCACACAATTCTGGCTAACCAGCTTTACCGAGACCACCACAATCGGAAAAACAGCCACTAGTTGCACAGGTCAGAGAATTTAACTTAAAGTACAAGCCCTGCTGAAGTCATTGTATTTCCTCGTACACTTACGCTTACATGTTATATTCAGAGTGAGAGTGAGACTATGATAAAACTCTTGTGATGTGTATTGCTCGGAAGTAACATAACTTTTCAATGGTTCAAAATATGGTCCAAATTCTGTTGGTCCCCCTATTTTCTTTCAAGTTTTTTTTCTCATATGCACTATTTCTAATCTATATCCTCTCTTTTTAATTTATTTTAGAACTACTGTGAAACCAAAATAATTAAAAAATCCATTCAAAGAGTTTAATACAATAATTTCATCATTAGAAAGGACAGTATGTAACTATCAGGCCAAACAGTCTAACTTATGTTAAATGACAGGTCAAAGAAAGTTCATTCCTAAGAATGTAAATCACAAATCAGTGTCTGAGGAACAGCATATATGAAATGATGTCTGAAACATCAATAACAGGTTTTTTCCCTTATAATTATTATTAGCTTGGTAATAGTCGTTAGTGACCTATCTCCTTCTGCTGATTTAGTAAAGTGCACCTAATAACAAGCAGGGGTCAAACGTACAAACCAAATGACACTGCATTCCCTAGATACATAGTGCAGTTTTTAATGATGTAATAAATGCCTTGCAGTGTTTTTGTCTCACCCACCAAAATTAAGCCTATTAGAGTAAAATATGCCAATTGAAAACATTATAAATCTTGCCTGGAATATAAAACAAAATCTCTATAAACAGTGCTAAAATGACTAACTACCTCTTGTGTTAGAGAGGCTGAATCTCTACAGTAGCTTTTATTTCAGTTCTTGGTTAAAAAATCAAACCTTCAGAAATGGTATATATTTATTACATAAATAGCGAGAAAGAGAGAAAGCAGTATCACATTACGGCCTCTTTTTTGCAAGGAATTAATTGTGACTTCAACAAAAATACCTTTTCTAAGAATCCATCATTTTCCATGAGAAAGAGAAAGTATTGTCCTATAATTTTAGACTTTATATGGATACTTTAGCTCAGAAGAGAAGACTTTCTCTTAGACAGAGTTGGTTCACAGTCCAGGAAAAAAATAATGATGCTTATATCTATCCCTGTATTAAGAGTATCCATAAAATCAGTATCCATAAAATCAGCTACTCCCTTACTTAACTGTGCTGGAACCCACTCAAGCCATTGAGTTTAAAACTGCGGTATTATTATTCTTTGATGTCTATAGCTTAGCAGCACAAAGCTGGTCTCCAAGCACTTACTCGCTATAAAGAAACACAAATGTTTGGCCTTTGGGCTGTAAATATTGTGTCACCATTGATTTTTAACATATAAAGTGTATTTTCCTGAATGTCAAGTATTCTCAAAGTATAGGGACTCCCATGAGCATGGAGTGTCAGGAATTAAAGACAGTTTAAAAGCAGGAGCTACAAGCAAGGAAAGAAGAAAGTAATAGCAAGAAATGAGAAAGAAGAAATGAAAGAATAACTAATATGAACTTAGTCAAGTGCTACATTATCATTTATCCCCCGGACGAAAATGTCACCTGGGAAGCATAATATCCTATCATCAATAAAGAGAAGACTGAACGTGATATTACCAATAAACCTTTTCTTACTACATAAGATAGTTTTCTTTAAGGATTTGTGTATCCCATGCACTAGAAGAGATTTTTTTCCCAGCTAAATAATAGGATTGATTTTGGGATCAGGCACACCAGTGGTTCACAAACAGTGAAAGTGTCAGTAGCTGAATGGAAATGTGGCTCTGACAATTTGCTATTATTGCCTTATAGCACTTCAGCGTTTGTTATTCTGTGTTGTATCAGCTGCTTTGATGCTACTTCACCAAACTGATCTTGAGAAGGTGGTTCAGAGCACGACCCAAACTTAGCTGAGGCGGATAGACTAGGAGCAAGTCATCTTATTCTCCTGGGACAGAGACAAGTTCTACATCATCTCCAGCGATGTCTGCCTCCTGCCATGGAATACAGAGGGATGGCTAGAGGTGAGCATAGCTGCCCCCCTCAACTACCTGGGATGAATCCAGGCTGGGATAGCACCTCGCTCACACAGCTAGGAAAGATGAGAGGGATTCACCCTACTGGATGCAATGTCTTCTACAGTGTAGCCTCAAGCAGTGCACCTCTGCAATGTCCTTTACATAGGCTGGTGGTAAATCACCAGCCTATCCAATAATGTATCAGAGGAATACCCCTTCTAGGTGATTATTCAGAGCAGACCCATCTCCATAGCTTATTTCTATAGCCAATGCAGTCAAGGTTCCTGAGAGGGCAATGCAGAGTATCTTAGGTCAGGTTCCTCCTCTGACGCTTACACCTTTCCCTTGAACTTGTGTGAATACTTTCCTAAGCCAGACCTTTGAATAGCAAATTCAGTCCAGACTGGAGGAGAAACAGTGCCTTTCCTCTCTGGAAAATGTCTTCAAGCAGCTGTACAATTTTTACAAAAATTGTTGTGGCTAAAACCCTGTTTGCTTTTATCCTTCTCTATCCTACTTGCCACGATCAGTAATCATTTGAAGGATATTACACATTAGATTCAGAGATTGCTTTGAACTAGTTTCTCATTTATTGTGTTTACTAGATGTTTCTTTCAGAACTTCAAAAGAACTCTGGCATCCATCTCAATTTTATCTGCCTAAGAACAGTCAGCTTGCCGTCAGACATTGTCTCAGACATTTACATAAATATTGACTATTTAATGCAAAGCATTCTTTAAATATACAGGCACATATGCCAGTTCCTCTTAAGAAGATTGAAGAACTCTGAGTTCTGAAACATTTAAGAAACATTAAAGGTATCTTTTTGATAAAGGCTACCTCTCGAGAGATGGTGAGAATTTCCAACTCCCAATGTGAAAGCATTTATCTCATCTCAGCAGCAGGCATTCAGGGCCTGGAAAACCTGCCCTAGAGACCAAAGATACTCCATCTATTTAGTTTATCAAGGTGAAGTTATTTGACATGTAAAAAAGTGCAAGCATAGGGAAAAGACTTCTGATAGCAAGTTCTTTATATGTACCAGTTTCCCAGACCTAGAGGTAGGTATGTTCAGGAATATAAGCAGGATCTGATCTATTTAACTAACTAAAGTCCAGGAATTGCATGTATAGTACTCCAGTGATCATATATGAGATATCTAGCAAACTGATCCTCCTAAAGGAAACTGATCCTACATGATAGATCCTGCTTCAAAAAAGAATACTATCCATCTAAGTTAGACACCTAATTGAGGTGGTTTCAAGTCTAAATAAAGTGATTACTTTTTAGGAACCATTTGGAGAGTCCTTCAGATTTTCTGAGAAACATCAGTCCTTTTTTTTTTTTTTTTTTTTAGTGTATATGTAAGAATTTAATTTACGAAGGCTGCTTTATTAAACACCAAAACGTTTAAGGAAAAATTAGATAGACAAGATCTCCTCCAAAGCATTTATTTTTATCAGTTGGATTAACTCCTGGATAACAGCTACAGATAACAGTTTCATTAGCCACTAGAAAAATGAACTGAGGACTGAATTCTTTGGCTAGAAGTGACTGTAAAAGGCATAACCTCAGCTATAAGGTGTGATGGAAGGATCCCAAGGTGAAATTCCATGTCTGGTGGTGATTAGTAGATGACACAAGATGCATCTTCATCTGGATGTAAAACATTTGTGAAGAGAAGTGAAGAAAGTGCTGATCTACATGCTAAGATGCGTATCTTGTCAAGTCACACAGTATCAGCTCTTAGGTGCTGCCAGTTGATTTCAGAGTAAAATTTAAGCTGTATTTGAAGCACTCAGTAGGACCCATTTGCTTCCGAGATCCTCTTTCTACATGACTGACTCCAAAACGGAAACTAAATCCTCTCTGTTTTAAAAACAACTACCTGTAGACACCGTGATCTCCAAATGAACCTACTTCCCCTCGTGACCGGAGCGCCTGCTGCTGTGGGTGGGCAGCCTTCCTCTGGATTTTGCATGAGGGATGGCTGCTGCCTGAATGCTCATTCGTATTTGGGGGCATATGGCTTCTGATCGGTACGGGTGGTGTTAAAATAGGTACTGTGGCTTAAACCAAGAGAAAACAAAGCCTATCAATTTGTCAAAAAGGAATTATTGTGACTTTCAGTTGTACTCCCCCCACAAGGCAGAACTATGTTTTTTAAATAAATGAAAACATTATGAGCAACACCCACATACTGCTTCTAAAAAAGCCTGAGATCTAGTAAAGAATGCAAAGGTTGCAGGTACTGCTATGCATTTCCAGAAAATTCGTTAACTTTGTATCTTCAGAGTAAATTTACCTTTCTCTCTCTGTCTCTTTCTCACACACTTTGAGAGATGATACCAGTGTTTTATTGTACACTGGGAAATACGACAATAGTTCATGTAGTGCAGGAATAATTTTGAAAATCTAAAACACAGCTACTGATTGTCTCAAACTATTTAATCTTCAATTAGACATTGAACTTTAGAACTGGCAGAATATATAAGATTTTTCTATCCTTGAATAGGAGTTCATTTTTGTCTATGAATAATACATCTTGCTACAATAGTGCAGTCAGATACTGGTATAATTAGATACATTTCTGAGGTCTGCCTATGGTTCATGCATCAAACACCGATCCTTCAGGCTGCCTTGTATAGGTCTATAGGCTTGGGACGCTAAAGAAATGAACACAGTCATGCTAACAGTGCCCTCACTCCAGTTACAGATGTAAGATGACAGTGACTGCTCGGAGGCATACTAATTACAAAGTATTTAGCAGTCAGTCTCTAGCACACACCTGCCAGAAGCAGAGATGGGGGAAATGTGATATCCCTGTTTCTTCTGTTACACAGACCCCAGCTGGAAGTTAAGTTCTTAAGAGGCCAATGACTGTACAAACCATATGTTATCACCGTTCAATCACGCCCATAGCTTCCCCCGTTTTAATGTATATTTGGCATTACTAGATAATGTGACATCTTCAGACTAATCAGATGGATATCTTAACCGGCGGGAATGTTAAGGTAATACAGTGCTGCAGATAACATCCATTGCGTTGTTAGCTTCGCACTTGTATTTCTGCATAATGGCTCCATCTCCTAACCTGTTCTGACTATAAACTTTGCCAGGAGGCAGCCCATTTAATCTAGACACAGATTTTGTTATTTCAACTTATGCCTACTGTGGATCTTAACATTTTGGGTCCAAATAGCTCCTAGGAAAAAAAAAAAAAAAACAGCTCTGAGTGCAAATTTTGCTGTGTAGATCTACTTATAGCTGAAAGAAACAATATGTAAATTGGTTAGAAAAGTCTAAAAAAAAGATAAATTAGATCTGTCCAATTTTTTTGTTGTTTTTAATAACTAAAGACAGAATAATATCCCCTTTAAAAATTACACCTGTTCTAAATTTTTATAAAGAACATAGAGAAAAGGACCAGAAGGGAACAAGGAAGAGCACACCCATTTACGGATGCTTTGCAATGTAATTAGGGAAAAAGGGAAATAAAACAATGAGAAGTTTTTCAGCACAGCATTTCAATGCTGCTGTCCAGTTTCTCTGTCCAAAAGTTGTTTCAGGGAAGCCAGGCACTCTCAAACTGGGCAAAAATTGAAATTTTAAGTTTTTCTTCTGACACTGGTGAGGAAGAAATCAGCTTTATCAGAATCAGGGAAATGCTTTGCCTTTCACATAATATTCTCTTACATCTGCTGAACCCAGCCTTTTCTACAACAGTATTTTCACCTGACTGCTTAGACCCCCGGCCACAGGACTAACACAGCTGCCCAGCATCACTCCGTGGCAGAGCCAGGGTTTGAACCCACACACTACACGTTGGGGGCTTAGTCCTCTGGCTCACAGAAACTGCATTAATGTGAATCCATATGATTACAGAGCTGAAGGCAGGAAACACTTAGGAGCACTCTAGTACTTGAAGAGAAAGATTCAGAACCAGAGAAGCAGCAAGCCACATCAGTATGCTTTTGTGGGCTTAGGAAACCCTTTTTTTATATACATTGGGTGTATCCTTAGCAAGCAGGGGCATAGGGTACTCAGCAGGACAAAAAAAAGTTCCCTAGTGCTTTGACTACACGTTTTCTATTTCAGTCTTAAGACCTCTGGGAAGGGGCTCTATCATGTACATGCAAAACTTTCTGCTAGTAAATAAAAGATGCGATCAAATTGCTTTCAGCTGAAAATTTTGGGAGAATATTTCTGATGAACAAAGTAACTGTAAAAGATTTTATGGTTTTGTTCTCATTCTCTCCTCGTCCCTGCAATCTCATCATTCAACCTTGCTTTTGATTTTGTCAATGAAGAAGGGTGAGAAAGAGAAAATAAAATAAAAATACAAAATCTGTTTTATGACCAAACACCTGAAGCTCTTGTATATAACTTCCATTTAACAAAAATGCCTATGTTCATTCTTGTTTCAGCTAGAAAAATAATTTCAAACATTATTCCTTTGTGAAACCCAGCTGCTTGCATTACAATGAAAGAGATTTGCAGCTTTTTCAGTTCGGCTATTCTGTTTACGTGTCAGTTTTAACTGATTAAAGGGAATGAGAAAAGTGACCAAGCTTTTCTCTTCCTACTATTCTCTTCCCCCTCATCTTGCTCAAACAAAACAACCTTGATTACCAAATGTAAGTCATAACTCAGTGACATCTCTTGCATGCTGGTTGTTTTTGAGAAAGGACTGAATAAAGGCTTCAGGTTTTCATCGATTATGTGACTTTATCTTATTGGCTAAAGTGTATTTTTCAGTAATTTAGATTTATGTGTCCTTCTGTGTAGTTGGTGGAGAACTCAGGACTTCTCTAACCCAGTGCCTCCCGCCCTTCTGTCCTGCAGGTGCAGATAACCATGGCAAAAGAAGGGCTAAACAGGTGGAAAAAGAAAAGTTGAGAAAAGAAGTGTCACATATCAGAAAGTTACTGCATTTTCCAAGGAAGAAGAACTCACAAAAAAACCCAAATTCTCACTTCAGAAATTGTCATTCTACTACAAAATCTGTGTGCTCATCCAAATCCCATCATTTAGACTAACATTTCCCTTTGCAGACCTCAGCTGTAGAAGTCAGAATTGCTGGCAAATGTCTTTATTCTCATTAGCAAAAGTATCTCCTTAACCCTTTTCTCACCAGAGTACTGCTTGCTGTGTTCTCAGACAAGACAAATACAGACCCAAGTATAGCTTGGGGGTACAGCTGCTCCCCTCTTCCTCTTTTGTGATCCCATGGGCTTTACTTGCTAGTGAGGGAAAGGCAAATTCTTCATCCTTTATGTCTGCATGGTGGACATTTTGCCTTTAACTGTGTCTGCCTAGGAACTTGCTAAGCTACGGGTTTTCTGGGATACAGCATCGGGGGTAATTCCAGTGTATGACAGTTGCCAAAGTGGAGTTCAGCAATCTTCCCTTAAAGCAGGACTTGAGCTACCTAGAGAACTAGGCAATTTCTCATCCAAATGGTCTACTAAAGATCTGGACTTCTTAAATTACTTTCTTCTTTTCCAAGTGGTGCCCTTGCTTCGAAACTACTTTATAAATGGAGCAATAAGAGCAACAAGAAGTTGTATTAGATTACCACTAGATATTCTCTCTTCTCATATGGATTTAAGTCTGTTATTCTCAGTCTATTTAATTTAGGCCAAATTCTAATTAAACACTAGATTGCGCATTGCATTTCACTGCTTTGCATGAAGAATCTCGTTTGCTTGCACACTGTGGAATAAATATATTAACGCGTAATTACTCACTGATGATATTTTATATAAATCTGCACGGTTATAATGAAAAAAAAAACACCACTAATGAAATTTTATGAATGTGTTACACACAAAACACAACAGAATAGAGCAATGTAAGCAATGTCAATGTCTTCTTTCGCTGCTTAAGGATCAGTAAGATAGGAAAGATGAGAGTCACATGTATATTAATTACTGGCCTGTGTAGCCATCCGAGTGACTGCCCACAAGAAGCAATGGTTTCTGCATCCGAGCTCTTCTTGTGGCACAGCAAGAAAAAGTCACCCAAATGGCCTGAGGCACCTGAGCCACTCAGATCTACTCTGTCACTTTTCTCCTTAGCCAGTTCCCTGGATGTCTTTGGTATGACAGCCAGTTATCCAAATCTTATCGGTAATCTTAGTTAGCAGTAAAGCATAGAGTAAATTCTGTAGAATTGCTACTGTTTAAGTTAAGAATGCTCACAAAGAGGAACCATGGACTGAAAGTAGTTCGAATTTTTTTGCCGTTATTAAAACAAAACACTCCTTTAATACTTTAAACAATATTACAGATTTTTTTTCCTAAAACTGACATTCATTATGAATGTTTCTTGAGTATACACTGGTGTGTTTTATTTTTATAAAATAAAATATCAGTCTTTGCTTCACATTTATTATTAATGCAAGATACACGAATCTCTCTTAAAATTGTTGTATCAGGTGATATTTGCAGGTGCAATTGTTTTGTTTAACAGATGCTATTTCAAGAAAGGGAGAGAGATCATGTTTTCCTCACAGTCCACAGGTTGGTATCTCAATAGGGAGCTGGACGCATACCTATATTTCATAATATGTGCTCATCTATAGACTCCGTTCCACAGAGCCCTGCCTCCAGTGCCACAAAATTGCATTTACTCACATATTCCTATCTCCAGCTTCGTGCTTTTCTATATGCAAACAGCACATCATACACATCCCCATTATGGGAACGTCTGAGGGGAATAATCTTTACTTGCAATCAGAGGTCAGAAAACATGCTGGAGTGTGCTTTTGAAGACTGGATATATGCACTGCTGGTGCTGGTATAGCACATCTAGAAAGAAAGGGAGTCTGGTGGAGCTGGGGTGTTGTGCTGCCTACGGAACAGTGAAGTGCTGAGCTCTTTAGAAAATCTGTCTAGAGAAATGTAAGTTCTAAAACAGGAGACAATGTCCACTGAAAAAAACCACCCTCAAAACGATATGCGCTTTGGAAATGTGACCCCAGCTACAGTGACATTTGGGAAGCAAGGCCAGTGAATTTGAACTGCCACTGTCTTGCTGGAGGTGTTATAAAATGTATTTGGACACCTTTTTTTTTTTTTTCTTCTTTTTTAGTTAACTGCATTTGGTTTGTAGGTTTTATTTCTGCAGGGTAGTGCCCTAGTTGCACTTGGCACAGGCATTTGAGCTGGAACCTCTTTAAGTAAAGCAGGAACGGGCTTGCTGGGAAGATCATCTGAAAGGCTCAGAAATCTCACCCTTACATTAGTACCTAGGAGTACTTACTCCTCCTACATATTAATGGGAAAAAAAAAAGGCAGTTCCAGAGGATCATTCACATCTTAAGCTGCATGTATCTCTGCACTTACCATACAGGTGATTACTCCTAACCCAGGTGCTCTACTGGAAAGTTCACAGGTAGTTGGGTTGAATCTGAATCAAACAACAGCTCTGCTGCTGTTTGGAAGATATACTGGAAGAGCTCTGTTTGAAGGAGAACATCTGAAGAAATCAATAGTTACTGGGTGATGTATGGAGAAAATAGAAGATATTTGTTTTCTTTTTATTGCCTGGTTATTCATAGGAGTTATAGCTGGTTTATGTTTTTAATTCTTTAAAGAATTTTTTTAATGGTGAACAGCTGTTAGTGTGTTTTGGCAGATATGTCTTGCTTTTTGGATCTAAAAAACAACTATTCTTTAAGTCTGATAAGGGCAAAGTTTTTATGCTTGTATTTTGATTATTGTTAGATCTTGGCATATATTGACACCATTAGATTTTTCTCTATGTTTCAAAATACTAACAATGGGAGCTAACATTTAACACCTCTGTTAGAAAAACTAAAAAAATTCATACACCAGGAGTTGCTGCTTATCTCTTATTAGATTGTTCAGCAAACAAAAACCCATACAAAAGAAAAACAACAGAGCTGGCAGCATATGTTTAATGGATGTAGAGACTGATGTGAAAGCTGCTGTAAATACCCACTCATGAAATCCTCCTCTAAGGTCAGAGGCAATGCAGTCTCTCATGTCTTGAAAGAGAAGTTAAGTATCCCTCCTGATGATTCCGACATTGAACTGATGACAAGGATTCATAAGAAGAGGATATAAAACTCATTTAAATCAGTGGGTACTTTGCCTGTACCCAAACAGCAAAGCATTGAGAGAGCAGGAAAAGAAGTATGTAATAAGACAGCGAGAACTGTTCAAGGAAAGTCAATGTTAGAAAATGCCGACCCTCTGCTATTAGCTGCTAATTTTAAAAGGGACTTTTAAACTGAAATATCACTGTGTGGAAGAGTTTTCTAAAGCCACGTTCAAGCTGCAGTGGGTAGGCAGCTAATTTTCCATGTAATGTTATCTGAGGTGTGGAGGATCCTGACATGATAGAGAAACACAAAAGACAGCACATGGCTGCAGTATTAGTTTCAGTGAGTTCAGTACCGTCTACAGACAACACATTAAGTAATGAGTTCTAGCAGTCCAGTCAAACTGCTTGTGCCATTTCCCTACCTAAATATTTTATATATTGAAGTATCACTGGGACCCAAACAGTGGAATTATAACTAGAAAGCATGCATCTCTGTTTAGTGCCTAACACTCTTCATTGGCTGGAGCTTGTAGCATAGAAAGAGAAAAAGAAAGGACTAAGCTGAGTTAGTTATAAAACATATTCGTATCACAAGTTCTCTGATTTTTGCAAAAATCTGAGTACATAGCAGAGCCATGTGACCTTCTGGGTGTGTGTAACAGCTTCTAAAGATTTCTCAACACTATTCCATGTGAAAAATGCAAGAAACACACTTTCTAGTTAAAATATCTAGGGATAAACTAATACGCTCTCCACTTTAGGTCACATAGGGAAACTTATTATTTTAATATTTGTGCTATCAATACCATTAAGAGGTGCTTATAAATTACAATGGGCATCTGAAAAGACTGCCTCCTATCTCAGGACTTTTTTAAGTCAGTACTCAAGTACTTTTTAAGTCAGTACTTTAAGACTCAAAGTACGAAGGAAAGAAAAGCAAGTAGAGAAAATGAACTCTATAATTGACAAATTATGTTAATCTAATGATAGACGTTTCAAAAAGAAGACGGAACAAACAGGATGAAGATTTTACTTTTATGTGTGTTCCAGTCTTGTCTTTAATACTAAAGACTCTATGGAGCACAGTGTGCAACAGTATAGACAACTACATCGCATACTAAGATAATCCATAGTAGATACAAGAGGAAAAATTACTTTTAAAACAGACGACCACAAAAAATGCAGCGATGTTTGTTTACCTCTGTTTTCCTTTTTCAAAACATCTTAAAGATTCCTAAGGAATCAATCTAGCTGCTTGGGTCAGTCTGAGCAAAAAATAATTTAAGACTTCTGAAAATGTTAATATAGGTGCTAAAATTTGTTTTGTTAATTGCTGGAATAATCAATAACTCATTTTCATTCTAAACTAGGTCCTTCACGTGTCTTAAATAACCCAACGGAAGATCATTTACATCTCAATAACAACCCTTAACAATGTCATGTCATCAAAATCCAAACTAAATCTCAATAATGTAGGTTAGTGACCAGTAAAGGACTTATTACCTGGGTCAAGTCCTTGGGGGCTGTGGTGGGCCAACTGGTGAAAGCCTTGCTTGTGTGTGGCTTTTACTCCAAAATATGAGCGTGGCATCCCATAGGAATGATCCCATTATTTGGTGCTATGTCATTTTCTAAATGGTTATACATCACACCTATTTCAGGATCCTGTAGCAGATTTGTAATATGAAGGTCAATCAAGCATAACAAAACAAAACAACAACCAAAAAAAAAAAAGCCAAAACAGACATCAGAGTAATATGCAGTAGAGAGCTTTAAAAATAAACAAATAAATATGGCTTTGAAAGCTCACTTGGAGCTTCACCTTGCTTTCATTAAAATGTTTCTGTGTAAAATGGTAATTAGCAGAAATGGGAAGTAAAAGTATATTAGCCTTATGTACTAGCTAGGAACAGAGAAAGGCATAACTATTTTAAGATGCATTTTTAACAATGCTTTTGTGATACCAACACACTTGCTGATGATATTGAAATTTTTATGTTAATTAAACAACCCCTAACCACTCAGTACATCTCAGATATATACACTTTGTAATTACCTCCATTATTGAAATAGCTAGTTTGATTTATCCTTGCCACAGTAACATTCTAGCTTCTGTTATTTTTGTCTTTAGAAAAACATAGGTCCCAGTGAGGGAATATAAAACTATTACTGTAAATTAAATATTAAAGCTAACTTATTTTTGCATAAGAACACTGTCAAATAATGGTGATAACTGTTCCTAAGAAATGAACTTTTTTTTGCCTTTTTTGGAACACAAATTAAAATCTAATTTTCAGTTCTTTTGTAAATTTCATATAGTTAGCATGTATAATTTTACTGATGGCAGTAGCTTAACAGGGAGCTATTATAGTCTTAGCTTAGCGATTAAGATACACAACATTTGTTGAAGAGCTAGGCCTTTTAGTCTAGGATGGATTATCACTTGATCCTTCCTTAAGCATTTTTATACAGGAGTGCATTATCCTTGGAGCCACCCTGGGCTCCATGCCTCATTAACCTGGGTGTTAGATAAATCAAAGGCAGCCTCAGAGACAAAGATAAGCAAACTGCAGGCCAGCAAGACGATGATGTATGGATCCAGGAGGCTAATAGGAAAGTATTGACAGGAAAATGGTGTGCTTATCCTGCAATCACTGCATATTGCAATGAGAGCTCCCAAAAGCAGATGGGATACACTTCAGGGAATGCAGGAGTAGGAGATTGTTAGGCAGAAATGGATCCTCACATCTTAAATTCTAACAAGAACTTTCTTTGCGGCTGCACTTCAAGCACAGCAGAGAGGTTAGTACCCAGGCAAAGGCAAACTCTAAAAAGTGAATTCATGGTAGGGGTAAACATTATTATTATTTTAAGATTGTAATATAACCACCAAAGCTGAATTTCGCATATGTCAAACATTAAAACAAACACACTTTGCAGAGACAATACACAGAACAACAATTCCATATGCTCAGAAAAAGCATTTAGCATTAAGAATACCCTATAAAGCCTTCTGTAGAAAACAATGTTTCAGCCGTTAATACGTTTCCAATGAGGAAGGCAGCGTGATCAACAAAAATCCATGCAAAACAGGGTACGTTCTGTGACTTCCCCTTGTGCTTGTTTTCCCTTCAGTTCCAAGGGTAACATTTTCCAGAAGGTCTAAGCCTTAGCCACAAATCACCTCTTAGGTCCAGTAAGCGGTCCGCTTCCACTATTTGGAAACGATGAAAAGTTCTCCAAGTTTTGTAAGGCCTGCTGCTGTTTTTCTGGGGTTTGTTTTCCAAGACTCAGTTCACTAGATCGATTTCAGAAGGATTTGTTTGTTTGTTTGTTTGTTTGTTTGTTTGTTTGTTTAAAGCACAGATATATTAAAATAGCTGAATTAAGGGAAAGACCCTCAGAAAATTTTGGATCAATCTCAGTATGATCATACAGCTCCTGGAAAATAAAGCTGGGTTTGTCAGGATTCACTCTCCCCTTTATTTATTTCTGTTGACTGTGGTGTTTTGTAAGACCTTTTCTCTTAAACGTGCATAACTACTCTTTCAAAATAGTAAGTGTCCTCCTAAATCATTACCCCATCTTAAAATCATAGTTTACCATGCTCTCTTTTTCTTTCTGTACTTTGAGTATCAGCCTACTAGTTTTAAATTATTCCTGTTGACTCCACTGGGAGCAGGATCAAACCCCAAGCCTACAGACGGAACAGAGTTGGTCTTATTTTCCCCAGTGTTGTGACTTACTGGGGACAAGGGCCAGGATGAAGAGCACCCAGCAGCATTCTGATAACAATAAACAGCCTAGAATTTGAGTTAAGCTAAATTTGATACACAAAATCTGAGGCTATTTTACATAGCCTGGTCTGATGAGCCAGACTTTTCAACGCCCAACAACAGCTGGTGCTCAAAAAAATGAATGTGCAATGACGGAAGGTGCTGTTTGCAGAGATCCTGTGTCTCTTACTGCAGAAGCGGGAAGGGACATACGCGGCAAGTGCATCAAGTGACGGTAGGAAGGGGTTCATGGTGTCACAGCTGGTACAGATGAGCAGCACCCCAGAGGGCTGGGTTCTCTCTCTACTTCTGCCACAGAGATGCCGACCATACCTCAGAATGTATTTTTGCTGCGATTCTCGCTTTTTCAGTAGGTACCTTGAATAGAAGCACGGTCACTGCAGGTGAACTAGTGGGGAGAAGGGCATCTCTGAGGGTAACTATCAATTCCTTGTTTCAGGTTGCTCACCTCAACGTGCCTGGGGCTTGATGCACTGAGGTGCTTAACAAAGGGAAATTTATAAGGTGAGAAGGCCCATTAATTCAGTATGATCTATATACAATATCACCATCACGTATGAATTCAGGTTTGCACTTGGCACTCCTACGTGGAACCTCAAGTTAATGGGAGCTTATATGCTTGTCCTTTGGTATGTTGCAACAGTTTCCCTTCTATATTCATCCTTTGTGTTTCTGTCTTCCTACAGCCTATATCCAGCCCCTTTTCTAAAATCCCACCTGGCTCCATGGACAACTACCTCCTCCTCACTCATAGTCCAAGACCGACTGCTCCTTCCTCTTTTCATACAATCTTGGCATCACTAGGGAAAAGGATGAGAACAAATGTGAGCAAGCTTCTCCATGTTTGCTTGGCTGGCACCATGGACAGACGGATAAAATGGAAAAGCTTTGTTAACAGGCTCAGGGAGCTCTGGGGAGGCAAAGCTTGTCTGTGTGCCTGCTATAGGTCCTCGTAGTGAGGAGGAGGACCTAGAGCTCCTATATGGGGGGGGTGTAGACCTATAGAGAGCCCTTAGCACTGACCTCAAACATCAGTCTCCTTGCCCAGCAATTCTGTCATGCCCAGCAAGTCTCTACTAAGCAAGTGAAAAGAAAGAAACCCATGGATTTATAACTTGGCTGAGTTTGGGGAGGTTAGAATAGGGATGGTGAAAAAGCATTATCTATAGTTTCAGCAACATCGCTCTTTTCTGAGATGCTAGACCTTTTAAATAAAAGGTTGTACAAATATCATTTCTAGCAAAATACTATCTTTTATGATCGAACCTAGTCCAAAAATGCTGAACAATCTTTGCTGATTATTTTTTTATAGAACAATTTTGTTTCAGGCAAAAACATAGCACATAAAATTACAGTCCAAATAGTCAAAGAGCAACAGAGTTAAAAACAACTGAGAAAAGAGTCTTAAAGGGGAAAATAGCTCAGAACTTAACCTATATGTTCATGAGAGCTCCACCTCAAACTATTGTAAATACTCTGCTTTGAAAGAACTACAGAGCTTTTAAAATTTCTTTTTATTTGGCTATCCTGAAACGATGGTTAAAGGAAATATCTGAGTGCAGAATAGCTCTGAGCCACAACAGGAAAAAAGACATAAATAAACTATTTTGCAATTCTGAAATTTTAAGTAGTAACATTCAAGTACTATGGAATTTTTACTTTTTTGGGTTGTTCTTCCATCTGCTCTCTCATTCCCCCTTCTTTCCCACAGAATACATAACTGCTAGATGGGTGACGTGTACCAAACCCTGACAGTTTGGGATTTTCCTCCTCATATTCCAAAAATCCCGTTGCAATTTTCATCCAGGAGGAATACCAGATGTGTTTTCTGCCATATAATGTAGCCACCTTCTTCTCTGTTGTATAGTGCCTTCTATTAAGTTCAGGCATTGCCAAATGGGACAAATCAAATCCTACAGAAATATAGTATTGGAGATATAGTTACGCTTATAGACACAGTAATAGCTATGACTATATATTAAAAGAGCTCGGTACACCACAGCTCTTATTGCTTTTCTCTGAGACTCTGGCTTCTGATCAGTTTTGGAAACTTGACCAACACCTATTGAGTTGATTAGTGAGAAGTTATGTTCTTTAGAAAATCTGGCCTCAATGTGGATTCTAGTTATACACTTTTGAAAAGATATTTCTTGAGCTGTGCATTACAAATCATTATTATTCCAAGAATTAACATGACAACAAAACGGGATTTCCTAAACTACAGTTAATGATGCTATTATGTTAGGCACCGTAATACTACAAAAATCCTCCTCTGGAGGGACACGTAGACCATTTGTCTAAGATACATTTAGAAACTAAGCTGACCTTCAAATTTACCCAAGATGTTAAACAGAAACTCACTTTATCATGTATGCTCTAGAAAACCTCCAGTCAAGCCTTTACACTAGCGACAGCAATGCAAATCACACCACTTTCAAAGGAACATGCTTAATAAATTAAAACACAGTCTTATTTACCTACTTACTCACTTCTCAGTCAGCGTGAGCCAATTCCCTGACAGGTTTACTAAAATACCACTTATTTTTTTGTTATCATCACTGACAGCAAAAGAACTGACAAGTGCATTTTGCTGCTCAGCTGGTAACAAGACAATTTTGCAAGGCTTCTCTCTATACGTGTTATATATATATATATATCTATGTATGCACGTATGTATGTATATTTCTGACAGTGATTCCCAGTGTGAACAGGGCATTGTGAACGTGTGTCCCCCCCGAAAAATAAACCAAAATAAAATAACCTAAGCACGGCCAGAATGCTGTGCCTTTTCCAACCGCCTCCCGGCTTTTGATTTGTTTGTGCCGCTTTATCTGGTCTCCTGCATGATCCCAGGGAACAGCTTGATTAATGCCCACCCCGAGCGGTACAAGGAGCGGTCGCAGGCAGGCAGTTATTCAGAAGAGCTGTAGGGACTCGGCTCGCGCGCCGGCGGTCGCGGCGCCTTTAACGGCTCTCGGGGGTCTGCCTGTTATCTGCCAGCCCCCGCGGCCGGCAGCTGGGCTTCCCGACGGCCTGATGGACCGGCTCGTGTACCTGGGGACGCAGGCAGGGTGCATCCATTACTCATTTGTGACAATAACCAATCGAGGAAGATGTAGAACTCAATTCCGGCAGAAAGACCTATAATGTCGGAGTCAGGAGGTTATCGCTGTGGGACCTGCACCTTGCTCCTTACCCCTCTTATCGAGAGCTTTACAGCCTCTGCTGGACCAGCATCTTGTAAAGCTGAGGGCTGCAGATCTGCGGCCCAGATTAGCATGCATCTTCCTAAATGCTACAACTTAATTAAAAAGTAGATGTTAGTCAAGTTGTTACTGGCTGAGAAGATGCTTTTAGTAAACGGGAGGCAAAAGCTAAAGGATTTTGCCACAGAAGGAGGTGGCGAACAATTT
The DNA here is from genome assembly GCF_900496995.4 of Aquila chrysaetos chrysaetos. Taxonomy (NCBI): domain Eukaryota; kingdom Metazoa; phylum Chordata; class Aves; order Accipitriformes; family Accipitridae; genus Aquila; species Aquila chrysaetos. The sequence continues at coordinate 15,799,192 of NC_044017.1, forward strand.
CCTTAAATCATGTCTTTGTAAAAAAATGACATGCTTCCCTCTATTCTCATTTCACGGTGAAACTTTATACAAGGGAACAGCGCAATCCCAAATCCAATCCATAATGCCTGTTAATATAGGTGAGAATCTGTGATTAAGGACAGCATAAAGACCCTAACACTTGAAAAATGACAAGGGACGTAGCTTTTGATAAAACACAGATGTTGTTTGATGGCTCTCTATTCATATTTAAATGTTCTGAGAAAGATTCTGTCTTTTAGAGAGAAATTAGTAAGAAAAACTCAGGAAAGATCATTAGGATATATGCAATGTAAGAAATGGAAAACTCACTTGATTTAGAGCCTTATCTCTAAATATCTTTATCCTAGGAGGATCCAAGTAGACTTTTTAGGTACCTTAATTGTTTAAAACAACTCAAACTTCTGAAAGAGCAGATAGAAATAGTACTCATTTATCATTAATGCCTTAAATTATATTTAGGAAGCTCCTTTAATCAGTCACACAGACCACAGGTTCTGGCAGTATTTTAGCAAACTGTGCCTGAACTGGAAATGGAAAGAAATAGATTAAAAAAATGGTTTTATAAAAGATAGAAAGTGCTGGCTTAACTGTGTAAAACTATTTAATTACCAAAATACTGGTAGATGAAGTCACCATCTGCATCACCAGAATACAGTATAAGAATTTAATTTTATTCCTACCGAAGAATATAATCCTATTCACTTAGGGATAAATCACTAAATCTAATAAAAACAACATTCAAAAATAATTTGTAATCTATTGTACACCTTCGTAGAAAACTTATAGCATATTTTTAAACTGGGATAAATCAGGAGGTTCAATCACAGAATATTTAAGCATAAAACTGACAATCAACTTTATGCATCTATCTCCACTTATATCTTTTTTTTTTAGGAGAGTACTCAATGATATATGAATAGCATTTTAGCATAGCTCGTTTAAGTATGATTTCCTCTGTATTTTTCCTGCGTTTATTAACATATTTTAACCTTTTTTTCAGCATTTCCAATGTGGACTTTAGCAATTATTAATTATTCAACAGCATCAAAAGCCCTCTAAAGGTAGGATATGAATAAAGACAGCAGTAAAGAACCTTTAACTTTGCAACCCCAGAATAAAATCAGCCAAAGCAATATTATACTGCATCAGAAGAATAAAATCAGGAGAAGCAAGACTTAGAGAAATAGTCAGGGCGGAGGGAATAAGAGCATCCTCGAGATGGTGAGAGGCAAAGAGAAAAAGACAAATAAATTAGAAACTGGATATGAGCACAGCCAAACAACAGCCCTGGGTATTGAAACCAGTATTTGCATGAACAGAGAGAAGCTTGCAAAAGAAAGAAAGGTGAGAGAGGGAGGTGATGGCATAGTTATTGAGTGAACACCGCTACAGCTGGGCTATTTTGCACAGGCTTGAAGAGCCAAGGCACCATGATATTAAAACAGAAGAAAGAGAGGCAAGACCTGCTAGGTGGCTGACAACCAGAGAATTTTCTTCCTCTCTGAAAGGGCCATACCAACCATTTTAAAATACTGAGGGTTTGAAGAACCAGGAGACAGTTTCAGCAGGTTGTACTTAAAGAAGGAACATAGAGGAAGGCAACCAATCATTCCTGTTCTCAGCTGAGAAATCAAACCCCATTAGAGCATCAGGAATGAGCATAGCTGAAACAGCTACAGCTTGGCTGAGGATCTCGGGACTTACAGCTCTTCTATGTGCAACTGGAGAATATGAAAGAAGTAGCCAACCTCAGTCTTGTGAAAGATTAAGGTCACTTCTGCCTTAATCTCTCCTGTGAAATGTTTAGACCTTCAAAATTTCAGGAAATTTCAAGTTACTGGAAAAACAACAGAGCCTATATGCAACAAGGCCTATCTGGGAAATAACAGAGACTATGTACCATAAAATTGTAAGTGTCATTGACTCAAACACTGGTACTGTACAAACGTTGTCGTGTTTTGTGGCATAGCCGTTGCATGGGCCCGCCACTGCAATGCCTGGAGACAATTCAGGGAATGGCACCGGCAAAAGACTGCTCTCTTTAGCTGGCATGGATCAGGCCACTATGTTTGGGGGGGACCTAACTGTGCCATGTCACTTGCTCAAAGGATCAGAGAATAGTCCCTGACCCAGTGAGCTTACTAGTATGGACGTAGACTCTAGATGTCTTGTCCCTAAAGCTGCTGTAGCCTAAAAGTTAGCATGTACAGACACTACAGGAGCAAAAATTATAGAATCATAGAATCGTTTACATTGGAAAAAACCTTCAAGATCATTGAGTCCAACTGTAAACCTAACACCGCCAAGTCCAACACCACTAAACCATGTCCCTAAGTGCCACATCTACACATATTTTAAATACCTCCAGGGATGGTGACTCAACCACTTCCCTGGGCAGCTTGATAAACCTTTCAGTGAAGAAATTTTTCCTAATAGCCAATCTAAACCTCCCCTGGTGCAACTTGAGACCATTTCTTCTTGTCCTAGTGCTTGTTACTTGGGAGAAGAGACCAACACTCACCTCGCTACGACCTCCTGTCAGGTAGATGTAGAGAGCGATAAGGTCTCCCCTCAGACTCCTTTTCTCTGGGCTTTCTCCAACCCCAGTTCCTTCAGCGGCTCCTCATATGACTTGTGCTCTAGACCCTTCATCAGCTTCGTTGCCCTTCTTTGGATGCACTCCAGCACCTCAATGTCTTTCCTGTAGTGAGGGGCCCAAAACTGAATGATATGTTATGCTGAATATATATACATAGTTGTGAGCATGACACGTACAGTAAAACTACTTCTGATGAACTTTTCAGGCAGGATTCATCTGCCGTCAGTTTAGATGTCTACAAGTTGAATATTTAAGTCTGAGCCAGTGATGTATGGTACTTTAGAGTCATCATGGAAAGATGAATCCACTTCCAAAGGCACACCCAGACAGCTCAGGTTTGCCACGTAGGATGAGGTTAACTGTTCTCTGAAGGTGTTGTTTCTCCTTATTGGCAAGCCATAAAGCCCAGAATGATGAGATCAGCCTTAGATGTACCAATTTTAGATGGCTAAAGCCACACAAAATGAGTTCTACCTCTGTGACCATTTGGCTATTTGGACACTGCAGCGGTAAGTGTGTGTATTGAAAAGCCTAAACAAAGCCCTAGTCTTCTTGTCTCGCACATTGACATCCCACTTCATTGTCCCTAATGGTGAGATTTGGTTCAACAGGTACAAACCAAGTTCCCTTTTCCCATCTCACTCTGTTTTGACTGCAGCAAATCCAAGAAATGCTTGTGAGATAGTGTCAGAACCAACACTGAAAGGAGAGACAGCAGAGTGGAAGAACAACCACTGCTCAGGGCGCAGGACCACCAGCTGACTGGTGTTCCCAGGGGTTTCTGAGAACAATATTCACGATGTGGTTAGAAGTTTATTTTAAAGAAGTGCATTCATACATTTGGTGTTATCTAGACAGGAACATCTCAAAATATGATATAGCTTAATTAACTCCAACTGGGATGACAACACACTTTTCAGAATTAGGTTTCAACCCTCTAAGCAAGGGGTGAATGTGCAATAATGTCTTTAAAGTCATTTTTAGGTAGATTTCATTAAGTAAGCATATGAACCTCAATTTAGAGACGAGGCAAACAAGTTCAGACCCATGTGGTTAGATCCAGTCAGCTCACCCTTGTTTTTTAACTGAATGCATCCTAAAAATTTTAAATCAGTACATAATAAATTCACATTGCTTTGTTTTCTACCCTATTTATGATCACCTTTTTACAGTCACTACCCATGACCAGAATACTCATGAATGTAAAAAGATCTACCCAGTTCAGCAGGCCAGTTCTAATGAGCTATATTACATCAGTGAAAATGAAAATGTCTGCACTGAGACTGCTTATTGTTGGCTCTCAAATTAAGCTGGTGACTATGTCTTTTCATCAACTATAGATGAAATCATGATCAGAAATGCTCTTTGTAACTCTCAAATAAAATGGCTCACTAGTCATGACTAATAAGTGATGAACTTACAAAAGTAGATCTGGATAGTGCCTTGCATGTACACCACAAGTGGACCACTTTGAAATAACTGGTCTATAACAGGAGCCTACTTAACTACAGACCAACGATAACATGTTTAACCATATCAGCTGTAATGATACCTGACCTTTCTATGATGTTCTAGGTGTGGGGGGTTTGGGTTTTTTTTTTTTTAGGATTTTGAGATGACTCACATTTTCTGACATTATTCCCTTCATCTGGAAGATCACAAGAATTGAACTGCACCACAGCTGAAAAACATCTTCAAAACTTCAGGTGAAAGAAGCAAGATATGTCCTTAATTCTAAACTTGTAAGGAACTCACTAAGAACAAACCGCAAGCCTAATATTTTATGGTGCCTTTGGAAACAATGCATTTCCACCAAAAAAGAGTTATTACCTATCTATCTATACCATATAAGACATAGCTGCTGGAAAGCTGCTCGGCAGAAAAAGGACCCGGGGGTCCTTGCGGACACCAGGTTGAACACGAGCCAGCAATGTGCCCTTGCTGCAAAGAAGGCAAATGGTATCCTCAGCTGCATTAGAAAAAGTATCACCAGCAGGTCTTTCCCCTTTATTCGGCACTGGTGGGACCGTACCTGAAGTGCTATGTCCAGTTCTGGGCTCCTCAGTCAAGGAGAGACATGGACATACTGGAGAGGGTTCAATGGAGGGCCACAGGGATGATGAAGGGCCTGGAGCATGTCTCCTGTGAGGACAGGCTGAGAGAGTGGGACCGTTCAGTCTGGAGCAGAGAAGGCTCGGGGGGGATCTCATCAGTGTATATAAATATCTGAAGGGAGGGTGCAAAGAGAATGGAGCCAGGCTCTTTTCAGTGGTGCCCAGTGGCAGGACCAGAGGCAATGGGCACAAATGAAAACACAGGAGGTTCCCTCTGAACATCAGGAAACACTTTTTTACTCTAAGGGTGACTGAGCACTAGCACAGGTTGCCCACAGAGGCTGTGGAGTCCCCAGTCCTTGGAGATATTCATAAGCCATCTGGACATGGCCCTGGGCACCAGGTTTGAGCAGGGGCTGTTGGACCAGATGACCTCCAGAGGTCCATTCCGACTTCAACCATTATCTGATTCTGTGATTCTGTGATTTTTTACTAATAAGAGTTATCATATTTCCATGTATACCCAATACACATTTTGCCCAGACGTACTCACGCAATACATATTATGCAGCTTGTATACAGTCATAGTTTCCATGACAGCAGGAAGCACTTAAACTAAGGCTATACGCAAGCTTTGACCACATTCCATTGACTTATACAAAAGTAGAGTTTGACAAATTCTAGGTAGGTTTGGAACATCTGATGCTAAAATCTGAAGTTTCAAAAAAGTCAGGTATATAGTAAGGGAGCACACGAGTTCCATTAAAGAATTACTTAGCTATATCTCTAGCCTGTCTGGATCCAAACCTCTCAGAGGTCACTGTCTTCCTGGAGAAAGAATAAATGTATATATAGCTGAATTTCAGTATCACTTTATTTGATGGAACACAGAACTTCAAAAACGTGTTTGAATCTGCATGAAGCATGAAAAGCCACTCACAGCACATATTTGCAAACAATGAGAAATTCTTTAACTTAATTCAGTAGAAACTAGTAAAAACATACAAAAGTTTTCAGACATCCATCACCTTTAAATGGAGTTATACCAACAAAATATTCAGTAGTACAGAAAATAAAATTCACCTTAATTTCCTCAGTACGAAGAGTTCCACTTAAAATCAAGAAGTCATAGTTTGGATGGACGGTGGAAGTTTGCTTGGAGTTAGACTCTGTTACCACCAAAGGAAAACTGAAGGCAAAGTCAAAAGAGTATATAAATAAGAAGAGCTATTTATTATGTCTCAGACAGCTGAAGAAATGCTCAGAAGTCTTAGTGCTTTTTTTGTGTCTCTCCTCTTCCATGATAGATTATGCTGTCTAGGTGGATTGACATCATATCTCAGATAAAAATATACCTGATTGAAACTCTGAACTTTAAATTTAAAAGTTTAAACTTACCTTAAACTAAACTAAACTTAAACTTAGCAGTTTAAAAAGAAAGTTTCAAACTATAAGAGAAGATTGAGCTTTGATTTTCCCAGGAATTTCCACTGTGAGAGAGGTGGGAAATTGTACAAGTTTTGACAGCTTATGTTTTGAAAAGCATAATTTAATATAGTTTATATTATTTAAGAATAATTGGAATAGCAAAATAAAATAGAAAAATGTTAAGAGAACACAATACAATAGAAAATAACAGTAAAATATAAAATGCAACGTCTTTTGAAAGAAATATTAAGTTTGGAAACAAACAAAAAATAAAGACTATATTTCAGGTAAAACCTAAATAGACCTTGCTGATTTTTTTTTAAATGAAATAATTCCTACTGTTTTTCAAACCAAGATGTCACTGGAACCAATATACTTCTACAGAACAGTTTGATGAATCCAGAATTTTTTCAGCAAGCTTATTCTCTCCTATAGTTCTTTCATGGCAGTCATACTGTTGATGTTTTGGTATCAGGATGATTTATAAGTTATTGACTGAGTTTTAGTAAGTAATTAAGCCAAAGTCCAAGACTTTTCTCAGGCAGAATTCCCACTGAAGTTAGCAGGAGCTCTGTTCAAATTGAGGCAAGAAGCCTGATCCAACTTACTGAAGTTTTAATGATTTAATGGACTTTGCAAAAGGGTCCTAATAAAACCTAACTAAAACAAATTGTTACTTGGTTTGTTGCTGTTAAATGTCATCATAATGCTTAAGAGGTAGAGAAGCTGCTCAGTTTGAAAGGAAGCACTTTTTAAAAGAATAATGGTGAGGGAACTTAGCAAAATGCCAGCTAGCTAAATGACTACTATATTTGCAAAATAAATCTGTCCCCTGCAAATCTCCAGTCCTCCCTTTGTAGAACAGTGTATTACATGCACTTTAGCTGCATTTAAGTCTGCTCATACGAAAGCTCAAAGAAACCTGCCCCAGCAAAATGTCATTCTGTATGGAGAAATAATTATATAATTAAATGTGTTTTTCCGGTATTTTCTTCTCAATGTGTTTGCCTGCCAATGTTTCACGCTCCCTTTCCTTCCATTATATCACTTGTAACGGAGATGAAGCAGCCTTGGTTTCCAGTGAAATGGAAGGATAGCAGCAGGTCCACAGGAAGAATTCAGGATGCTTGCCATAAACCATCTACCACATACAGCAAACCAGGATTTTTTCCAGGATTATTCAGAGCCAATGCAAGCCTGCAACATACAGTGAAACATTTGTCTTGAACACCCTATGGTGATTTTAATGGAGGAACAGTCGTTCACAAGTACATGGAACTCCCCTCTCTTTTTTTTTTTTTTTTTTTTAATTTTTTCCTCAGTTTTGTTGCAGGATCTTTACTTTTAAAGAAAATTCCAGGTTATCCACTTTAAAAGTACCTCCATCACTGACAAGTCGAGTCTGTTTTATGGATCTTTTTGACATGATTTAGGCCTACAACATGTTCCTAGTGAAACCACACTCTGTGTATCTTGTATGACTTCAGTTTAAAAAGCACAACATCAAAATTCACATACAGTTTGTCCAAAGTTTCAGAGACATCAGTGAAATGTAAACCTCATATTTTTACTGGTTTGATTTGTGGATTTGGGAACTCACATATTTTACTTTGTATAAAAATATTTTTAATTGTAAAAATAATAAATCAATGATAAATAATAATATTAAACCTAATTTATTTTTACTGTTAAATAAGTTACCAGTAAAACGTAAAATAACAGATTTTCAAAACAAAACTTACATTTGTATAAGAAAACCTCTAAGCTCTTGAAGACTAAATACTTGTGTCTGATAGTTCTGATGCTACTGGGGCAAAACGAGAAAATATGGCTAAATATTGCTCTAATACTTCTGCCCACATAAATGTAAAATCCAACATGAAAAAGCCCAGCATTTTTCCATCAGCTAAATATTTATTTGAAGAAAAAACTGTGGAGCAGAGATTCGCTCACTCTTCACTCTTTCTTTTACAGTCCTGGAATATGTAAATTATTGAATCCACCTTCTAAAATACGATCACAAAGAAAACAGATTTTTGTCTAATGAAGAGCAAAACATTTGTTTTATATGATGTTGCTTTACTGGCTGACAGTTTTATTTAACAGATATACTCTTCAATCCTACACAAACTTTAGCCTATGTTAAGTTAACATTTAAGCAGAGAAATACATTCATTGAGATCACAAGTACAACACAGGCTGGAACTCCTTCTGCTCTGAAGTGTAATAAAAGCTCTGGGTCTGGGGTTTTTTTCTTCCAAAAGTGTGTATCCCTTGTGTTTTTTACCTAAGACAATGCATGTGCCTGACTCTGCAGACAATCTCCAAAACCACCAAGAAGCAGCGTGTGCCAGCTGTTTTGATGGACTACCCAGTACAAAACCACTGTGGGCCAAGGAACTACCCTTTTCTCCCCCTTACTCAGCTGCGTGTGTAGCAAGAGACAAGCAGAACCTGAGCAAAAAAGACCGGGGCCTATCCACAGCTTCACTTATCTGCTCCAAAAGGTACAACCAACTTCCTGGATGGTCTCCTACTACATTTTTTTTTCATCTTGAGATGTGCAGAATGGAGACCCCAAGCTATTTCAGGGAAGGAGACCTAAAGCCAGGACTAAAACCTCACGCCATGCTGTACCTAGAGCCTCAGATTTCCTTCCTCTGAGTTGGAGCAGTGCAAACATGCACAAATGCAGTTAAACAAATGTTTGCACCAATACAGGAAAGGGATTTTAGGCAGAAAAGAGAAATATAGATGCACACCATGTGCCAGCAGCCTCTGCAGAGACTTACTGTGGTGCAGGATTTAAAATTCTCTGCATACAAACAGTTAATCACCACAACCATTTAAAATGTCAATGGAAAAAGAAATGGTTTCCAAGAGCATATAACTGCCCAGATAGCTTTCATCAGCCCAGCCACACGAAAGACCCAGAGGCAACTGCAAAGCCACCATCAATACAAGTGCCTGTGGAGTCCTCTCTGGTGCCAGATCCTGCTGCTTCGGCTATAAACAATATCTCCTATAGCGTTACATCTAGGATCTCTGGCTGCCAATCAAGCAGGAAGAGAAGGAGAAGGAAGAACTGTCTAATGCACTTGAGTAAATGTACTATCTCCATTAAGTGCTATATTTTATACCTTTGTGGAGTAAGTGGTTTTGCAAAAGGACAAACCTCCAAAATGTTAAAAACTCATTGCAGAGAAAATGTAGTGGCAGCTTTGATGCTTAATTTTTATGAATATGAACATTTTTACGGACTTCAGTCTCCCCACAATACATTAGGCTAATGGACATAAGGCAATTGTTCTCAAGTAACTTTATGGTCAGTCATTCTTGCATGTTTGTGTCAATCTGGGTGACGCTCCTAGCAAGCAACAAAGAGCAGAAGGTGTTTGCAACATGCATCCGTTTTCCTCATTGGTCCTGACACAGGTGCTCCCATTGAGAGTAGGGTTTATAAGCTGAAAACGGTCAGGGGATGCCATGGTTTCAGGCTGCAAACACTGCTCTTGCCCATAGCAGTGTCGTAATTTTGCACCTGTGTCTGAAGCAGTTATCTTGTTTCTCTGTGAACAAGGCTGAACGTGATGCTCAAAATAGGAACATCTGCTTTTGGTGCCCAATTTTGACTGGTTTCTGGCCTGTCTGTTGGATTAGACTCATGTAATGGCTCAAATTTTCATGAGACTCAACCCAGTCATTGTATTTGTGTTCATTGTCAGCTCAGGACACAATCAATTGCAAAAGAACAGACTAGTGTTAAGGCTCCAGTCAGCAAACGGCAACTGTCTAGTTTTTATTACGGTGCATGTTTACCGCAGTGGCAGTGATGCCACTTCCACAAGTCAAGTTGAAGAAGAAAGGTGTGACAGACTGCAGTCCTGGATATCTAGTCTATAATTACTCTATTTATTTAGACATGTCAGCAATAGCATTTGCATCAGAGGCTAATTGCCCCTTCAGTTTTATGTTAGTAATTGACTGCAAGCTCAGAAGTGCAGGCAAAAAGAAAAAAAAAGAACCAGAAAGAAAAAAAACCCTACTGAAATCTAAATACAAAACTTGTCTCTGGTAGCTTTGGCATTACTTAGATATGGATAGATAGAAAAAGGAAGATGGAAAAAGGAAGCTATGGATAATTATTGCTCTGAAACTTCTACTAATGAAAAAAGTCTACTAGAAACATAATCAGCAACTGCAGACTGGCTGAAATGCTAGTTTAACCATGTCACACTTACTCTTCTTAGCTGTAAGCTTTTCTTCCAAATTGAACTAACTTCTCATTTATCGTTAGCTGTTAATATTTTAGGCAAACAACTGCCCTAAATTCTCAGCACTGAATTTATCACATGTTATAGAAAGGCTCAGAAGATCCTGGCAGTATGTAATTAAACAGCATGTTGGCATCTTTTCTTTCTTTCTTTTCTTTTTTTCTTTAAGTGACTGGCTGATCAAAACATTTAGAACTTTTTTGTAAATTCTTCAATAGGACAGCTGAATGTAGACATGAATGCCTCAGTGAGAATCGGTAAGAATTTTTCCAAAAGCTCATTAAAATTATAAATACATATTTCTTATATTAATAAATATAGGAAATATATATAGGTAAATTATATTAGCAATGAGTTGATGTTCATCTCCGAATTCCAAGGTCCCATCAGTTCTCTGCTGAGGTGACATTACTGAAGGAAAAAAATTTACTTTAGAGTTGTAAGTGAGATGAAATTCAGATTCAGTATGCCCCATGTTATTTCTGTATCGAATAGATATTGCACAGTTCAGAACCAAGTGCAACATAATACTAAGACAGCATAGGTGATTAATACTGGAGACTTGTTAATGCGAAAAACGTTAGGTCTGCCTAAAGAGGTTTATACTGTGAGACATTTGTTTTATTTTTATCAATTAGCTTAATCTTTGATTTGAATTCTACACCCTCTGGCATCAAGGAGATGCTTGCTTTTTTTTTTTTTTTTTTTCTTTAAACAAAGGATTATTCTTCCTCAAAAGGGGATTGTCTAGTTCTTTTATTGTTTTATGTCACACAGGGGAAAAATGCTTTTGAGGCATTACCTCTGAATTTAGCAGGGACGAGAGTTTACTGCTATATAATCATTAGTCAATGCAGTAGCTGAAACCTTAAACAAAAGAAAACAAACTACAAACAGGCAAGCATCCCCTAAAGGCACATCAGAACACCAGAGAGAGGAAGCATGGATTTCAAACACGGCTGCCCAAGCATGTGCTAAATATTGCCGCTCCTGACTTTAAACAGCACACCAAGGAATACAGCATCACCTTCTAGTCTTTGAAACAACAGTGGGAAGCAAGAGAAAAAGAATTGAAAGGTTTTAGCAAATGTACTTTACTTCTACTCTTTTTTATTTTGAGACTTCATGAAAATTATATTTCCAACCTAATAAAATCCTTCAGTATAAAGGAACTCTATCATAAAGCTATTAGAAAGATATCATTAAACCTCAAATGTCTTCTTTCATGATACGTGCTTCCCCATAACAAGCAAACTGCCTGATCCCTGTGAACTGTCTCAGACAATTACTGCTCATACTGTGGTTGTGAGCCACAAGAAAGCCTTAGAAAGATTTTTACCACGGCTGTCCAATTGCATGTACAAACAATCGCCAGGGCCACATTTGGGTGATCACCAGCCTGGGGTAACTGTAAGTACTTGGAAGGAGCTAATTAGAGAACTGTATTTCATCCTGATACATGCCAAACGCTAGACAAATAATACATACAGTGAAAAGCATCTAATTTATGCTACGTGTGAAAAAGGAAGGTGATGTATCTAACACAAATGAGAAACATTAAATACATTTTATTTTCTTAATTTCTTTCTACTGGCATATTAACTATGAATTCAGAATATATTGTCGGTGTTATTCAAGACAGTGATTGCTTCATTAATTTAAGTATTTGTCAACCCAGAATAAATTGTAGGTCAGTGATTTGAATACAATCTACATCAGTAATGATCTGAAGCTGGATCCAACCCCCTCTGCAGAATCATTTTGGCATATGTAGGGTTTCAAGCAGGAGTCCAAAATACACCATCTGATGATTGTTCAGTGATCTATATGGCATGAGCTCCTCTATAAAGATAGGTGTCCCGCATGCAAAAGCTTTAATCTGCAAGTAATTGAGTGAAAAAACATGACTCTGTCACACTTCATCTACTCAAGAGAACTGCCCATCCATTGAAGGATGCTGGTGTAAGGAGGTGCCCTCTGACATCAGTACTTTATATGGGTTTTGAGCACAAGACTCCAGAACTGCCGCTGTAGTTTGCAAGAATGAAATTCACCACTTTTTTATCAGTAATGACATGACAATTTGCAGGAGTCACTGGGAAAACAGAGAAAACAGGCAGCACTCACAGGAGTTTATGGGACTCAGATACAGAATAATAAACTGATTCCAAGAAAAATGATGGATGAAAGGTGTTGAGAAAGCAAATGTCCCAGGAAAGGATGAGATTTTCACAAAGAATAGGTATCAGTCATGTCTTTAGCAAGAGTGTGCCTGTGTTTTGGTCTTCAGCTGTTTTTGTGAAACCATGGAAGGGCAAATAGAAGCTGGATGAGGTTTTCTGCAGGGACAGCTCCGTAAGACGAGGTAGGGTTAAGGAAGACAAATTCTTGAGATTTTTGCTATATTTTATTCCCCAGATTGATTCTTCCTGAAGAAAGCCTGAGCTCATGGAATGATCTATAGACTCAACTCCAAAACCCACAGCCACACGAAATCAACACAAAGCAAATGAGGCTTCCCTCGGAGATGGACGTCTTGCCCAGTGTCGCAGCACTGGGACCGAGTGGGACCTGCTGTGCCAGGACCTCTTTTCCATCACTGCCGCTGGAGCCCCCCTCAAGCCAAACTTGTCCTGTACTTGCAGCAGCTTCATAGTTTCTGTAGTGGGCCAGTTTCAGTGGGACAGCAGAGTGAAATGTAAATAACAGCCTGTCTCTTTTGTACTTAAAAGACATGGGACTGTCAGAGGCCTCTTCATTAGGTAATGAAAGGGTCTACCCAACCTGCAAGATAGCTGACACCCCTCCCACTACTAATGAAGAGCAAGTGCTTCCTTCTATGGTCAGATTTCAATAATAAGGTTTAGGTCTAAGCTAGCTGTTATTAAAAAAACAATCCTTGAAAAATGTACTTTTTAAAAGGTATTTTGAAAGTCTTTCATTTGCTGGAAATGTCCTAAAGATGGTACAAACCACATGCGACACTACAGCACTTGGAAAACAGACATTTTATTGGATAATGATGTGGGATGAGAGATATTTCATCCTTCATACATTTATTTGACAATGATGAATTTAATTCATTCTATCACATTGAATGATACATTTATATTCAGTATGTAGTTTAAAATTTCATAAATGATTAAAGTCCTTGCCGTTTTAATTATAATATGAAGAGAGCAGCTAGAACTTATTTGCAGAGAATAATGTGCAAGTCAATAAATTTGGTGAGTACTCCTGACAACATATAAATGATGACTTTAGTTGCATGACTACCTGTGGAAGACAGCTAGATAACAAAAGTCCTTGTGTTTCTTCTCCAGCAGAGTGAAGCTGGAGTTCACTCACTTCCAGACTGCAACCACCTCATTTCAGCAACTGGTAGCAAAAGATTCGCGGAGCTTTAAAAGTTGTGCTGTACATCCTGCACTAATGGAAAAGGTCAGCTTGTCAAGCAGAGGGCTGCGGACAGCTACCATCCACCAAGTGGTGAGCTGTAATTTACCTCACCTGAGCAAAGAAGAAGATTCTTCACCCTGGAAGAATCAGTAAGGACTCTGATTAAACAAGGCAAGCAGCTTTTGGCTTAGCCTTGCACTATGCAGGCAATAGTTTAGCTTTCTTCGTGCTCGCCCCCCATCAGTCTGAATCACAGAAACCACCCCTAGTTAATTCACATCCACTAAATGCCTAACCAAAAGCCTAACTGAAAGATTTCATTGACTCCTTTTGGCTTTGGATAAGACCCACGTGCATCAGCCACTACGACGGGACTACCCAAGCATCCAGTAGTGACATGAGTACCTGTCCACAAGGAATTGAACCAATACTAGTAGCACACAAGTCAGACATATATCAAAGGTCTATTTTTTTTCTCTTCACTGGACTTTGGCTCAGGCATTGCAAAGGTATCAGAAGAAACTTTGGATAAACTCACACAACTGAACATGCGCTTTTCTGGTCCATGCAGTGTCATTGAAAAAAATGTTGAAGTATTGACCTTCACTCAATTTTCTTCCTGCTGCTCACAACGTGGAATACAGTAAATCCCAATTTATTCTATTTATGCTATTTTTTGACCTAAGAGCCTTGCACAAAGTCATGACACTCAAAGTGTTTATTTTAGAAAGAAAAATATTCATAACTTTTTCAAGCTAGAAGCAGCATAAAAACTAAGCAAATTGTTATTTTTTCCTCTAATCCTAATTAAAACAAAACCAAAAACAAACAAAAAAAAAACCCCACAACCCACAGCTAAAGCAATTTTGATCAAATTTTGTTGAAAGAGAAGAAATATGCCTCCAGGCTGAGGAGTCACATGCCAAAGTATAGCCCAAAGCAGGCTAAACCAAAGGAATCAGAAAGTCTTCTGGAAAAGGAGGGCATATAATGGAAACAATGACAGACCTTTAACTGTAGTAGTGCTGCTGGGTGCCACTATAATGAACAGAAACCTACAATCTCCTAGGGTTAATAAGACACCTGTCTTGAAACTAGCAGTCATATTGGTTTTCCAAGCCTGCCACAATACTTAAAGTCTTGATGAAGTTCTTACTGTGCCAAAGGAACTTACTAACAAAGCCACTGAGTCAATTTAACCTAGTGAAACTGGACCCTGTAGACTGGGTTATCAGAGTTTTGTGTTGAGATAATTACAGCACTAAAGAGAGCATATGGGCTGTCAAGGCTGGCACATGGCCTGCGCCAGCTGTTACCTGGGTGCTTTGGAAAATCTACTGAACAGCATTTTGGACACAGAACAGCTATATGTAAGTTTTCCAAGATATCTAGTGGGAGATCCTCATAATAAATTTATTTTTTATATGGGGGAGGATTACACCCAATAACGTGACTGCAAGAAGTACAACCTTAAACTTCAAAAGGAAAATACCAGAGGAAAACAATCTTGCATGAAAGTGAAGTATACTAATAGCAAGCCTCACCTGTTATAAAGAGTAAACTACCCAAGGAACTAGCTGTTGTATAGCCCAACTTAAAACCAATACTCAAATACACCTATTTAAAGGCTTTCCTAGAAACGTGTCTCTGAGTCAATGGGATTTATCCCATTATTCCTGGTATTGCTACTCCATGAAAAATATCTTCCAAATGCAATGTCATAGCTAATCAATAATCATTACTAACAACAATTATTATTGATTAGCTGTGATGCTCTTACAGGGCCTGCCTTTATGAGGTAATATTACCAAGGAAAACATTTCAAATAAGATGCATCCAATGAGTCAGAGAGAAAATATAAAGAGGAATCAAACAGAAACATGCCCATACAAAGCGCAACAACTGTAACAACACACACCAAAATTTTGTAACATGTAAGGGCTGGAAATTAAGATTATTGCATCCAGGTGGATTATAGTAAATGATATTAATTATTTAGATAAGTAGACTTAATAACCCAAACTGAACTTCATAAGATGCAAGATCATTCTAACTAAGCCTCCAATATCTGCAATGTCTGTGACCTGAGAGAATGACTTGGAGACATGAAGATTGACAAGTCATGGGGGAGCCAATGCTTAATTTCCAAAAGCTGACCAGATGCATCAGAGTTTTGGGAACAAAAGTGTTTGCCATAACTATAGCTGGGATCAGTGGCACTGCCGCAGCTCTGAAACCCACCTGCAAGATCCCGAATCTTAGTGTCTCAAAGCAAGTTAAACTTAGAAAGCTGAAGTAATGAAGCCCCAGCTTCAGTTTCAAGCCACCTTATCATACAAAAACCCAGATTCATTCCTCTGACAGCATTACCTTCGTGTGCCTAAAGCAAATATATTATTATTTGTTCCACATCATTCGATTTCATGTCTTCATGAATCTCTTGAGAAATTAATGGATGGAAAAATTATTAAGATTTACTATCTCTTTGAATATGTCATTTCAGTAGGAACATAGTTAACCCATATTTCCTCCTTTTCGGACTCAGAAATGGATCGACACCGTTGCTTGTAAAGAAGGGTTTGTAATAAGTTGGTTCAATTAATAATTTTCTGCATGCTGAAATTCTTAACTTACCTTTGTTGATCTGCATCTATCTGAAAGCATTAGTAATGCAGAGAAAACCTCAAGGACTAACACTATTGGTATCATGCTTTTTTCAAAGCAAAATCTGCCTTTTTTTAGCTCTAAAACCCCTACTCGATTGAAAAGGACTGTATTTTGGAGTTGAAAAATTCAGTTATTAGATTTAAATTTTTAAAACCCTATCCCTTAAAAACATTTAGGAAATCCAGTTGTATTACATCAAAGTAAGCGCATTACCACATTATATTTTGCAAGCTTTAGCAAATAAAAAAATCCCCCAGAAGAATCTTAATTCTTATCTATGGAAAACATTAAACTGCTAAGCGCTAACAACTGGAATTAGTCCTTAAATCTCTAATGAGAATAATAAAACATGAGTGCAGTTTGTGCTGTAACTTGATAAGGCCTGAATTTACTTGCTGTTAGTAAAAGTTCCTGATCCAGCAGTATGGCATTTTACTCCCTGAGGTACAGGAAACAATATCTGTCCTTTAGGAGCATCCTCTGTGGTAAGCACTTCTTATCGGGGCTATCAAAGGATTAAGATAGCAGTGTAATATCTAGTAACAGCAGCTTTATGAGCAGATTCATTACTGATTTAAATCAATCTAAAGCAGGTAGTTCTGTTTAACCCATTCAGAACAAAGCTGACCTCCTCGCAAAATAATTCCTTCTGAAAGTAATGCAAACTATTTCTGTGCTACTAGATGTGATATGCATTGAATCTGAGCAGCAGCAGCAGAAATGAGGAGGAAACACCACAACACTAAGTCCCCCCCCAGGAAACATCCCTTATGCTAAAAGCTTGTTACTCTGTAAAGATGCAATACTTTGCAATAGTAAAATTTAATATTCTTGAAAATACTGATTTGAACTAAACTAGGACACTATTTGCAGGAGGAATTTAACTGAGCCTGTGTAAAATCAGCTTGCTGTCAATTTGTCTGAAAGTCTATTTTTTTAAAAAGTCAGTGTCTAAATACTATCCACTGAAATTTTCTGGCAAAACACTTATTGGAAGACAGTCTTTTTGCTTATAAAGATATTTTTATTCTTTGCAGTGGAAAATGTAATTGTAACTTTTCTTGAACTTCCAAAAGTAAAATGAAAATACTACATTATCAGTCAGAGTTTAGTGAGCCACAGCTATTTAAATTCTTAGTATATTGACTTACTTTGTATCAATGGAGATTCCCTCCCAACTTTAAATAAAAAATCATTTAAAAGTGTAATTTATATTTTTTCACATGAAGGGATTTAAATACATTTTCTAAACATTGGAAATGTAATTTATTTACATGACGATTTGCTAATTTTGCCAGTAATTAGGTAACAGAGGTCTCTAAGCATTACCTTTTGATTAGTGTTTAGAAAGACAAAAAAACCTACTGCACTCAGTTTGACACAGCTGTGAAATGTCAATCGGCTCCCAGCCAAGAGAGGCCCACCAGATAAACACGGCACTTCGAGAGATTAGAAGAGTGCATAAACAATATGCATTGAGAACACCCTCTCACTACTAACTTCAGCTCAAGCATTTGTACTAAATGGTCACGTTCATAATTATCTTGGGCCTGATCCTGCTCTTTCCAAACACCAGTTTGAGTTAAATTATTGATTGTAACAGTCGCTCCCTTGTGTCTTAGGAGTTAATGGGATCGAAGCGACATACAATCAGCATGCGTAATTTGAGGCTCTCAAACTTCTTGGATTCCCTCATGACTTATTTTGGAGACATTGCCTTTATTTCTGGACTATTCCTCTGAATAATAAGAAGAAAAAAGAAATTCAGATTCTAGTAAACAAGCAGCTTGTTTCTCATTCTAAAGAGCAATTTTCTCAGAGCTCGTTTAGAGCCTGACCTTGCAATCCTTCCATAACCCTTCCCTGGTGACCCGAACTATGCACGTACTTTCCCACCTTCAGTCTAAATCCATTCCCATGCCAGAAATCAAGAAAAATCTCGGACAGGGTAAACACATGCAAAAAGTCAGCATTTCTGTTTCTGTCTTCATTACAAAGGTTCACAGACCAAATGACGACTCTTACACATTTGAACTATTTTAATTAGTGCAATTTAGTATTCTCCGCAAATCCAAAAGGTTACACTCTTACTGATTCTTTGATTTAGACATTTCCTATTAAACTGTGTAATTTTAGTTCAGTAAGTGCTTTCACAGTACTTTACACAAACGTGAACTCTTTGAGATAACAAAATCAGCATGAATTTTGTATTAGAAATATATTGCAACATTAATAAAACAAAACAGTGTATTTTCTTATGATAATATAGTTTAAAGAAATACGTTTATTTTCAAGGTTCATACCATACAGGTGACAATCTATTTATTTACTCCTGTCTTTATGGGTAGATACATATTTCTTATTAGATAATATATTTGATCCTCCAAACTATTTCGCTTGAGCATAAGAAAATATCCAAGGGCTAAAGGGGGAGATGGCACCTAAAAATATGCTGATGAACTTCTCTCTCTTGATAAAACTGGAAACTGCTCTGTAACTTGATCAGTTTCTTGCATCTACAGAATATTGCATTTTAGGGCCGGTATGGGAGAGAAATATCAAAACAGGCAGGGGTATTTTCAGTTCTGCAGAAAGAAATGAAATTAAAAAGCTTTACCTTCAGTACCTTTTCAAAAAAATCTTAAAAAGGAGAATATTTTTCTTCTATCTGATACAGGAATAGAATTTATGCTTTTTATATCATATATGGCTTTAACACTTGCAAAGTTGCCATCAAAATGAAAGCTAAAACCAGGCCCAGAGCAATGAAGTACAGTTTTTATGACTATGTCAAATTATCTTCAATAGCCATTTTTTAAATAAAATATGAAATCTTGAAGCAGACAGCAAAGAATTGTATTGAGGGTAAAATCTTTCATTTAGACATAAATTTAAAGAACTCACATCCCTGAATCTTAAAAAAACCCGGGAATATTGTTTTCTAATTGCCATGGGATGTATATGCTAGTAGTATGAATGACTTTCACATGTCAGTTTTAACAAAAGTTCCTCTAAATTTATTTCTTTAAACACACTGTCATTTGGTAGGTCTGCAGACTTACAGGAACAGATGAACTACTGTATTTGTACACGCTTTTTGTTCCAGGCTGTAAATGTAATCCTACATTTCAAGGTTACCAAGAGGGAGGAAAGGCATAATCATTGTTTTTTCAGTCTGATTGTCCCATTTAGGTGATGTACATACTCTGAGCAAATTAATTGCTTTGCATTTTGTTTATATTTATTAACTGAGATTAGGAAAGGCAGTAAAATACTATATCAAAGCATTATGGAGAAAACAACTGGAATCAATCTTTCTCATTTGTCACAGACAGCACTTATTTAAATCTAAAATATGTTCTTTGCTGTCCTTGGTCTATTCTGGTAGATAATAGCTTGTACCAAATATAGGGCTACAGATTCCTCTCTTCTTTTTGAACATAAAACCCAGAAACACTAAAAAATAAAAAAAAAGACATATCAAACTTCTATTAATAGAAGAACATCCAAAAAAACCCTACCAAAAAACCCTGCAGTCTGTTAGATCTCTGCTTCTTGAGCTAACAAGATTTTATTTCCATTTTTGAAAATTGTAAGTGCATTATTTCTGCAGGGCTACTACTTCCAGAATTTAATCATTATGCCCCATCATTCAGACATTCATTTGGGGGCAAACCCTGCAATAACAAGAAATTCAGAAGGGCCTTGTAAAGAGGAAAAGTCAAAATTGTTAAGTAATACAGTGCATTATGACTCTGTAAATAAGGCAGCTGCACACCACACTCCTCATTCGGACAATTGTGCAAGAAAAGCATCACCCGACTGTAATTTCTTAGACTCAGAAATGAATTTAGAATAGACATGCTTGCATGTATCCAACGCTGATTCAGTCTCCCCAGCTTTTGAAAGTTTAGAATCTGAAACACTGCAATACCATCGCCTGCTCATTATTATTTTTTAAACAAAGTAATACTGAATCTCCCACATAGGAAGGAAGATAAGCAACAATATAGTGCAGGCTCCAAGTTAAATCTGGTTCAGACAGCGTAATAATGATGTCATTAAGGCTCCGAGCTGAATGGGAATCAGACAGTACTGTAGTACAGCTGCAGACATAAATCTGAAAGAACTTTTTTGGCTACATTCTCAGACTTACCTTGAAAGATATTTAGGAGCTCCAGCAATGTGAGTTGAAAGAAATGTTCTCAAAGGGAGGTTTGCAGACTGAAGAACCTATGTAGGCCTTATAGGCACTTTCTTCTGTGGCACAGGAAGGAACATTTTGTTAAATGAATAAACTAAGAGAAATAATTTCAGAAGAAGTGCAAACCAGAAAACAAATAAACCTTAATACTACCACAAATAAATGAGACTAAGGCAATTGTGGGACTGCTCAAAGCCTTTTTGCCTTGCTGAATGAAAGCAATCCCTAAGACTGAATGGGTAATGAGATCCTGGCTCCTGAGATTTTAGCTTTCTTAATCATGTTCATAATTAATTCAAGAACATTGATAATTTCATTACATTCTTTTTGTCTTATCAATAAATGATGTGCCTGCACTTTTGGTCCTGTGTACAGGGAGAAAGGAGATGCTTTGGGTAATATTGCACCAAGAATGGTGTATGTATATATGTATATATACATATATATTATCTATATGACCCAAAATAGGGATGTGGTAGTTATTATCCTTAACCAGGCCTCTATTATCAGAATATGATGACAAGCAGTTACAAATAATTAATAAGCTTTTTATGCAGAAATGCAAAACCCTTTAAAGAAAAATATGCTGCAAACAGAATTCCTGTCTGAAAGATACGTACCCAATATAAAATATATTTTCAGAGATATTTAAGAATGGAATTTACATGAACTCAAACTACAAAAATATTTTTAAAGCATCTCTAGATTCTGTTTTAAAAATATCTTTTTTAAAAACACAAACTTTAGCTCCTCTTTCTATTTGAAGAGTTGTGCCCTTCTGTTTGTCCTTCCAAACACATTTCCAGTATCAGCTTACATCTAACACCAAGCTGTACTCACCCACTCAGCTGAAACTGTCTGGGGCTTTTTAGATTTTCTTTTTTTTTTTTTTTTTTTTTTTTTAATGAAGACTGAAAGCTCTCTCTTTCTCTATCAGTCAGTCAAAGGGGAAGCATCCCTTCAGGGTTTACTACTTGCTCTATGTAATCTTCAACAAAGCAACAAATCTGTTTTGCTCCCTTTTTTTCATTGTTGTTGATTTAGAGGTATCATTGGTTTTAGACAGCAGAGTCTGTAGAAGTAAAGTTTCTGACCAGAGCCAAATGCTGCTGTGTTATTTGCTCTCACTTGCACCTTATTTCACTCTGACATCAGTGAAACCATCTGTGGAGAAAGTGACCCTGCACAAGAAAAGGCACCATAAATGGGTCCCAAACAGTTTAATAAAAGACTGTAATAACATTCAGCATACAAGCTACACTCAGGAAAAGTCTGCCACACTGTAGCAATCGCTGCTTTTTAGCTGATTATCTTTTAAAAATAATAAAACCAGGCATTTCCTTCTTACAAGCAGGTTAAATGTCAACTTAAGGACAAATATATTCTCCACCAAATGTCCTCTTTTTCCTTTCTGATGACACCAGCTTCATGGAGATGTTCTTCTACTGAACGTCTACCTGGTCAACCAACCCCAGAGGCGGCTTTTAGCCAGCACAGCACATGCGAGGTCAGTTACATGCTAAATATCCCCCAATAAAGAAAGCCCACTGATGCAGGTGTGGATAAAGAGTTTCCATTCTGAACGTACTTATCGGGGCTAGGGAGGGAAAAAAGCCTGAATTTCATGTATGTGTAATGTGTTGTGGTCATAAGTAACTAAGCATATATTGTTTATACGGCGAAAAAAAAAGGCCAAGGAGCAATCCCTGGTCCAAGGTCAAATGGCACTAACTGACTCCAGCCAACAGTGCTCATAGCTAGCATCTTCAAGCAGACATGTCTGGGGAGAGCTTACCCAAGGACCCCAAAATACATCTAGGGAACATGCTAGCAATTCAGTGGGGTGGGCAAGTGGGGCACCGCACTCAGCCTGGTTTCCTAGCCTTCACTTATTTTTTATGCTTCCGAATGTAATGCTACCCAGAGGTGCCAAAAACCCTGGTGTCAAAGAAATAGGGTAACCCTAGGCTATAGGCAGCTGAGGAGAACTATCCAGCAGTTTTGTTTTGTTAGGGGGGTTCCTCAAGGGATGAGAGAGGCAGCATAAAGGATCTACTACATCCTTTATAAAAGTATAAAAGTAAATCTTTCCCTCTTCGAGTTGTAAGCAATGCTATATAACAAGAGGCAAACTCAGGTAAACACAGCACGGATTATTTAGTATGCTTGATGTGTTTAATTGAAAAGACTCAGGGTCTGAACCGCCCTTTGTACCATCCCTCCTAGATTACCAGCACTGTCCCTTGGGGCTGTAAAAAACAAATCCAAATTGATTTAGGCAATCCCGATACTCCTATTCCCAGTGGAAACGAGAGTGTGCAAGTCTTGAAGAGGCATTTATCCCAGCGCTCCTAAGCCTCAGAAGGCCATAGCCATAAACCAGGACTGAGCCTGTACTCAGATGATCTGAATTGCCTCCTGGAGGGGCTCATCTCCCCACTGACAGTGTAAAAAGCTTCTGACTACGATTTCAGTTGAGGCATTTTAAGGGAATACCTGAAGTTAGGTGGGATACACACAAACTACCTTTCCTGAATGCAATGAATTAAAAACACTGGGTGCATTCAGTTAAGTAGAAAACACTCTCCCTTCAACCTTGCTGTTTTCAGAGGGCAGAATTTAAGAAAAGTAGACTCAGATCCTGGATTTTGATTAGGTTGTTCTTGCTGTAGGTCAATGCGGCGCCTTCAGGTGTTATGAATCCAAGGCTTATTGCTGAGATCAGCAATTGTAATCCCTCTCAAATTTAGGGCAACATTTCTTTGAAGCAATTCTGAACTATAAATAATCTGGAAATCTCTCTGAACTTGATCATAACTTTTGCTGCAAGAGCTATTGACAAGATGGCAATCTCTAGCTAGCGCAGGGATTTTTTCAAGAGGGTAGTCTCAAAACTGGAGCAGCTTATGTGCTTGAAATCCCTGACACTTTTTTATTTAGCCGTTTAGCTATTGCCTTAGATTATCCATGCTTTATTCCTAATCTTTAAAATGTACGTAGTACTCCTTGACTTTGGAAATGTCTTACCATTAACCTTAAAAGGTTCTAAGGGATTTGGAGAACCATCCTGAAATGCATGAGGAGAATCCACAGCACACTTACTGACAGCTATCAACATTTTTTTCAATGGTAATGTGTCCATAAATACACAAAGACAACCATTCTATTCACGTTTATAGAATTGCATTTTAAAACTAAATCCATTCATATAAACTTGGGCAAAATTATGTGGGTTTTGTCAGATGAACTGATTACAGGAGAAAGAAGTCCAAAAAGAGCAACACAGAATCACTTAGCAAGGCAAGCTGTTGCCTGTGACAGTGATGTATGAGACATGGGTGATATATATACTGGGTGGCTTTATCAGTAAATCATTGAGTTATTTACTTCCCTGAGGAACTGGACCTGTCCCTGGAAGAGACTGCACTGTGAGATGCACCAGTGGGGAATTAATATTGGCAAAACAGTCAATTTTGATTTGTTCGCACCAAAGAATCATAAAATATAATTTAATAAATAATACGCCGCAGATGTACTTCATCTTCTAAGTACGAGTGCTTTAAAATGGTAGAATCTAGATCTTGCTGTTGTTTTCCTCATTACCTTGAAAGGAAAAGTCTCCATAAAATGGGTTAGTTTTAAATAAAGTATTTAGCCATTACATCCCTGGCAGGGTGTGAACAGTTGCACACTGAAGAATAAATAAACAGAGTATGAAGGTCTGTAACTGAAAAGATGTAATACCACTTTTATTTTCTGAACATTGCATATTAAAGGTAGAAGACAATCTCCACCATCTGCAAGGAACAACTATGAGGCCACTGCAGTTTTGAGCTTCTGCTACCGACCTTTGCTACGGAGCCATCCATAGGGACTCTCAAGCACAGCAACGACCAGGATGCTCCCCACAACCCCTCAGCAGGCAGAGCCTCAAAACAGCCACTTGTGCCTTACCTTCTCCCGAGCTGCTGCGCTTGCGTAGGCAGGAGAATCATCTGTGCTCCGCACCCGGGCTTCAGCACCGTGCTCCCAGATGCGCTGCCTGAATGTGCTGCAAACCTGGTTTGAGAGAGAGCGCAGAGGGCTATCCTGGTGCTCAGCATGACACTGCTGTATAAGTCCCTTAGTTCCTTGTCTTATGGTAATTTTTTGTTCTTTTTTTTTTTTTTTTTTTTGCCTGATTTTAACAAATCTGTAGTTAAAACCATGTAGACTGAAAAACTACAATATATGTACATGGTCAAACTGAAAAAATAAAGTAAAAAATTCATTCATTGACACAAACCCTATAAATATTGCTACTTACTACATCAGAAATAAGCAAGAAAGCTCAAATGCTGTAAACAGTTCCCATGCAGAAAACAGCTCAACGTTATAGAGTGTTATAGGAAGTGTTTCTGCTAACATTAACACCATTTTCAGAGAAGCTTTGCACAAATAAAGAAAAATCAGACATTAATTTTCAATGTAATAAAAGCAGCGACAACTTTATCATTACTAATGCACAGAAAATGACAGTTGTGATGCACAGAATATTATGGCAGAAATGCAAACAAAATACTTTTTCTTCTTTAATTCCCCCACAGCATGGCCAGTCTTTGGAATTACGCCACAGCTCCAGCACCATACAGTGAATTGGCTTTATTCTGATTTGGGGCTGCTAGTCATATATGCATATTTTTTTGTTATGTGAGAGCTTTGGAGAATCCCAGCCTAAAGCCTACACATTCCTAATGCTGTATGCCAAGATTTTCAAATCAGAAGTGTGAAGTATGCTGGACATGGTACTCACCTAGGTCATGAAAATATGACTGGATATTAAAGCGTGGCCAGAGTAATGACCAGCAGCACAATATCCAAGAGGTATCTGGTTACAAGTAGCATTCCTTAAGGCTTCATGCTAGGCCCACTAACATCTTGATTAGCATCGCAGACAATGAGGTGGAAGACATCCTCAGCAAGTTCATGAATGATCTCAAAACGGGAGGCACAGTCAATACGCTGGAGGGCAGCAATTCAGAGGGATCTCAGCAGGCTAGAGAAAGGGGCTGAAAGAAATTGCACAAAGTTCAGTAAACTGCAAAGTTCCATACCTGTGACAGAATAACTCTATGGATCTGTATAAAGGGTTGACAGGCTAGAAAGCAGCTTTGGAAAAGATAACCTAGTGATTCTGGTAGACAATAAGTTGAGCATTTGTCAGCACCATGCTCTTGCAGAGATGAAGACCAACTGCCTGCTGAGCTGTGTTGGTAAAGCTGTAGCCAGCAAGTCAAAGGACATCATTATTCCTAACTATTAGACGCCTGTCTGACCGCAGCTGGAGTAATGTTCAGTTTTGGACTCCCCAGCAAAAGAAAGATACTGATGTATGTCGTGGTTTAACCCCAGCAGCAACTAAGCACCACGCAGCTGCTCACTCACTCCCCCCCACCCAGTGGGATGGGGGAGAAAATCAGGAAAAAGAAGTAAAACCCATGGGTTGAGATAAGAACAGTTTAATGGAACAGAAAAGAAGAAACTAATAATGATAATGATAACACTAATAAAATGACAACAGCAATAATAAAAGGATTGGAATGTACAAATGATGCACAGTGCAATTGCTCACCACCCACCGACCAGCACCCAGCAAGTCCCCGAGCAGCGATTCCCCGCCCCCACTTCCCAGTTCCTATACTAGATGGGACATCACATGGTATGGAATACCCCGTTGGCCAGTTTGGGTCAGGTGCCCTGGCTGTGTCCTGTGCCAGCTTCTTGTGCCCCTCCAGCTTTCTCGCTGGCTGGGCATCAGAAGCTGAAAAATCCTTGACATTAGTCTAAACACTACTAGCAGCAACTGAAAACATCAGTGTGTTATCAACATTCTTCTCATACTGAACTCAAAACATAGCACCGTACCAGCTACTAGCAAGACAGTTAACTCTATCCCAGCTGAAACCAGGACAACATACTGGACCAAGTCCAGTGAGGGGCCAGCAAGATAGTTGGGGTCTTGGCGTTCACAATACAAAGAGAAGGCTGAGACAGTTTGTTCGGGCTGGGTGGACACGACCCCAGGCAGCCTGCTGTAGCTGAACTGCATTCAGTAGAGAGTTAGATCAGAGCATCCCCTCCAACTTGGATTATGCTACCACTCTGTGAGCAGAAAGGAGTTAAAGAATATAATGACATATTCCAGACCTAAGACCACAGTACATTCAGAAAGTGCTCAAACCATGACCTGTACATTCCTGTTTCCCATGTTTTAAACTCGAGGTGGTGCATTGGTGTCATCAGTTCTTTATAGTACTTCTGTCCATGCAACTCCTACCACTGACATTTTTCATTAATCACTTTAAACTTCATTTAGAGAACAAATGTAAATTGCATTAAAGCTTCAAAACAACTGTTAAATTTCCTCTCTGCTTAAATAGAGTATCTTAATGAATGCTAAACCAATCATTATAACATAAGGTTTTAAACTGCTATATACAGTAGTTTTGTTCTACTTGCTCTGACGTACTCAAATGACATTTGCTTGAAGTATTTTTAATACCAAAGATGATCAATAATTTCCAAGTCACAGCAGCCATAGTCATCAAAGGCTTCTAGAAGTGAAAATGTTTTGAAGAAGATGCTTTTTACATAACAATTCTTTTATAAAGGGTTAAATATCATAAATATGTGACCTAATGCCAAACATCTACATTCTCTTCTTCACCATCTGTTACTCGCCCAGTTTCAACTCTTTTTAGGTATCAGAACTCCCTCTGGTTCTACTAACAGTAGGAACATTGTGCATTTATTCTGCTTTTTCACATTACATACAGTGGAAGTCCTGTCATACTTATCATATATAGATCTTCATGTGAAACAATATCAAAAGGATGCATAGAAGTCACACATACATGAGCCAGAGTGATGTAGTAGATGAGGAACTTGTAAAATAATGCTTTTTATGCACACGTAATATTTAAGCAGGCAGGAATATATGTCATTGCAACTGTTTCAAGGAGCAGATGGATAGTATGTGCACTGATAGTGACACAAAAGACAGAAGGTAAGATTGGTCAACGGTGAGAAAAAGCACATAAGAGCTGAAGAGGATAAAAATAGAAGAAAGGCATGGAGATTACCAGAAGAGTAATTAGAAACACTAGAGAGAAAAAAATTTAGTTGTTGCGGAAATAGCAGAAACCAGAACAGAAAAGATCTGCAATAGATAGAACTTGATTTAAATGCCATAATCACAGAAGATATTAAGCATTTGCATTAAAAAAAAAACAAAAAAAACCACTTCTGATGTAGCTGAAGTAGTAGTCTTCAGTTAAATACTCCTGAAACTGGAAGCTGCATTTACAGTAATTTACATTTTAAAAGAAAAAAACCACAAAAGGTCATAGGAAAGAGAATAAATTCCAAATGCATTTTCATAACTTTGTACAAAATAATAAAGTGAGGTGCTTTTGATTGAATTTGAATTGACAGCAAAAAATTCTCATTTACTGTTATTTGATGCTTCATTGAGTGACTTGTGGTTCGTTACCAGCTTTCTCAATTGATATATCATTCTGCAGCCAAATAATGGACAAGTGACACACACTATGAAATATGCATTTCACTAAGAAACTGCTTTCCACATCTTGAAAACCCTTGGTAGTATTTATGCTTGAAATTAAAGCAAACACTGAGCATTGATTTTAATATGTTTAGATGAAATCAAATTGCCCTAACTGTGTTAACACTGTGGAACATACAGTAATCCATGTACTTTATGTACCGATAAATCTGAAACTACAGTAAATGCATAATTATGCCATCAGTGATATCTGTTTCTGGTGCCTATTACTCAGATACTGTGCTATCTACAGCTTTATGCATGCAAGTACCGCCAAGGAAGCAATTCGCTTTTCTCACAAGTTACTGAATCAGTTTCAATCAAAAATCGATGGCATTAATCAACTGCATTTGTAATTTCAAGGAACAGCCATTCGCTTCCTTGCCTGTGGAGTACCAATTGACTTGGGGGAGCTCCCTGCACTAAATATTTGGAGAACTGGGAGGTTGTTGAATCCCCACACGTTTCAGTTCCTAATCCTGACAGCAGTGCTGTTCTCCCCATGCATATTAGCATGATTGTCTCAAGTCTTTTCCCATGTTAGCCAAAGAAGCATTGTTTTGATAATTTCCCCTCCAGGACAAAAAGAAAAAAAACAATGTTCAGGTAAGAATTCAGACTGCATATTGCTCAGCTACAAATTGGCTCTAATACTTACAGGCAAAGTTCAGATATGATAAAGGAAGAGAGGACAAAAGGAAAGGGGGAAGGGGGCAGAGGGTGGGAAATGGGAGGAAAGGATTGCAAGGGGGAGGAAAGGGACGGAGGGAAAGGGAGTTACCAAAAGATCATTTCCAGATGATGCCACATAGGCAACTGTGGGGGGTTGTGTTTTCTTTTTTCTTCTGATGCTGTTGGAGTGAAGAATTTTTTGATTCATTGTGAAATGACAAAAAAAAAAAAGAAATTCTTTTGAATTTTTGACAAGTTAAAAAAAAATCAATCTGTCATGTGAACCCCTTCTTTAATAAAAGCAAACAGATTTAAAAATTAGTCTGAAAAGGAGTTTTGAATTATTCTCAAAATGGAGGAGCTGGCCTGGAATCCGCAACCTAGAGCACCACCAAGAGAGGCAGCGGCTTCTGGGCTCTGTTTTGAGATCTTCTAGTTCTTCTGGAAACTTATCTGAGGTCATTGGGGGATTCCTGGGAACCCTTCAAGGAGTGTCAGGGTGCTGATTCTGCCCCATGAGGATAACTACAGGATGCTGTGACTTCCAGGAAGCTCCAGATCTGGGACATTGTGGAGAAACCTCTAAGGCTCATCTGGCCCTTGGACTATTACAGTCCAAAAGCATGGGAGCTCAGGTGGTTTTTCTGCTCCTTTCTGCCAGTGAGGGTGAAGTGCTGGAGAAGGAGCGAATGGATTTTGTGGATCAACAACTTGTTGCACAACTGGTATTCACAACAGGGGATTCTGCTTTTATGACCATGGGACCTTCTCTGAGGACCAGGGAACCCAGTCTGAGGATGTCTAGTAAGGGAGGGAATCCACCTGAACAAGCAGGGAAAAAGCATCTTTGCCAGTATGCTGGCCAGCCTGCTGAGATCTTTAAACTAGGAACAATGCAGATGGGAGAAGACAACCAACAATCAAGTGAGGAAGGCGTGGACTGGAATGGCAAGCAAAGGGTGTGATGTGGGCAGAAGAGACCTCACAATCATCAAAACAGGGCTGAAGGGTGACCACTTCAACCATATGTACATGAATAAGGGAGTGACTACAGGACAGTATCATGGGAGAAGTTCTCACACCTCTTCTGTGAATTCAGTACAGCTGGGTGTTTCTGAAGTACGTGCACGCAGTGTGCACAGCATGGAGAACAAACCGGAGGAAGAAGAGGTATGTGTGCAGTTGTAGAGTAACAATCTTCATGATATACAGATATGGTGGGATAGCACACATAGCTGGAGTGCTGCAACGGATGGATAAAAGCTATTTAGGAATGACAGGCCAGGGTGGCAAGGAGGAATGGAATTAGGAGAGCCAAAGCCAACCTGGAACTGAATCTGGCAAGTGATATGAAAGAGGTTCTTCAGGGATATTAGTTGCAAAAGAAACACCAGGAAAAAATGTGGGCCCACTGCTGAATAGGGCAGGGGATCTGATGGCAAAAGATGTAGAAAAGGGTGAGGTATTCAATACCTTCTTTTCTTCAGTCTTTACTTGCCCTTAGCACTCCCAGGTCCATGAGGCCACTGGGAAAGTCTGGAGAAAGGAAGACTTACCCTCGCTGGAGGAGGATCAGGTTAGGGAACATTTAAACAAACTGGACATACACAAGTCCATCAGACCTGATGGGATACACTCAGGAGTGCTGAGGGAGCTGACCTACCTCCGTGACCTACCTGGAAAGGTCATGGCAATCACGGGAGATTTGTGACAACTCAGAGAAAGAAAATGTTTCTTCTAACCTCAAGAAGGAGGATCTGGGGAACAACAGGCTGATCAGACTCAACTCCTTCCCTTTGAAGATGATGGAGCAGATCTACCTGGAAACTACCTCCAAAAACATGAAGGACAGGAAGGTGATTTGGATCAATCAGCATGGATTTATGGAGAGGAAATCATGCCTGACCAAACTCATAGCCTTCTACAAAGAGATGCCTGTTTCAGTGGGTGAGAGCAGAGCAGTGGCTATTCATTATCTTGATCTTAGCAAGGCTTTTGACACTATCTCCCATAACATCCTCAAACTAATGAAGTACAGGCTTGATAAGTAGACACTGAGGTGGATCAAAAACCAGATGAACTGCTGGGTTCAAGGGGTTGCGATCAACGGCACAAAGACCAACCGAAGGCCAGTCACTAGTGGCACCAGGGCCCGTAGAGAAGTCAATACTGTTCAACGTCCTCATTAATGACCTGGGTGATGGGACAGAGTGCACCCTAAGTGCATTCGCGGATGATAAAAAAAATGAGAGGAGTGGTGATACTCAAAACCCAACTGGACACAGCCCTGAGCAACCTTTTCCTTCTTTCATTTTTTCTTTCTTTCTTTTTTCTTTCTTTTCTTTTCCTTTTTTTTCTCTTCTTTCTTCTTTTCTTTGAGATGAGGAAGATGAGGACTACATTTGGAGGTGATTGTCTCTCCTCATTGATTACAGAGAGCCTAGATGATGGTTTACACAATTTTTACATAACTAGCATGATATTCCTCAGATACAACTCAGGCATCTTACAGCAGATGCAGTTGCTGAAGTGCTTGTTTAGTCAACAGAGAGCAATAGGCATTGTTATTCTGTGTTCATCTTATCCTGAAGCATATACATTTGGCTAACCGAACTGCTCCATAGAAGCACTTTTCCTTTTTTCTCATAGTGATTGCTCAGATACAGAGATCTAAAATGTAAGTTTATATTTGATCAGATGTTGTTTAGGTGTGAAACAACATTTAAAAAAAAAAAAGGTTGTTTTATTTTCTTTTTAACTAAGTTGGTGAACAGAAGTGTAGCAGAGTTATACCTGTCAGAAGACCCTTTACCCTAATGGGTTTTGGTTTGGTTTTTTAATATAGCATAAGCCATACTGCCATAAAAACTGCTATATAACTGTAGCTGCTTGAAGGGGTTTGCCATCACTTCACTAGCTCACCATAATTCAAGCTACAAAACTTGAATACTGAAAATGTTCAAATACACCCATACATATGAAATTTAGTGCCAGATTTGGTGACGAGATAAAAATCCATAAGCTCAGTGATTTATAACATGGTTTGATATGCGCTTGCTCTAGAAGAAGAGAGGCCATGAGCTAACAGATGCTTTTGATTAGCAGATTTCAGTTTGGCATGGCGTACAAGAAGAACAAGTTCATATTTACCTTCAAAAGACGAGGTACGCCCTTAGTTATCTAAAAGGGTATCTGCTGTTGGTTCCTACCCTTTCCTACTGTCTGCAGAAGAAGCAAGGAATGATGCTTCTACCTTAAGTGCCCAGCAAGGCTCCTGAAGGAATTCAGTTGTCAGTCCAGGACAATCTACTTCAGGCACATAAAGCATCTAACCAGATGGGATTCCAAACACCTAGAATTAACAGCCTGTGTTCATTTTTCAGACACAGAGTGTGTGGTGGTTCAGAGAACACAAGTTACAGTATGAATGTTTGACAGTCCAACCACCAAAGCCATTTTTTCAAACTGGGAATAAGGTGGCTAAGTACTTTTGAAAGTTAATAATAATATGTTGCATGCTAAATTGCATTGTCACTGTGCCTACAAGAGCCCGCTATTAATCAAGTTGTTATTGTGTTCAATGCAGTACAAAGATAACATAACAGGACAGCCCTGATTCTCTTTTTACAAAAGCCAGCAAATGGTGTGGCTCTTACCATTACTTCTAGAAATTTATGCCTGAATAAAATTAAATAGTTCTTCCCTTTCTTTTTCTGCTTGTAGTCATTGCTGCATAATTTCATGCTGTTTTGTTCTTGATTCTGAAACAAAAACAAATCTATGAAGAACAGTTCCACAAGGAACACTACTGTAATTCTTTACACCATTGCTGGAATTAACAAGATCTTTGTAAGGAGCAAACTTCTTTCTAGTAAAACTGCAACTAAAATAAAAATATAAACAATTATTGCAAATATATAGTCACAGAAAAACATTAAATTTGTCTCTTAAACAGGTTTATTACTTCACTACATATTTGAATAAAGATTTGTCTTCTATAGCTTTGGCACAAGAACAGATTTATTTAGTTTATAGAAACAATTATTTTTTCTCCATCAGCTACCCAGAATGGAATTGTTTAGGAGGTGTGCTTTGTCAAATGTTATTCTGACAAAAATAATCTGTTCAAGTATATTTAGATCTTTTAATAAACATATAGGCTTCAGTATTGTTTATGGCTTGTTCACAAAAGCTTCTAATTTATCAAGCCTTTTTATTGTGCATCACTGGAAGCAAATGCAAGAGAGAGGCCTCACCTACGTTAATACTGCTGCTCTGTTCTTATGTTACTTATGGAAGATTCAACAACCTTAGTATTACTGACATAGCCAATACAGTGAAATACATGCAAGCATAGAATCAAACTTTTAAGGGATGCCACTGGCCAGGGCTGTTAGAAGCTTTAAGAACAAAAGATACTTTTCAAGCTTGGCCACCTTGCACCAGAAGAAGTGTAGTTATCAGTCCTGAGATTGGTATGACATTTCACGCTCCTTTCTGAAGCTATACCTGTACCATTTTCTTTCTAAGATATTACTGTCAGTGTCACCCAGCAAAGTTCAGCACCCTTGGAACACATGAATTCCACAAATGTGTGGTCATCCTTCCTCCTATTATAATTTTCCCCATTAAAAATCAATTCACCTATGTGCTACTACAGCATGGGAGCGAAAACTGGAACACGTCTGTTAGTTATATGTAGCATATGGGATGCAACAGGTATTTAGTGGGATTATTCTGCTTTGTCCACCCATTTCTGGAGGATTTCCTGAGGAGAAGGCTGGCTGTATAATGCACGGACAAAGCACATTAGGTAACAGCCAATGGGCCTTGGCCAAGCTGCCCTGGGAGCAAAGGGAATCTTGCCATAGACTTCACAAGGCTGCAGGTGAGAACAGCCTTTATTTGCATTCTTGCACACCTGATGGCAGTAAAAACAAGCTCTTTTTTATGCCTTCCTTTAAAAATGTTTAAAAACCAGCTGAGGAAACGGCTGTTAACATAACTGCCAGCATATTTAGCAACCTCAGCTTCTAATTCCTAGCTCTCAATTTGTTTTATCCGAAGTTTACCAGTACTGAGAGTGCTTGGGTTAAATAGCTCCTGCACTGGAGAAACTCCCCTCTCTACCATTGCTCAGAAAGCACAGGGGATGAAAAGATGTCTCTTTGGCAGCTGGTTCATTCAGTCTGCCAACCGAGCATCGAGTGATTAGCAGTGCACTGCAGAATAGAAACTGGTACTGTACCAGTGGTGCAGTAGCTATATCATCCATAATGACTGAGAAAATACCCTTGGCTTAGATTTCTTAGCAAGCTTCACGCTTCATACATTGACTGCAGTTATAATGTATAGAGAAATACATTTCCTAGAATAACTTCTAACTTAAGTATCTTGACTCTCTCACAGGTTCAGCAGGTCCGTGTCACTTAATTTCCATCCCCTTAAAGTACCTCTCTTTTTTTCTTCTTGAGTTCTGTCCCTCTAAATTCTTTTACCTCATGTTCCATACCGTCATAACTATCCCCTTTTTTTTCTGCTTTCCAGTCCAAAACCATTCTGTCCATATTAGTCATCTCCCAAATCAATTAACATATTTTTTTTACTCATTTGGTTTTTCTCAGTAAGTAAATTATTATTGTCTGCTTTCATCCTTCTACTCTACTTACCCTATGAATCTTCGGATTATTTTTCTTCCTTTTCTCCTCTTCTTTCAACAACCTGTTTGTGTAACAAGCTCTATCCTCTTTCATTTCTCCTACTCTATTACCCTTCCAGTCTTTCTGCCATACTTCAACACTCATTTCTTTTTATTTAGCTTCATGATTTCCGAAATACTGCTATTTTACTTGATTCTGTCTTGTTACTTAGACAGGCATTTGACACAGAAATTACAAAATTGTTCAGCAACTTGCTCTTCTACACATCCTTTCTACTTGAAATTGACATAGTTCAAGGATTTCAAAATTCATCTTCCATAGTTTATTGACCTAATCATACATGTTTTTGCAGGCATAACTTTCTTATTCCAGATAATAACTTGCCCTTTGGGTAATATGAATGGCAGCTCTACAAAGTATTGCAATCTGTGTCTATTAGCATTTTATGACATCCCTTTTATTAGGAATAGGGGAAAAAAAAAAGAGCCCCACCTGTTATTGTCACCTTCTCAAGGAAGAAAAAATTGTTTTGCCATAGAAGACTCTAAAACATTCAGACTGTACATAGGAGGCAGAAGAATTGTACCTACATTTGAAGATCTCATCCTGCCCTTTAAAGCTAACTTAACATCTTTGTATGGCTTGGATTAATTTCTAGCATGTGATCCAGGCAGAGTGTAGCTAGATGGCTTCCAAATTGTTTATTGCAAAGAAAATCTCCTAGGTTAGGTGGTTCAATCCTCTTTATAAAAAATAGCAAGCATCTCAAATGCCTCTTGAATGATGCATTTCCTTTGCACCCTGCTTTGAATGGTAGTGCAACTCAGGCTTGTAAGATGATTGAATCCACTGACCACTATGTGGGTAACAGTCTTTTCTATTTCCTTGGTTTTATACTTGTCATGGTTTAACCCCAGCCAGCAACTAAGCCCCACGCACCCACTCACTCACTTCCCCCCACACCCAGTGGGATGGGGGAGAAAATCGGGAAAAAGAAGCAAAACCCACGGGTTGAGATAAGAACGGTTTAATAGAACAGAAAAGAAGAAACTAATAATGATAATGATAACACTAATAAAATGACAATAGTCATAATAATAGGATTGGAATATACAAATGATGCGCAATGCAACTGCTCACCACCCACTGACTGACGCCCAGTTCATCCCCGAGCGGTGATTCCCACCCCCCTCACTCCCCCCAGTTTATATACTGGACATGATGTCACATGGTCTGGAATACCCCTCTGGCCACTTTGGGTCAGCTGTCCTGGCTGTGTCCCCTCCCAACTTCTTGTGCCCCTCCAGCCTTCTTGCTGGCTGGGCATGAGAAGCTGAAAAATCCTTGACTTATTTAGACTAAACGCTACTTAGCAACAACTGAAACCATCAGTGTGTTATCAACATTCTTCTCATACCTAACTCAAAAACATAGCACTGTACCAGCTACTAGGAAGACAATTAACTCTATCCCAGCTGAAACCAGGACAATACCACAGCCCCTCTCTTTGACAAAATTTTCGTAGTACCCTTCTTCCAAAAATTTTTGAATGGACAGTCGATCTCTTGATATTATTGAATTGCATTATATCCAAGAAGAAGACTGACACCATGTTGTCCATCTCTCCCTTTTGAGGCATGGTATTTGAAAGGTTGGGATACCCACTGCTAACCCCAGTCTAGCACTAGACAGCAGGATTGGCTAAGGTTATACCTACTCTAGAAAATTAAGTGGGCCAGTGCCTGTTTTCTGGTCATGATTGAAATGGCAAAGTGCAGTGAGTACCCGTATACCAAAACTCATCTTTTTCCTCCTTCCAAAACACCTACTAAGAACCATTCCTGGCTCAGTCTGTCTCCTGAACAACACCCAGCCACCGTCTGGCAGAGGGCTAGCTTGCAGAGGGCTAGTTTGCACCACTCCAAAATTACATGTATTAATCAATGATTAATTGCAGGGCTCAGCGTATGCCAGTGTTGGAGCCTGTGATTTGGCCCTGTTCAGTTCACTGGTGAAGGTGCAGTTGACCTGACTAAAACTAAGAGGGCAAGCACCTTACTCTGCACAGCATCACTGGCACAGAAGAGAAGCACAGCTGGAGCTATTGGAGGATCCCCTGCCACAGCAAGGGCACGAGTGGCGTTCCAGCTCCCAGGGGAGTGAATAAGAGGTAAAACTTTTCTCCTTAGCGCTCACTCCTCTCTAAAGACAGGCAGTGTGAAAGTATTAGAATGACTGTGAGTAATGGGCTATTAATTCTCATTTGCAAAATGAGACAATATGATACCACTTTTTACAGTGATGATAAAATGGAAAAATTAATTATTACTTTGCCAGTTAGAAAGTAGCTTATGTTATGGACAAATGAGTTTGAAATGTTCTCTATATAGGCGATTGTGCACAAACAGTACAACTGGGCAAAAAAAGAAATTAAGTACAGCTATTTCTTAGAAAACAAGGCATTTACAGGTTGTTACAGGACCTGTAAACTGTACAGTTTGACATACCAGCAGTAGTTTCTATGGAATGGAAATCTATTCAGATGGAGAAGAGGCCAATACAACTCAAGCCTGAGTAAATCATTTCCAGAATCATTATGGTCTGAGCTTTTCTTTAAACAAGGAAAACACATTGCTGCTTCTGGTTAACTCTGCATGACTGTTAGCTGCTATGTGAACTGGGAAGACCTCTTTGTAGGTGTGTATGCAGATGAGGGTGCACATACACAGTAGACATATTGATAAGGAAGTAGATTAAATTCACACATACATATGCATGAACACATATACTTCCAATTGTGCACAAAGGGGAAGAGTTTTCAAAATATTTTTTAAAAGAAATTTATTTAACTATTTTTCATGTCTCAGGTGGGTTTACTAGTAAATTAGAACCACCATATAAAACTGGATTTTACATACTGCCTGAGAATACCTTAGCAACACAGAGGATGGAGAGATGAACATCATCAAAAGCGGATTCAGTTTCCTATTCCAACTGCACCTGTGTCTTCGACACTGTGGTGAGTTGACCTTGGTCAGCTGCCAAACATCCACCCAGCCTCTCTCTTGCTCCCCCTCCTCAACAGGACAAGGGGAGAAAACAGGATGAGAAACCTCATGGGTCGAGATAAAGACAGGGAGATCACTTACCATCATAGGCAAAACAGACTCAACTAGGGGAAAATTAAAATTTAAATGGAGTTGGATGATGAAAAACAAGGACAAAAATGAAAACACCTTCCCCCTGCTCCTTCCCCTTCACTCCCAACTCCTCCACCATCCCTGCCTCCAAGCAGCGCAGGGGGATTGGGAATCTGGGTTGTGGTTAACCAATAACAGTTCCTCTCTGCTGCTCCTTCCTCACACTTTTCCCCTGCTCCAGCATGGGTCCTTCCTTCAGGCTGCAGTCCTTCAAGAACTGCTCCAGCATGAATCCTTCCCATGCGGTACAGTCCTTCAAGAACAGGCTGGTCCAGTGTGGGTCCCCCATGGGGCACAAGTTCTGCCAGAAAACCTGCTCGTGCCTGGGCTCCGCTCGATGGGCTGCAGCTCTTGTCAGGAACCTGCTCTGGCGTGGGGTCTCCATACACTGCAGTGTGGTATCTGGTCCACCATGGTCCTCTCTACAGGCTGCGGTGGATATCTGCCCCACCATGGAGCACCTCCTCCCCCTCCCTCTTCCATGACCTTGGTGTCTGCCTACTCGTTTCACATTTTCTCACTCCTCTCTCCCAGCTGCTGTCGTACAGCCTTTTTTTACCCTTTCTTAAATATGTTATCACAGAGGTGCTACCAACTGACTGGCTCAGCTTTGGCCAGAAGCGGGTCCGCCTTGGAGCCAGCTGGAACTGGCTCTGTCCAATATTGGGGGCGGCTTCTGGTGTCTTCTCACAAAAACCACCCCTGCAGCCCCCCCACTGCCAGCACCTTGCCATAGACACCCAACACAAAGCCCTGGTTTAGAGTGCTATCGATCACTCTCTGACGAGGCTCTTTTCTCTCTCTTGGCAGACCAGATGACTAGCCAGGGTAGGATCAGAGGAGCCCCACAGCAGCACATCAAGAAAACCAAAATCCAAGTGTACCTGAGTCCTGACAGAATCAACAGAAAGAAATTCACAGCAACCCAATCAGGGGTTCAACAACTCACTGTTAACTAGGCAGCCAGATACGTCAATTTTCTTTCATTTTTCATTCTTTTTCTTAGGCATAATGTACAGTTATTTCTTAACTACTGCATGCAAGCTTAGTGTTTATTAGAGTTTGCCTATAACTTTATAGGTGTATATGTATATATTTATACATACATACACACTATATAACATTTCAAAGAAATAATTATACTTCCATTATCATAATTAGGAGTTATAAGCCTCCACTGTGAAAAATCATTTAAAATACAGTATAACTGCTTCTTGAGAAGGCAAACTTTATGCCTTCATTTTAAAAAGAGAAATTATTTTTTAAAGCCTAATCTGAGAGAATTGCTGATAGGTGTTGATGGGAGGTACCTGGAGGCTCAAGAAAAGAAATCCCTGCAGTCAGCTGGCACAGGACTGCCACAAGACTCTCCCGAGGAGGTTGTTAACACATGGAAGAAGTGCTGGAATGAAATCTCCATTGCCTAAAGATTTGTGTTTCGTTCAAAAAGATCCTAGATTGTAGAATCTCACAAAGTATCATGGCTCAAACATTTTAGCAGCCAGCAACAGACTGCACCAACTATTTCCTACAAATGTAAGAGCTAAAGTTCAGAAAAGAACTCAAAGTTCAGAAAAAGTTCCCTCAAGCATACTAAGCTGAGTGGTGCAGCTGATTCACTAGAGGGAAGGGATGCCATCTAGAGGGACCTTGACAGGCTTGAGAGGTGGGCCAGAGTGAACCTCATGAAGTTCGACAAGGCCAAGTGCAAGGTCCTGCACATGGGCCAGGGAAATCCCTATATCTATACAGACTGGGGTATTAATTGATTGAGAGCAGCCCTGCAGAGAAGGACTTGGGGGTACTGGTGGATGAAAAGCTGGACATGAGCTGGCAATGTGCGCTCACAGTCCAGAAAGCCAACCGTACCCTGGGCTGCATCAAAAGCAGCATGGCCAGTAGGTCAAGGGAGGTGGTTCTCCCCCTCTACTCCACTCTCATGAGACCCCACCTGGAGTACTGCATCAAGCCTCAGGGTCCCCAGCATAAGAAAGACATGGACCTGTTGGAGCGAGTCCAGAGGAGGGCCACAAAGATGATCAGGGGGTTGGAGCACCTCTCCTGTGGGGACAGACTGAGAGAGTTGGGTTTGTTTAGCCTGGAGAAGGCTCTGGGGAGACCTTATAGCAGCCTTTCAGTACCTAAAGGGGGGTTACAAGAAAGATGGAGAAATACTTTTTACCAAGGCCTGCAGTGACAGGATAAGGAGCAAGAGTTTTAAGCTGAAAGAGGGTAGATTTAGATTGGACATAAGGAAGACATTTTTTATTATGAGAGTGGTGAGGCACTGGAACAGGTTGCCCAGAGAAGCTGTGGATGCCCTATCATTGGAATTGTTCAAGGTCAGGTTGGATGGGGCTTTGAGCAACCTGGTCTAGTGAAAGACATCCCTCCCCATGGCAGGGTTGCTGGACTAGATGATCTTCAAAGGCCCCTTCCAACCCAAACAATTCTATGATTCTATAAAAATAACTACTAGATAATTCAATGGTCAACTCCTCTGCCACTAAGGAAAAGAATAGCTTTTTTTCAGTACAAAAAATGTTTACAGGTCATTGCACACAACACTGAGACTGGGACAGCTCAGGTATGTACAACTTGTTGGCAATGTAATTTTATGAATGGGCAACTAGACAACTAGACCACAGCATTAAGGAATTGCTGCTGTGTGATCCCAGACAAGCTGCATATCCTCGCACCTATTTCTAGCCTGTCTGCTTGAAATCTAACTTTTCTGGGAAGAGATTATCTTTTGTCTGTATTACTCAACATCTGGTACAATATGGTCTCTCCAGTTAGGACCACTAGATTCTGTTGTGACACAAATTGCAAATAACAGTATTCTAAAGTATTTCAATTCTACCTGGTTATTCCTTAAACTAGATATTACTCACAAGCATCTTATAACATTATAATTCCTCCCCTAAAATGCAATGTTCCCATCAGCATTGGCAGTCTACATTTTTATTGCCTCTATCTAATATGCTATTTTCTTTCTATCTATCTATCTCTCTGTCTGTCTAGCTAGCTATCTACCTATCTACCTATCAAGGATGTATCTGAATGTCTTACAAATATCTTTTCATTGTCTTATTTTAAGTCACATCTGTAATTGTCACATTTCCAATTGTTTTTTCAAAGCAAAGGCTCCCCTCCAAACAAAGAAACAAAAGCTGTATTAACAGATGGAGTGACTAATCTGCATGTATTTTCACCATTATTTCACAGGACATTTTGAAGCATCCATCTTCATGGCATTGTTCCATCCTGCTTGAAGGATTATGGCAGTCTGTATTCAAAGGACGAAAGCAATACCCGGATTATCTGTGGAACTCCAGCCATCTCCAGTGATGTCCTGTCTTTTCTATCTATTAAATACTAAGCTGTTCCCTGGAGGTCCTTATTAGGCTTTTTTTTCTGTCTTAAAAGTTGTCCTCAAACACAATAATTTTAGATTTACGATCACAGTACTTTCTGATGCGTGGGACAAGCAAACTCTGCAGTAACCAATTTGCAACTCCATTCCTTGATTTCGAATACGTGTAATGGTTAACGGCTTGCTTCTTGTTTCTTCTGATGTTTCACCATAAAAATATAAGTAGATGTGGTTTTTGACCTCCTCCCTTTCCTCACACCACCACCTGCCAATGAAGACGTTCTACAGCATAAATAATTAATGCTGTCATCTTAATTCCTAGGCTGCTACCAAGAAGCGTGGCCTCTTCAGTTTCCTTTCTGTTTCCTCAGTCATTGCTGCATCCATAATGAAGTGCAACATGAACGTAACGTTAAAGCTGCAAATTTAAACACACAGATGTTTAAACACACTCTCACAATAATGCTAGGTGAGCAGAGCTGAGTATGTCCGCTATTTCTGACACTTAGCAAATGTAAGGTCTTGCAAAAAAATCTGCTAGTTAGCAGGAGAGGGAACTTGACTCCATACAGTATGAAGACTCCCTCATTATCCATGATAAAGATCCTATGTCTCTGTTTGTGATTTCTGCCATATTGCTGGCAGCTGCACTGTGAAAGTTGCTTCCCAGCTTGCCTCCAAGACCTCCAAGCCTCAGAAGCAGGAAACGCAAGAATTCACTTTCTTCTGCAATTACAAGGTAGGCTGATATGAAACAGTTTCAGATTTTTCCCAGAAGAAAAAACTTAATGATGGGCACTGCTTATAAAGCATCATTATCTCAGATCCAGCATCAGTAAAACTGTGTTAAAGAGCATGTCAGAATCTTTAGCAAGACCTGTTCTCTGATGCATTTTGGTTTCTAAGCAAGTGCTTACTCAGACATACTCCACAGCCTTACAGAGGAGTTGTAGTGTTGTTATACCATACTGTTGTGTTGGTTAGGTTGCAAATTGTCAGTTAAGAGACATTGCCCATAAGACCGAATGCAGACATTAGAGTCATTGGTGCTGGCACAAGCACAAGATGATAGGGAATACAGGGATGGCGCTTACTATCACATTTAGAATCACCTATAAGAAGCCTAAATGCCTAAATATATAATCTGTTTTATTGCATGCCAGAGAGGAGTAACTTGAAGGACCAGTGAACCACAATACTGGCGCTCTCAGAATT
The DNA here is from genome assembly GCF_900496995.4 of Aquila chrysaetos chrysaetos. Lineage (NCBI taxonomy): Eukaryota > Metazoa > Chordata > Aves > Accipitriformes > Accipitridae > Aquila > Aquila chrysaetos. Next base: position 15,841,564 of record NC_044017.1, read on the forward strand.
TCAGAAAGTACCTCTGTTTGTTCAGGATTTCAGGGGATGGCCAGTCATCAGTTTACATTATTAAAATGGAGATGATCCCTTTGGTTTGATTCAGTTACCTTCCATAGGCACCTAAAGCCATTTGAGATGCCCCTAGGGCATCCTGCCTGCACTTCTGCTGCTACTACAGACGTCACCGGTCTCCCATAACTCTTGTGTTCTATCTGCCAGCCCCATGTACAAGTTTGAGATACTTTAGGGCATTTACGATCGCCTAAGGCACCTACCTATGGATGACTGACTTGAGCCCTTAGCAATAGACTAGAATTAATCGCACCTAAAACAGGCATTTAGTCTAAATTGCTTTCCGAGGCTCTGGTCTGTTATCAGTGGAGAAATACAGGCACCTTCAAAGGATACTCATTCCTTAGTAAAGTAGATGTCCAAGGTGATTGAGATGAACTGTCTTTGGAAATTTACATTTACTTTGTCCAGGAATACAAGATTTATAGTAAGTGACTATTCACTTATTTATCAACTAATGCAATTTTAAGTATTTTCCTATGGATATTAGAATTAGCATATATTTTATGCCAATTATTATTTAAAATAAGGCAGCTGGAACGTTAAAGTTACTAAAGTCTCCAAACACAGTATTTTGACTTCTATTTTATTTAGTACCTTGTAAAGTTTTCAACTTTCAAAAGAACACAGCACTTTTTTCCCTTAATGTTCAAAATATTGTTTTCACAACGTGGAAACAAGTGAAATTTACACTTTTGAGAAGGAGTATCATGAGGCCTACTCTTGAGTTATATCCCCCAATTCCAATTTAGTGGTGCACACAGATGGGCCTGTCTCTAATTTAAAGATTAATTTCTAGACAATGTGGTTTTCTAAGGCAGCAGTTTCCAGCCCTTTTACCGTACGGAAAATCCCTCATATGCATTCCAGTGGAGGCTCCAATCTACATACAACAAATTTAGGCAAATTACCAACAGCAGTGTTTTCTTGTTTAATTTAGTATGTCTTCATATTTGTTGGTGAAATCCTTAATATAAACTATTGGTTGAAGAAGATAGGCTACTAGTATCCACTTTCAAAATGCAGAAGGGTAACAACAGCTTCCAGATCTACATTTTAAATATAATTAACCAAATAAACCAGCATAAACAAGCAGAAAAAAGACCAACCCCTACACTGGGGACTGAAAGGCAAGAAGTGTGAAGCCACATCCTACCAGAAGGCAACACCCGCTAAACGGGTTCAAGTTGCTGGTTTGATGTTTTTAACCTTAGATTATCCCAATAATTTGCCCTCAAATACAAAGAGCATCCCCAATCTAATATAGTTATTCCAAATGAGTAAGGCTGTGAATCATATCAGAAGAAAGTGATCAAAGTCTTCTGTCCTAGTTTCAGCTGGGATAGAGTTAACTGTCTTCCTAGTAGCTGGTTTAGTGCTATGTTTTGGGTTCAGTATGAGAAGAATGCTAGTAACACACTGATGTTTTCAGTTGTTGCTAAGTAGTGTTTAGACTAATGTCAAGGATTTTTCAGCTTCTGATGCCCAGCCAGTGAGAAAGCTGGAGGGGCACAAGAAGTTGGCACAGGACACAGCCAGGGCACCTGACCCAAACTGGCCAACGGGGTATTCCATACCATGGGACATCACGTCTAGTATAGGAACTGGGAAGTGGAGGCGGGAAATCGCCGCTCGGGGACTAGCGGGGTGTCGGTTGGCGGGTGGTGAGCAATTGCACTGTGCATCATTTGTACATTCCAATCCTTTTATTATTGCTGTTGTCATTTTATTAGTGTTATCATTATCATTATTAGTTTCTTCTTTTCTGTTCTATTAAACCGTTCTTATCTCAATCCATGGGTTTTGCTTCTTTTTCCCGATTTTCTCCCCCATCCCACTGGGGGGGGGGGGAGTGAGTGAGCGGCTGCGTGGTGCTTAGTTGCTGGCTGGGGTTAAACCACGACATCTTCTTAGAGAGACCTTTACACAATTTGGGAACTAAAGAAACAGATTTCAGAGGAAAAGTCCACCTGACAATGGAAGAAGTTCCTTACTGGAGGTGCTTACTAACCTCCTAATGAAAGCTATCTATGGGACAGCAGCTTTCAAGTTCTCCATTACCTTTGTTTGAGTGGAAGAGAATTTGGAAATAAAAATAAATTTATCACAAAGCTATTGTGGACAGGAAAGACAACCCTGTTCCAGAACAAATGGTTCTGCCACAACTGTCCATTACAAATTTGCTCCTGTGCCTTCTTAATGAACTGATGAATGCAATATGTAACAGCTCACAGAAGTTAGATACAGTGTTCCTTCAAATTTTGATGATGATGACATCTCAAGATCTGCTTTCAAAGCTTTTGTGTACCTCAGCTTCTCACGTGCTAATAAGTTTGATACCTCTAATTTCCTAAGAGATTAAAAGGTCAGAGGCGCAGAGTTGTTCCATGGTACTTCAGCTGTAGAAGAATAAAAATATCACAGTAAAAAAATGTATGTATTCCCCACCAAAATGGGGAGAATGTAAGGAAGATAGTACAGTACAAAACTAATACCAGCATGTTATTTAAAGTCATAGAATAAAAGAGAGGAATGGAGGCTAAACCACCCTTCCCTTGTAAAGAAAGACTACCAAAAGGAAGGCTTATGTGTGTTCATATATGCAAGAAGACTGGAGCTCAAACATGTGACAGCAAGAATGAAACTTCTTGACATTTATGTCACTCATTTTTAAGACAATGTCTGACACATCTGTTGTAACACTCACCCTTCACTATAGAATCATAGAATGGTTTGGATTGGAAGGGACCTTAAAGATCATCTAGTTCCAACCCTCCTGCCCTGGGCAGGGACACCTTCCACTAGACCAGGTTGCTCAAAGCCCCATCCAACCTGGCCTTGAACACTGCCAGGGATGGGGCATCCACAGCCTCTAGGCAACCTGTTCCTGTGCCTCACCACCCTCACAGTGAAGAACTTCTTCCTTACATCTAATCTAAATCCACCCTCTTTCAGTTTAAAGCCATTACCCCCTTGTCCTATCACTACATGCCCTTGCAAAAAGTCTCTCTTCAGCTTTCCTGTAGGCCCCCTTTAGGTACTGGAAGGCTGCTATAAGGTCTGCCCAGAGCCTCCTCTTCTCCAGGCTGAACAACCCCAACTCTCTCAGCCTCTCTACACAGGAGAGGTGCTCCAGCCCTCTTGATCATCCTTGTGGCCCTTCTCTGGACTTGCTCCAACAGGTCCATGTCCTTCTTATGTTGGGAGCCCCAGAGCTGAACGCAGTACTCCAGGTGGGGTCTCACGAGAGCGGAGTAGAGGGGGAGAACCACCTCCCTTGACCTGCTGGTCACGCTTCTTTTCATACAGCCCAGGATACGGTTGGCCTTCTGGACTGTGAGTGCACAGTGCCAACTTATGTCTGGCTTTTCATCCACCAGTACCCCCAAGTCCTTCTCCACAGGGCTGCTCTCAATTCACTCATTGCCCAGCCTGTATTTGTGCTCGGGATTGCCCCGACCCATGTGCAGGACCTTGCACTTAGCCTTGTTAAACTTCAGGAGGTTCGCATGGCAACCTAGGCAAGCTACAGTGTATTGTGATGAGTCTTCCCCATAATACCAGGCTGGCCAGGGCCTGGTTGCCTCTAATGACAAAGGGATTCAAGGGAGAAAGCAGTTGCAACAAATACTGAACATGCATTGGACACCACTAGCAGAAAGGGATGCATATCCTTCACTGTCTAGTGAACCTTTCCAGAGAATTCACCAAGATTTGTCTCTGAGCCAAATACATGAAAGAAAGATCCTGTTCACCTGAAGAGAGTCAGGATTTCACCACTTAAAACCTGGATGGAAATACAAATCAGGACTTTGGTATTATGCAGAGGGATTTCTCATTTTACATTGGTTAAGTCCTGACACTTTGACAAAGGGAAGAGTTACACACCAATTAATTTCTCAATATGTTTAAATCATGGGGTCTGCTGAAATTTACAGGATTTCCTTCACTCCCCAACGTAGTTTAATATCATCCTTAAAGTAATTATTTCCATTTTGCCTTTTTAGCGTAACACTTGACAATAATAAAGTCCCTTGTATTATATCCAACAAGTGTGCTTAATAATCATTTGGTAATTTACTCAAAAATGCTTGCTTCTCACAGGCTGTGCATTGCTTCATTATCACCCAGACCATGAAGGGGAAAAAAATCCATTTTAAGTGTGCTTAAGGATGTATTTTTGAAAGGATGGATTCACAAAATGCTGGCTTTCACTCTTTCACTAGGAAAGCTGAAAAACAATCATCACAAAAGGGAGAAAAACAAGATCAAAGAACAATTTTCTTCCATATACCCTTCCACCCATTAATCTGATAGATTTGCTCTATAAGAGAAAGGGAAGATACCAAAACTTTCCTTCAAATTAGCTGAAACACTACAAGTCACAGGTGGCTACTGTTGGTCACATGAAGGATTCCTTGTTTTCAGCTGATATGAGCTACATGGTCTGTGACCATAAATTTGTAAGAAGGGTACAAAAAAACCCAGCACTGGATCTGCTGGATAGACAAAAGACTGTAGCTAGCATGATGTAAAAGCCACAAGTGCAAAAGCTCCAGATACCAGGAAAAACACCAAAAAAATGAGCAGAAGTAAAGTTAAGAGGGTATCAGCTCCAAACTAAATAAAGATATCTGTAAGGGTATCTGTAAAGGGCAGGATTTAGTTGCTGTAGCATAAGTATATAGGGCCATTTGAAACACTAGCACAGGACTGACCAGATATGACACCAGACTTCTGAGATCTCGGTTCCCTTATTTAGGCCAGGTGGGATACTCTAGGATATCTCAGATGGACGCTGTATCCCACCCTAGGTGCCTAAGCTGTCGTCATAGTCCACGCAAATCCGTCCCAGTGGAACCTAAAGAGCTATTAGCTGACTAAATGTAGGTTAGGGTGAGCTAGGTAGCTTTGCGGGCTTCACTGACTGTATTAACTAACCAGTCTCCATTGGCTAAAATTGGCTTAACACCTACCGCACAGCTAGGCATACAGCTCTATTTAGACACTCACATCACTTTGAAGATGAATCCCGTCCCCAAATGCAGAGTCTCAATTAGTGCCATTTGAGATGGTGCAGGACATCTGAGATACCTGAATGTCATTGGCAGATCTGACTTGAGACCTGTGGGAAACCTGAACCCTTCTGGACCAGTGGCGGGAAGCCAGGCAGGACAGCTATGTTGCCCAGGGCTTTTCAAATGTCCCTAAACACTATATTTAGGAAAAAGGAATCAAGACCTATTTATTCAGCATCTGAACCTGAATCATGCCCACTCTGTCTGCCCCATTAACATCTTCAAGAGCAGACCCGCACGCATATTTGAAGTCCCTTCTTGGGATAGCTGTCTGCCAATAGTCACCAAGTCTACAAGGCCTTTCAAATCAGTTTGCCACCTCAGGAAAGACATAAACAACTCTTGCTTTAGCCCCTGTATTACAAATGTGGACATGGACCCCCTGTGACACATCATGCCTCAGCAGGATGGAGGCAAGCTCTCCCTCAAAAATATCAAAACAATACCAAAGTCCATTTGGGGGAAAAAGCTGTGCCTCAAGAGTTAGTGCATGGATATCTTACTTATCTTCCTTATCAGTCTTATCTTACTTTGATAAGGCTGCTTGCAAACAGTGAGTTCCCAGGGCCACAAGCTGGCAAGACCCAACACAGCTCAGGAGCCAAGTCCTTCTCACCTGCTACGAAAAGAAACCTGACATGACATTAACCAGCGTCACCCACTGATACATTTCACATCAAGGCAGTGTAGCTGGTGTGGGGACTCACAAATAGTACCACTGCTTGGAAGATTCCTCCTGCTAGTCTCTCTTTTGCTGTCAAGATTTCACAGGAGAAAATGCTGGAGTATTACAGCACACCTACACAGCTGGGTAACTGACCTCTCCTGCTCACTACAGGGTCCAGAGTCCTCTGAGCACCCACACCGCAAAAATGCTACTTTGCTACTGGGACCTCTTTAGGAACGAACTGTCTAACGCCCTTCAAAACAGAAATCAAGTGGAGTCTGGGGGGTAGTTCACTGTGGGGACCACTGCTAAAAGACAGTACAGAGCAGACTGATCCAAAGTTGACCCCCTCAACCCTGCACTGTCCTGCTACACTGAACAACATGAACAAGTAAGTGTGCACCACTTTTCCCACGGGCTAAGGATCATTCCCTAAGGCAGATTCATCAGGCAGTGTAGATTTAGACTTAGACACCAGCCCCAAGGGAGAAATGCAGAATTTCTTCAATTCTTCATTCCACTGGGATTTTTCATTGTAGACAAGATAGGAAAAAGCCAGATAGATTGGTTTGTCTTTCTAAATGTCACACTTTACCCACATGTGACAAATCCAGAAAAATCTTTTGTGTTAGGAAGGTAAGTATTAGGCAAACTGTGCATACTGGGTTGCAAAATGCAGTCTGTCATTAGCAATGCTGAAATCAAGAACAGTTGTTGAAAGCAGCTGAGGAACCTCAAGAATATGTGGCAAAACTACCTGACACCGGGATAATGATGAAAATAGAGAATGCTGCAACTTAAAGGGGCAATCTGCCTCAAACAATGACTTATCACAATTCAGAATGATGAGAGCCAATATGTGGTGTCTGGAAGGAGGAATTCAGGATAGGGAGAGGAAGGGAAGGAGGAAGATAGCTCAGGACTGGGAGTCCTCTGTCTTCCAGGAGAACCAAAGAGAAAATGCACCACAGCACTGGCTTCTGTATCTCACAAAACAATACCCTTTACCCTTACGGTTTCCTTTTCACCTCATTCTGCTGAGTGCAATCTTGCATCAAATGTGAAATACACATCTTCACATCAGCTCAGGAGTAGCAAATGTGCGGCTTCATGGTGACACAAGGAACCAACTCATTGTTATTTGGGGGCTCTTTCCTCTTTACAAAGGGTGGCTTCTCTAATGCTGTTACAGACCACAGAGAAGAAATGGAGAGAAATACTGTCATGGTATCATCAGGGTTTTTTCAAGACTCTACAAAGCAATCAACCAATCTAGTGCAATAAATACAGTTCTTCTGTTGTTTTCTTTAGTAACCTCTTCTATTATTATAATTTGATAGTCAAAAACACACCATATGGTATAGATTAATCCCACTTTAATTTACAACAGTTGCGACTGGATTGCAAACTGTTTCCCTGTACTAAATGTTTATGATAAAATCACTGTCTAAGAATTGGAAAAGAAACCATACAATGTTTAAGAAAAAGCATAAGCATTGGTCATCATCCTGGAATACATTAGCAAAGTCTGAGCTAAATTAGAGAGCTGATAAATATATTAGCACAGCAGCAATAGTGCATAATGAAATCTTTTAAGTAACATAGGGAAAAGGAATAAAGTTATTAAAAATAAATGTCTTTTTCTACAGTGGTACATGCAAGGGGTCTCCACTGTATTAAAGCATATAAAAATAATGGAGAAGAAAATTGAGTTGTGAGCACTGAGATTTTCTACATTTGCTTATTTTTAATGTAGAATTCAGGCAGGTGTCTAAGGCAATATACTACAGTTTCATGTATAAATGAAGCAGTAAGTTTCAGTAACTTGAAATTAATTTAGATTAAAATTGAAGTTTAGCTCCAAATGGAATTGAGTTGTGAAATAGTTCTGTCAAAAATGAATGGAGATCTAAATTTAAAATGACTGTTGGCTAACGGAATAGTGGAATATTGGCTAAAGACTGTGATTTGAAGCCCACGCTTACTAAAAAGCAGATAAAACCCCGTCTTTAAGGAGAAGTATCTGGCCCATGTAAGCGATCATTTCAACTTGTTACCAAGTTAGTTTCCTTCTTAGTTTTATAAATACAAAATCACCTTTAAGACACCACCATATAAATCTTAATCAGACTTTTATGCTAATGTTTCTGAAAAAGGTCAAAAAATGAAATATTTATCTACCAGTAATGCTTTTAAGCCATATATGCTCTCGCTTTATTTAAAAACAAGCAAGCAAAAAAACCCTCAGTTTCCTTATGACAGTACTCACCAAATCATTTGGATATTTTATTAAAATATACATCAATAAGAAATGTAAAAAATCAGAAGTGACATTATTTTGGAGAGTGAATTGCTAATAAAGCAACACAGATTTTCATCCTGTGTGAAACAGCTGGACCATGACGAGATCACATTAGCACTAATTAAAATGATATTTTTTTGTGCAGTTTTTGTTAATCCAGCTTCATTGGACTCAAAAGGATTTTTGAAATCTGTAATAAAAGCTATTATGTAATCTTACTCTGGTTCTCTTGCATCAGGTTACTGTGTGAAATTTCCCTATAATAAACCATATTTTCTTAAAACTCTCACTCAATAAAATCAATATTAAGTTTTTTACTATTATAGCTGTTTTTTCCCAATATATGATCCTCATTTAATTAAAAAAAATTAAAGCTTTAATTTATTTTTGCTTGATGAACAAGAAAAATATCATATTAAAGGCAACATTTTGCCATGTTTCTCTTTCTCCCTCACTTTCCCGGGTCCCTGTTGTTCCCAATGTATAATTTGCAAAACATATTGCTTCAATACTTACAATGAGAGAGGCGGCCCAGCTGTGGGAGGGAAAGGACAGCAGTCTCCAATATTACCATAATAATCTGCCTAAGGTCCCATGAGCCCTCTGGAGTATACAATTCTCTATACTGCAGGCCCCAGCTGGAGAATGTTCTCTTGACATGTATGCCAACCTTTGCCTGCAGGCAAAATAAAAAAAGGCAGGGAAGTAATCATGAAAATAAAAAATCTTGTCAACTGTGGTAGGATGCAGTTTCCATGTTTTTTTGCTCACGTAGGCAGTCATTGTGCTAACAAAATGATAGGAGACTTTAAAAGACTGCAGCTGGTACGTGTTTTGCTGGAGAGGGGAGAACATCGTGTGCCACACTAATTCTGCAATTCTAACTTTGGGAAAAAAATGAGCAGTGATATTGTATTACTGTCAATATGCATGACAGCTTTATTTACCTCCTCTTCCGATGGCTGCTCATTACAGGATTTAAGCAGGAAAGTGAAACCCTGACAGTGTTGCGCTAATTGCAAAGGGCCAGATTGTGATCCTCATTGTTTTGTGTTGGGTGGTTGGGTTTTTTTCACAGCGATGAGGGCTCTCAGGCAAATAGTCTTGCTGGCTCAGTGGGACTAATTGGGAAGTAAACACCCATCACTGTGAAAGCCATGCAATTGGCTCAGTGAACTTTCCAAGAAAAAAAAAGCATGACTTTAAATCAAATAATGCAGTAAATGGAAAAGGTGGTTGGAAGGCTCATGTATAAGATCAAAGACCAAATATATGCTTTTGCTCTTCAGTTTCAAACTCAATTTGAACCCAAGAATCCAAGGTCTTTCTTCTGATTTCATTCAAACAGATGTACATAAGAGGAACACCAGCATCACAGAGCTCAGAACAAGTCCCATGTTTTTATAGATTCTCAAAAAATAAAAGCAGTCTTCTGTAAAGAAAGAAAAAATGTGTGTGTAACAGTCATGGGTCAGAGGCTGTATTTTCAAAACAGTGTTGTCAAAGTAGGACAAAGCATTATTTACCATTTTAACCCTAATTAACACTAAAACAAGATTTCATTTTATTTTCCTTTCCTGCTAGAAGACATATTCCCACTCAAATGCATGGTATTTCACCTCACAATAACCCCATGGATTTTACAGGTGTACTCAAGGTGGAAAAATCTTTGGTACTAAACCAGTACCCAAACGGAAAGCCTTAACCCTCCTGTCTGAATGAGTTCAGAATATAGCATCCATCAAAGAGAGTCATACATTTCTTTATCTAATGCCGTTTGGATAGAGCAGATTTGTGTAACCATAAACTGGTATGAAGCAGAGTGAAAATGGCTGTGGAAAGCTAACGGATCAGAAGAGAGCTGCTTCAGGCTCAGACGACACAAGCATGGAAGAGACCCAGAGACAGGGGCTGCTCCCAGCAGGGCAAGTTTCAATGCAATCGCTATCTTCCTTCTCCCTTCCTACTCCTCACTAACCCACAAGGAGTTATTCTTTATACAATTAATAAAAACAAGCCTGTTAATTTAGAAGTACTTTTCACCTACCTATGTGTGGGTACCTAAATATGTAATTTTTTTCTTCTCCAAAATCAGCTTTCATCTCCTTTGCCTCATTTCTTCAAGCCACCTAAAACGAACAAGAACATGTTTAGCTCAATAATGGCTCGTGAAGGATATGTACAGTAGCAAGTTAAAGAGTTTGATTTGTTGTCTGAAAGTGGAAGTCATTACTTAACACTGGGTGGACTTGGGAGAGACCCTGTCTGTCTGGCACATGAATGAGATCATTCTTTAAGTCTGCCAGCCAAGTGGAGCTTAATTGGAGACGCTGGAGAATTTAAAATGAGGAGAAAATGAAAACAAAATAAAATATATATTGCAACTACTGGGCCAAGATTAAACAGCGTAGAGAATATTCCATGTGGATGTAAGAGAAAGAAGGAATCACGGCCAAAGCCTATTTGGACAGACTTGAACAATGTCCCCTCACAAAACTACTGGAACTGAAGAACGTGACTCTCCAGAAAGAAGGGGCTTTCGGAGTCCAAGGCACTAACCCTTAGGAGAAGTTTTCACATAGTGCAGCTTTGGATACAGGTGTCTAGCCTGTCTCTCTGCATTTCATCATGTGTAATAGGATGTCCCAGTCAAAATGAACAAATAAATCCCACTTCTTGCCATGGAATGAGTAGGAAGCCTGGTTACTGTCACTGTGGCTGAGTTAGGTATATAACCTTGCTACCAGATTCATCTATGTTCTTACAAGAATGAATATAAGTTCGAGGTGGTACGCTTTCTTTGTTTTCTTACTTGTGTTACCTCTTACTGCTTGTTAACACAGCTCCATCAGTAAAGCAAACATTCCCTTGTGCACTCCCTGGCCAACCTGCACTGCACAGCCCAGAGGACAGCAATTAAACTCAAACCCTACTACTCTGCATACAGGGTGGCCTTATCCAAGCTGCCCACTGGGTATCAGCAGTGCCCTTCATAAATCGTCCCCAGGAGCAGCTTGGGAAAGCATTGCTCAGCGTGGGCCAAAACCAGGGGCAGAAAGATTGCCAATGCTACTTACCAGTATAGATGTAGCATGAACACATTTTGCTTGTATTTGAAATAAGTTTATGGAAAGTGTTCAGGTTAGTGAGACCACCATAAATGCATAAAAATAGTTACCATCCTGCAAAGCTACTGTAAGCAGTTAAAGAGAGTAGTCTATAACTGGGCTATAGATCTCTCTGAAACATTTATACTTTATTTGCTGGTTCAAACACTTAAAAATAAATAATGTTTGATATGAAATGTCATTGTGACATAAAAAAACCAAAATGATTTTTCACAAAATGTAACAGGAGTGTATGCTAGCTTAAAAAAATGTGGTTGCTTTATGCCTGAAACAGTTTTATGAATCCAACCCAGAAAGAACATATAATTTGGACTTACCTGAATTTGCATTTTCCTTCAACTTGATCTGCTTAGAGGTATTAGGCATGGCAATACTATTTTGGTTGATAAGCAATATGAGGACAGGAGGCCAAGGTCATTAGAAACAAAAAAACACTGTCTAGCAGAAAATGTATTTTTCTACATTTCTACAACTGTAGCCCTCCCATAATCTCCAAATGACATAATTACATGATTCCACGGTTTTGTCTTGATGGTAGGAATACAAGTGGGCTTTTTGCAAATTAATCTTCTCTTAATTTCTTCACCCAGTGGGATGAGAGAGACTGGTCTAACCCATTTACCTTAGGCAACTATTTTTGCATGGCATGAAATCTGGAAGTTCTTGTCTCTCTGCAGAGAGAGTCTAGTCAGCTAGCTGATTAGGAAACCAAAGTTAGGTAAAACAAATGGCCTGTTTCTATTACTTCAAGTAGGTTTGGAAAATCCCCCTAGGCACGAGACGTGCCAAGTGCCTTTAAAAATCCAGCGCCAGATCTCTGCAAAATCCCAACCACCTGTGTTATGTGCTCAGTTTGCAAGTACTTTTCTGTGCTTTCCAAACTCCCTTGGCTCATGTCAGCAGAAAATATTTGCAACCAACCCAAACAGTTCCAACTGCAGATGCTGCTGAGAAGCTGGCTCACCCCTGCAGGAGGAGGTCAGCCCTCAGCACAATACCTCAGGACACTGACAAAAGCAAAGGCAAAGCAAAACATGTATGTATGCAGCCCAGAGTTATCCAACAGCCCTGCAACGAAGGGAACCTACTGCTCAAGCCTCCCATGCACATGGGACTGGGTATGCCACAGCCGCTACCACAGACCTGACGCTGAAGAAGATTATGGTGGGTGTCCACCTAAGGAAAGGAGATCGGACCATTCCCCCAAACAGAAAGACAAAATGAAAACAAGCATTTCTGAAAGCAGGAATAAGTATTTCTACCCTCCACTGAGTGAGAAAGAATTGGGTATCTGCTACTTTTCTCACTGCAATGGGCCTTCGGCACCTAAGCTCAGCCATGCAACATAATTGTCTAACAAATCTAGTTGCTACTCTGGTGGTAGCTAGCTTCCCACGTTTCCTTAGAAAGGAAGTAGTAGACAACTACGTATTCATCCTGGAAAGGTAAAAGCTTTGTTCCCTGTTATTTTGGAGAGAGATCTGGACCAACCACTGAGTGCTTGGCAGATTAAAACAAAAAAAAAAAAACAAACAAAATACAATTAATGTCTTCAGTCTCTGCACTGTCAAATATTCTCCTGTCCTCTCACAAACCTTTGGATGACTCTGAAAACCCTCCAATTCTCTGTTATGATGCTTATCCCAGAGCCTGGGAACTGCTAACCCGTCAAGGGAATATGAACACAACACACCATTTAGACACATGACTAGGAAAATAGGATTTGTGAATTGCTATGGAGGAACCACTGAAACCCTGACTGCAAAAGGAAAACAAAATATTTCCCTATGATACCTGAGATTTTCAAATAAATGAAAAGAGAAGAGTAGGTCTTATATAAGAAAATAATCAAGCAACATCTGAAATGCAGCATAAACTGGGTGGACCCCTTCTCATGGTATATTGCACCTCTGTCAAGGGTATGAAATAAAGGGAGAGGGAGGGAAGAGTAAAAACTGACAGACTACAGTTCACTGAAAGTCTGATTCAAAACCCAACAGAGTCATTGGATTTTAATGAGTTTTGATTCAGTCCCTACCAGTTTACTTCTGTGTGGGAACAAGAGTTTTGGAAGTAAGCAGTAACACTTATAACACCATGAGGAAAAATGTCTACCAATGGTCAAACAGACATTTCTAAGAGTGTTATGAAGCATGATAAGCAATAGGATGGGCTTTTAAAATTAATAAATGGGTTTTAAAATAAGGTTATTATTTTAAAGTTAGAAAGTTACTGATAAGACCTTAAAAGAAACCCCCTCCACAAAGAGGAAAGTAAGTATAAATTGCTAGGAAAAACTGACATAACAGAGACAGACCTCAAAGGATGAAGAGAATTTTGTTTGGAAAAAAGAAGAGAACTAGGAGTATTGAAAGAAAGCAGGATTATGATGTCAATAACTAGATGAAAAGAAAGTTGTGCCAGGTCTCAGTGTCTTTTCTGTTTCTGAATTGTCTAGTATCGGTTAATTTTATTCTCTCCTTCTCTAGGTTTCCTGGTGCTGTCACCATGCTGGGCTCAATTCACCTCCTGTTCAAGAAAGAGATCATGATGCTGTGACTGAGCTGGTTACAAAAGGAAAACTGACTGTGATAATTCAGATTAATGTACAGGCATCAGTTTTCCTTGGCAAGCTGTTAACACAGATGCAAGTCTTTACAGAGGCTCAGCTCTCTTTTCTGCTACCCAGACTCTCCCCTCTCCGATTCCCTGACTCCCAGTGGAAGTGAAAGCGACAGTGCCAGGGCAGGTCATTTTGCTTCTTAGTTGCTTTCCTTGACACCCACTTACAAACCTAAAAGCATATTTATTCACTATTTGTTTTGCTGTCATAACTAAAGCCTTCCATCAGATACAAGAACCTCACTTCGAAATACACCAGAAGATTACCTCTGTCTCAGAAAGCTCTTGGGGGCGAGTCTAATTTACTTCTGTAGGGCCGAAGGGAGGGGAGAAGCTAGTGATGGAAATGTCATTCACTGGAGGGCCAAAACTAATAACATTGCACAGAAATAAAAATATAAGTCTGTCCAAACAGGAAACATAAGAATGCAACTCATACAACCGTAATTCAAGAATAAGAAAAATCTCAGATTTGGAAGGGGGAGAATGAGGGGGCGCAACTTAATTCCTTCTCTGAGAGATACAACTAGAACAGTGGCTGCTCCTAAGCAAGTCATTTCAAAAAAAAAACATTCTAGTGCACAGAAGGCTGATCCAAACACCTGAGTTTACAGAAGCCATGAATTCAAACCAGAGCTGTTCTCTTCAGGTATGGAACAGTGCTCCTATGGTGGAGGAAATGTTAGGGAACCATGGCTACAGAGTCACATCCAGAAAGAGCCTTGAGCAACCATGGGACAACCTAGGCAGAATTTAAAATCTGTGATACCAGGCTCATTAATCCAGAAGTCCAAAATTCAAAGCCTAGACTTAATGGCTGAAGCATCAAGTTCAAAATATGTGTGAAGTTCTGCTACTGGGAAAATGTCAGATCTGAAAGGGAGCCACTGGGATTCATGAACTACAGGAGAAAGCGTAAGTGCTGTGTGGTTTTCAATTTCAATTTCCATGCTTTAGAACCCCTTACAAAGCAGTGTGCAAAGACAGCAAGTAGCATAAGGGAGTTGGTGTCACAGAAAAAAGCATGCTCAGGTTGTTTGCCTTACACTGCTTAAGCCAGAACTTAACAGCAAGAAATCAGTATCAGTAATAGCATTGCCCATTATTAAGGTCCAGGGACATGTTCTGGCCATATCTCAACTACACACTGGGAGCACTAGGCCACTGCATGCAGCAGCCTCATACTTTTTTATGCTGCTATTATTACTTTGAGCTCAATTTAAGGAAACCCAGACTGCTGCCTGGGCAGGATGCGGTTGGATCCAAACTACTCCCTAGTCTGCATGATCAGGGGATGAACGTTCCTATATACACTGAGGTGAACAAATGATGCTGCTGAGGGAGTGCCAAGTCCTACGTGCAACAGCTCCTGTCATCTAAGAGGCCAAGGCTCATGTCATATCCTTCGCACCCCTCCACGCTTTTTGTTCAGGAAGGAAGCTTCTGGACCAGAAACGTCAAGTGAGGGAAACGCCACTGCAACTCTTTCTTCTCTCCTTACGCATCCTCTCATTCTTCTTGAACACCTACCTGGTCATCCTCTCTGTTGGCCTGAGAAGAATCATCAGCTTTTTCCTGGGACAGATATTTGTGAGTGGGCAAGTAATGATGCTGCTGTCAATGCTGAGCCCGAATGTATGCACTCTAATACCCAATGAAAATTCCTGTGATTATTTTTATATGGTATCCATATGTTCATATTCTTTATTGAAATAGAAGGGACCATGGAGTATCTGCTTTCCTTAAAGACTTGTTTGGGGTGGGGGGGAACTACTTTTCTAATGAATTTGTGTTCCATACTTATCTACTCTTCAGCATCAGGAATAATCGATACATGCAATAAATCTAAACAGATACATTAATAAAAATTACAAGTGTTGCTGTGAGAGTGATGCCAGCAGCTGTGATACAAGGGTGGTTATCTATCAGTGATCACACATTAGCTCAGCGTAAAGCATTTTAAGATCCCAGATACAACAACAGCAACAACAAAAGCCCCACAATGTGCCTGCATTATTTATTCAATATAGTCTATACCACATGCTGCATTTGCATATAAAGAATACCTTATACTGAGTATACAGAGTTATGGAAAGAAGAGGTAGGTAAGGTGTGTTGTATCATCTCTCCCATCTCCCTGCCAACACAGTATCATTCCCTACTGGGTATTTTTAGTGCTTTGCCCAGTCTAGATTAAAATGGAACTTAGTAGTTAGGCTTCTTTCAGGGACTTTTCCACAGCCCAATAGATCTCACAGTCAGTGTTATCTGATATTAGATCTCTATTTTTTCCATCTCCCCACTGTACCCAATTACTCTCAACTCCATTTTTTTCAGAAAACTTCAGTCAAGAGATATCCTGAGGCTGGGACCCAGCAAGAAATCAGCCTGGTTATTCTTTACATTTTTCTTCATATTCATGAACCAGAGATATTTGTATAGCCTATGTCACATATATGGCAATATTAACTCTCACAACCATATGATAACTATGTTTTTAGGAATATTTGTCTCCGGTATGCAATCAATATCCATATGACTAAGTGTAACATTCCCAATGGGCAATAGTCAGTCATGTTAAATTTGCATTTAAAATAATTTGTTCTCACCAAAAATGGAGTTCTACCCACAATTGCAAATGTCCATGTGTCAAGTGTGCAAAATTCATCTTAAAGTGATAACTTTTTTATACATAAAAATGTTAGGTTTTTAAGTGTCATTTCCCAACCTGCTCGCGCTAGAAATGGGCATTTTAAGAGAAGGAGAACCTTGGCTTTCAAAGGGAACATTTCACACATTTCTCACCCTGTACTATGATGAGGTAACATACTTTAAAATCGTGCAATGGTATATATTCATGGAAGTAGAGCTACCCAAGGTGGCTTCACAAGGGGAGAAGCTGCATACATACTGCAAATAACGTTGCTTACAACTCTCTAAAATAGTAAGTTCCCTTAAAATACCTTGACTTAAACTCTTTCCCAATGTGTGACTGCTTGGCATGGTCCAAACCTGTCATTGGCATTCATTTGCAGATGACCTGCATAGTTTATTTGAGGTTTTGCTACCTGCTGACTCTGCACCTACACTAAACATGCTGATAAAACTCCCCACCATATCATCCTGCAGTTTGTATAGATAAGGGCTGACAGAAGAACTCCCTTCAGGACAGATGTAGTCGTTGGCTTCCTCACCTGTGGCACATTGGCTCACCATCAACAGCTTTTCACTCTCTAATGACACAACATTATTTCAGTTGTTCACTCCAGTTAAAGAAAATGGAATATCAGCAATGAAGGGAACATTAGCACTGATCTCTAAAATAGATATATTGAGGCACTAAAATGTTCTAAACGTGATAGCCAGCCTACATGAATGGCATCAGTTCCTACTTACATACTGACTGGATCATTTATCCAGAGAAGGTTATTGGTTTTCTTTTTACTGAATATGACCTTCTTAACAAACACCTGACTGCAGCACGCTATTGCCCCTAAGAAAGAAAACCTAGTCTCAGTGAAAACCCATGGATTTCAGTTTTTTTTCCATAGTTTCTAAGGTCTCAACAGAAATGTTTCAAATAATACGTGTGAGCTCTGCACCAGACACCTGGGCCCTAACTGAGCAAAACACTCATTTTTCTGCCTTAAGGTCATCCTAAAACCAAATTAATCAGCCTTTCTTGACTGAGGTGCTATAGAAATAGTATAATCACGTCTTTATTCTTCAGACTAGGCATCTCCTGGCACCATATTACCCATTGGAAGTGTAACCTATTTATACAGGGAAATTTTGGCATTTGATTTTTTTGCAAATTATTTCCCTGTTACAATGATAATGAAAAATAGCCTCTCTTTAAAAAGGTAGGTACATATGTTGAAAAATATGACTACATGAAATGTGAGCAGTGAAAACTTGAAAATGGAAGGTTTTGTACCTTCAGTGGAAAGGTCAGTCAATCAAACTTGGGATTGCTATCTCAGCTCACCAGCCCATATGGATTTAATATACAAAAGACATTGTGGAAACACAGCCAACCATAAGCATTCATTTCCAAGTACTTAGGTATATTCAGCTGTGTGCACACAAACTTAAAAGCACAGTCATTTTAAAATATTTAAATTAGAAGTAACACATGACTTACAGTGTAACAGTATTGCATGTACAACACCATATCATGGTACCTGTGTCTGCTGGTAGATAGGTAAGCAGATATGGAAAGGCATTTCAACTGATAGGTATGGTCTCACAACATGACTATTAATATATGGTATCCTTGGCAGCAGAAGTGGTCATTTAATGAAGCCCATTGTAGGCTGTGCATGTAATTTGTGCTTTAACTTTTGTAAACAGCACCTAGTTGCTATGGCTTGAGGGTCTGTATAAATCATTAAACAAATATATTCAACAATTTATACGAAGTCAAGAAGCAGGAAATCTCCATTTCCATATTTAAATCTGCCTACATGTACATCATTACTTTATTTTATTAACTTGCCAACATATACACCCTGTCTGCATACTATATTGAAAACAGTTGGCTTTTTTGTAGCCTATACTTATAGAATTTTGTATGGAGCTGCAGAAAAATAAGTTGTAGTGATGGTTTGTAACCTTTGTTTAAGTAAGCAACCAAGTCAAGAGAGGTCCACACGCAGATTAATAAAATTGCTACTTATAAAGAAATGAGCAATGGCTGCAAATCACAATCAAATCGGGACTTACAGTGCAAGCATATATATGATCTCTTCCAAGCTCACATCAGGCTCCTTCCAGAAATTGAAAAAGCCAGTCCAACAAAGGCTCAAGCACAGGCTTTAAACTTAATGTGAGTAGTCACATTAGCATCAGTTGAACTTCTCTTTTGCTTAAACACATGTGTAAGTCTTCATAGGATTGGTATCTAAATTCATATGGTTCGACTTTCATGGAATACAGAAACTGCAGAGTGCATAACTCTAAGAAAAAATGTACTTTTATGGTTGATTTTACTCACCCAAACAGTTCAGAGTTCTAATAAAAGGCACACAGAATAATAGTATAAAATTATTCTTATCCCTTATTCTCAGTAGCATCAGTCAATGAGAAGAAAAGACTATAGCCTATCCATATTTAATTATAAAGAAGGTTTCTCTCTGATTAATTGAATCATTAAACATGCACAGATACATTTCATGGTATTAAATATTAGTTACCTTCCAGTATATTAAGAAGTAAAAATCAGAGTGGATTAAATGGGAAGAATTATTCTTAGTGTACGTCTTGCAGTGCATACAACCCCTCACTTGTTTCCCAGGAAACGAAAAGGAAGCACAGACATTCAACAGAGAACAAGAAAATGTGCATAGGCTGCAGAACAAATGGCAAAAAATCTTGGCCTTTTTTAAATTTCTTTATGGTTTTAGCTATTGTGCTGTTTATTCTAGACTTTACAAAAGAACAATTCCAGCACTACTCATATTCCGGTACTGGCAGTTGGTGTTTCTATTAAAAATACAATAAAAATACTACTTTAGGCATTAGGAGATATGGAAAAACATACCCAACCAAAATATCTGCAGCATATATTCATAATAAGGAAGGATTTATCAAAACATTTTTATTTGAGAACCCCTGTGTTTTAAGTGGCAAGTAACTGCATTAGCAAAAGCTGTGCCTCCTTTCACAGGTTTTTTTATATATACACATATGCACAATTTACATCCAGAAAATTCATTTCTGTCCCATAACTTCATTAAAAGAGAGTATAAAGGGGAAGATTTAAAAAAAAAGAAAAAAAAAAGGAAATCAAGTGTCACTCAAAGAAATGACAAGGCTGAGAGAATAGTTTGGAGCGGAGGTTTTAAGCTGCCATGCTGTGCCTTTCACAGCTGCCTACACTTCATGTCATTAATAACCAGTAAATAAGATCTGCAGGTGGGCATATAGGGCACCCTGAGCCAAGAAGCTGTAGCTAGGGCTTCTGTCTCTAAGATGGGTGGCCAGGCTCATTTGCACAAGGCTGCTTATGTTTCCATACAGAAGTGTAACCCTACTTAGCATAGCTTCAGGGAAGCTGCTACAATACAGAGAATGCTAATTACTGTAACCAACTGGCAATGATGCATCCAAAATTAAATGGCCTGTGACTGAGCAGATGAACAATTTTTATAGCCCTAAGTTCAGGGAACATGGATATTCTGTCAAATTAACAGAGAGTCTATTGGGTCTTAATAGGTAAATTGAAGTCTTTTAAAAGACATTTAGGTGTGCTATTAAGTTATCAGTGTGAGTACAGTCTTCCTTCCAGTTTAAAGGTGTCCAATTTGAATCTAAAATACCTGTAGCCTATTACAGGAAAAAAAAAAAAAAAAAAAACCCACAACATTTTATGGCCCTTATAAGCTTCATTTTCAAGTGAAGCTGCAACATGGCCTCTGCTCCTACTCTAGGTTCCTGTTCATCTCTTTGTACTCAGGCAAAATTCCCACTGAAGTCAGTAGCAGCTCTGAGCACAGAGGCCTTTGGGCACAGACAATGCAGGCTGCCACCTCAGTCTTCAATTCCAGAGAAATTTGGGTGTTTCTCAGGAGAACATTGTAAGATCAAAGTTTTTACTTGACTTTCTACAATGAGCTTTAACAAGTAAATCAAAGCCAAGGCCAGATGTAAATAGTCCTTGATTTTTCTTGATTGCACTTAGCAAATTAATTACTCATATATTTCAGCACAGATGATACAGCAGTCCAGCCTTCCTACAAGCGCTCTCAACAAATATATGTATTCTTTATTATCCTCTTTAAAGTTACCAAAAGTTATTTTCTGAATAACAGAAATTGAGAAATGGAAAAGGAAAAAAAATGTAAATAAACAATGTAGAAAAAAGTTCCAAAAGACAAATTTTATTGCCAGAGTGCAATCCTTTTCAAAGGATGTTTTGTAGCAAGTGAGACTCACAATGAAAGCTATTGGTGCAGTATATCTGGCAGAATGGTTCATTTATAGATTTATCAGTAAGCAAGACTCTGGCTGCTTTCAGGAAAAACAGAGTTGTAAGCAAGTCTGGCTTAGTCTCCCCCCAGACGACAAACAGCTGGATCTAAAACCCACTGCACTTAGGATATGATTACAGAAATGTCACTGAAATCAAGATCTTTAGTTTGCCAACCATACAGAATTGAAACACCTATGTTCCTTCATCCCAGCTTCTCAATACAAATTATTGGATTCACCTCATCAGTCTTAAGACACATCTACAGTGTCTAGTCTACTCACCCCAGGGTCCCTTTTATAGGCATTGGAGAAAAACTAGGCACTTGTAGAATACAATTCATCAAATCTATTTAGGATGTTTATCTGAAGATATGATGCATCATATCCTAGAAAGCTCTGTTTCTCTGCAACAACTGCCAGATGTGTTTGATGAGATTTGCTCACATGTAGATACCTACATCTTTTCGTTGGGTGAAGAGGAATCTACAAAAAAATTCTCACTTTGTTTTTCAGACACCCAAGATGAAAGCTGCATACCCTGCAAGCCCTTCAAAGGGCTCTTTATGGGTTCCTTGAAGAGTGCATGAACACTGGCAAAGCCGCCTTTCATGGCCACCAGGACTCACTCAGGGTCTCCTTCTCCTTCACCCCCACAAGCGTGGAAGGGTGAGGGAGCTGCAGAGACAAGCTTGCCAAGGAGCAAAGCTGGCAGAACAGCTGCAGCTGCCGTTCAAGCCAGAATTGATGGATATTGATAACATCATCAGAATATCTCTGCAGTTTTCACGTTGGCCCCTCTCTCCACTTATTGGCTGTTCGCTCCAATTGCTTCTATCTTTGCTTTTCCGTTTCTCCATTTCCCTCCTAACATAACCCCCCTGGATAGATTTAAAAAACAATAACACAAAGCTCATAAAACTCCAGCAGTTCCTGGATATATGTTATATCCTTCCCTCCCTTCCTCTCTTGTCAATTTAAGATCTGTACAGCAGTCTGTTTCTTAACTGTTTTTCCTGAAACTAGCCTCAGAGTCTAAGTCTACATTTACCTGAGCTGCTGTGTCCCAGGAGCACTCTGAAGTCTCTGATGTGTCTGATAAGCTGTCATCAACTATTAAAAATGGGGTGGGGTGTTTCTGTAAGAGACAACAAGAAAAATTACTTGAATACTGAACATCTTTGTTAAATGTTATTGTAATGAAGACACAGAGAAAATGGGACTATAGATTTCAGAGGTAAGGCAAGCATGAAAGACCTGGGACCAATTTGGATCTGTAGCATCTTATGTATCTTGCTGGCGAATGCCTGGTCCTGCAAGGAGCCGTATACAATGCCCTGGTTGCCACTGCACTCGAGAGGTCTCTGATTTTGAGCCAAGGGTAAACATACATTTTAACAAAATGCAAAACAACACTTTCTTACATTTTTAACAAGAAATCCATTAGAAAGCCTTTCAAAGATCAGCTGAATTTATTAAATCAACTAAATCCAAATAATGCAAAATTTAGAGAGACAGAATTACCTACTGCATATACTTACAGGAGAGATTATTTTTCTCTTACATTATTATGAAGTTAAAACAATTTCATTAAAATACCCAGCTTTGTATATTCTGGACTGAAAGAACTCTGTGTGTTTAGGGAGAGACTGAATTAAAAAAAAAAAAAAAAAAAAAGATGCATTTCCATAAACTAGTAGCTCATATTCAGCTACCAGATTCATTCTCAGAAGTGCTGAAGTTGTTGAACAGTGAGTTAGTGACACAATACTTCAGTGGGAAAACTCCAATTGGGCCATTTTGCAGGTGTCTGCAGCAAAAAGCCAGGAAGAGCTGGGGCACTGTTACAGTCGTCTCTCTCTATGGCTTTGCAGCTTTTCCTTTTCTTCTTTTATGCCAGGAAAGACCGTCCAGGATTACCGAGCTCAGTACAAAACTTAACACACTGCTCACATTCACACTGGCATCTGTCAAATCACTGGATAAAGAGACAGCTGGCTCCCACCACCAGACTATTGCAAAGAAATGCTCAGAGGGTGATATATTTACTAGATCTCCTTAGCATCCCCCCCTGTTTGAAGATGTCAGCTGCAACTGGACTCAGAATCCACTTCTGATTACACAACATGTAGAGAATAGACAGGCATCTTTTTAAGGATATAACTGGAGTAACTTAACACATCCCCCGTTACATACGCTTGCTAGCACTTCTCTGCTGGAAATGACTGTCTCTGTAGCAGACAATACCCTTCTTGATTTGCCATAATGCAAAACAAACAAATTATGTGCAGCATCTTGACAGCCCATGGACAATGAAAGCGAAAAATGAGTTTGACTTGGAAGATAAGGAGAACAGGGGTAGCAAACAGCTCAGAGGTGGTAAGATCTTAAACCATCACAGCTATTTGTAAAACAAATGGGTATCTATCTGGATGTCCTCTGCACGTGCTGTCTCTGACATGATCCTTACAAGACTACTTTTCTGAAAGGGCAGAAAAGCACGGTGTGTGACTGAGATTTAAAGGAAGGGGTCCGAGAACTTGCTGTAGTGTGATTTAATTTTTTACAGGAAAAATCGGTGCTGTGGATATCCCAAATGTATATGAGGATGTTACATTTCAGCAGAATATATGGTAAATGAGTAGTATACGTTGATTGGAGAACAGGACTCCAAAATTAAACAGGTTTTTTTCAATCTTAGGTACATGGATAGTCACAAAAATGATCCATTGTCCATATTACACACATCCAATGTCAGCAAAAATAAGGAACGCTGACAGGGGTTCACATGACTCCACACTGATGCTGAGGAGCACACCAGGACGCTCTGTTGCCCATAATTTGAAGCTGTATTTCAGAGCCTCTCAGAAGAGCTGTGCTAGAATAAACACGGTTTTGGAGTGACAACAATGGGCAACCAGTTTTGATTTCAGACATTAAAGATGAGGCATGGGATTTTTCAGAGATGTAAAAGATAACGGTTGCTACGTGATCCCATTACTCTGAAGTCCTCAGACAAGTGGGATTTTAGAGAACAGTGACTTATTTTAACATGCTTTTTTACCAGAGAATAGGACAGAGAACCCAAATGTACTGCAGCAGCTGTAGCAAGTCTGCCATTCAGTTCTTCCTGGCCTGGAGAAATTTGTCATTCTCAGTGTGAAGCACAGCATTACAAAGTAAAACACGAAGTATAGGGTGGGAAAGGATTCATTCTGCTCCATGAATGCTTCGGGTCACTCCTCAGCTGTGTGCTCTTACCCCTGATATGTCCATACCTGTGTTTCTTAAACTATAAGAGCAAGCATAAAGAAAAAAAAAAAAAAAAAAGATTTAATTGTCAATATGGAGATTATTAGCTGCAACTGGACTGGGAATGTTAATAAACATTGCTTACATTGCTTCAGTACTGCTTCAGGTGTGGTGAACATGCTATGAAAAGGACGGTGTCCACTCCAGATGCTTGGGACCAAAGTGCCCACGCTTTTCCTTACAGCGCCTCTCTTTAAAAATCCTTAGAGTTTCTGTTTATAAATGCAACTCCTACAAAAGTAAGTAGTGGGTTTACTCCCAGGCACAAGAGATGCAGAGGCAGGCCCTGCAAGAGCACTCCTAGGTACCCTCACCATCCTGGGATGGGTCATCACCTCACATATGACCTCCATGACAGGGACTACAGCAGGGCTGGGGACATTCAACAGATGTACCCACGAACACACACCCTCACACGGCTTGTCTGATGCTTGGGAGAGGCCAAAGAGCAGCCAGAGCACTGTACGGCCATCAGGAAGGCAGCACCATCTGTGATGCACTACCAGGAATCAGGACACGGCCACTGAAGGTGGGACGGGAAACACTTCTTTCCTCCCCTCAGAAAAATCCACACTTACTCTCAAACTATTCCTTCTGCCTGGGATGACAGTGGCCTGCAACTTCCAGCTAAAGAGATTTTATAGGTGACAGATGCCAGTCAGCAAGCCCTACGGTATGAGCTGTGGGTACTCAGGACCTTTCAGGAGGAACGGATAAACCGG
Source organism: Aquila chrysaetos chrysaetos (assembly GCF_900496995.4). Classification (NCBI taxonomy): domain Eukaryota; kingdom Metazoa; phylum Chordata; class Aves; order Accipitriformes; family Accipitridae; genus Aquila; species Aquila chrysaetos. Next base: position 15,866,427 of record NC_044017.1, read on the forward strand.
CCGAAAGGTGGCACAATGTGCAGTGGCTGCATTGTTGGCTGGCTGCTCAAATTAAATTTTAATAGAACTTTTAAAAATAATTTCAGTGTAAACCACAATGTATGTGAGTGAGCTTAAATTAATAAAAAACTATCTTTCAAGAATGAAGAATAAATGTAATCTGAGATCAATATTTATGAAGCTGTGATTAATTGACTGATGACCAAATGATTACAAACTTCTGTCTGAGGCAGCTACTCAAATGTATTAGCTTTGACGAAAAAAAAAATTAAAAAAAAATACAAACTGGGTCAATGAAAAAATGCATTCCTAATCAATTTTTAATAGCACTTAAGATTTTATGATTTTTTAAACTTTCCTTTTAATAATTAATCAGAAAAATGAATCTAATTTAAACAAGGTGGTGTAAGGTGTTCTGTATCTGTTTGATGGTGTTCTTAATGAAGAAATTCAATTAGGGCTGACTTTTCATTATAAATCTCCGGTTTTAAGGAACGCTCTGATTGGCTGGTAAACATTTGAGACTGGGAGAATAACAGAGGTGAACCGCACTGCTAAGCACAATCTACTCATTAAGATTTTACACTGTTAATTCCAGCCTCCCCTCGCTTCCAAAAACAAAAGAAAAAGGAAAAGAAAGTCCATGATCTCTGTGATCTCTGTAACTTTTTCGAACTTTTCTGGTATGTGGCAGCACTTTGCCTTGTTCCTTGCTACATCCTGGGGACAGATCCTCAGCTGGTAGCAGGCACCATAAGGTGTACTGAAAGGCCGTCATAATTACAGTTTAAACTAAGGCCTGTTGCACCCGCGTTTGCATTTTGTCAGTAACGTACTCCATGGTTCAAACTGGTGTAAGGAGGAACATCAGAGGTTAAGCAGCAGCCAAAACTTGCAGAATAATGGCCCAAACTTGAAGATATTCCCTGTATGGCTAGGTAGAAGCACCATTCTCCTGAAGACAGTTAAATCTCTGCAGATGGAAGGCTTAGAGAGAGATCTTCTATGCATAAAAAGTAGCTAAAATTCACCCCTCTTCTCTGTTATATTGCCTATTTCAAAAAGGCTCTGTATACACTTGCAACACCGAACACAAAGCACGGCCTGTTTATCCGTAACTTTTGACGGTCAGGACACCGCGTGGTACATCTGTGGCTCTGGCTGCAATAACCAGCCTTCCCCCAAACAGTCTCCTGAAAAGCCCATGGAGATATCCTTAGCCTGAGACATACCATTACAGGCGGGTTAGAGAGTGCCTGCACAGCATAATACTTCTGGAGCTTCTTCCTGCCCTCAGATGTCATTCTAGTATAATTCAGTTTGCTTGGATAAAATATTCACCTGAAAAAGGGTCTGACGGGAAATCAACCTCTTGCGTGACCCTCGAAAAGAAAAAGGGGCATAGCGTAATGTCCTAGGCATGCAAACTGCACCAACTTCAGCTATAACCAAGCTTTTCTATTTACTTGTTTGGCTCCTTGCTAACACATGGCAAGAAAAACAGAAAGTATCAGAAGGGCAAGATCAAAAAAAATTTTAAAAGGTCATAAAGAATGGGGGTTTTCTCACTGAACTTTCAACGCCTAAAAGTAAGATGTCTAGGTCTGAGCTAGTCACTTTGAATTCCTTTGTGGACCACAGACCCTGAGAGCAGGTATATTCTACTTTAAGAGGAGATAAAGTTACTATGGTTAAACTCAAAACAAAAACTGCATCTGTAAAAGCAATTTCTCATTTTTTACTATTTTGTGTGAAGAAGACTAACTGCACCAAGCTTACACAAGACTGCCAGTCTCAAACATTATTAAATCGCCAAAGCTATGCTCTTACTCTGCCCCCAGCTCACTTACCCAAGGGCCAGAGATTTACCTTCTGGCCTCTAGCATTCATTTCATTTCCTTTCTGGTGGTACAACATTTTCTCCACAGCCAGAACCCAAAACATTGTTTTAAAGAGAGAGATGAAATTTGCCTTCATTTTAAAATGAAAGTCACATGGGAACTCCCAAAGAGCAAGTAGCAAGAGCAGCCTATGGTGCTCAGGCAGCATAGACAGCGAGTATCTGAGAGCTACATACTTCCGCTGAATGGCCTCTGAATGGCATCAAGAAGAAGGATTAGGCAGCGGTGAATCCCAGAGCTGGTGCCTCACAACAGGAGCCAGCGAGGCCATCTCTCCGCAGGGCTCGTCAACAGTAAAATCCTGTGCAGGGAGAACCTGTTTTCACCCTTTCCAAAAGTACTATATTTTAAGGAGCACAGGTTTGAAATTAGGCACCCAGAATCCCACACTACTTTACTCTCGGTTTTAGGCAAATTTCACTCTACATTCCCCTAAACCATGTAAAACCACCTGGGAAACCCTTCTTAAAAGCTAAAGATCCAGCCTCGTTTCTTGAAGAGGAAACTCTTCAAGGCAAACTTAAACAGACTTCACGGTTGCAGAAGTGGACACTGAGAGCAGATAGCCTGGCTTGGCACTGCCTAGCAGCTTCCAGTCATTTCTACCTCAGCAGAACAAGAAAAAGAAAAACAAACAAAAAAAAAAATCAGTGTTTCACATCTATTTGTGCAGGTGTAAACAATGACATTCAAGTTAGGTTTTCATGGCACAAAGCCACACATCCAAACGTACTCAAATTATTAGAAATGAGCTGGGCTAATCAGCCAAGAAGACATGAATTTCACTGCTCACACCCTCACCTGCCCCTCACTCTCTCTGCACAACGTGCTGCTGGGAAACACACACAGACCCAAAATATCGGCAACTTAGGCACTTTAAGCCAAAAATACGGTAACTTTATTCAGTTTTATGAATCAGACAATGTAAGCCTCAAGTTAAAAAGACTTAATGGGCTCAGTTTAGTACTCTGACCAGTTTATCTTGTCCTATACCAGTTCCTTTCAAGCAGTCATCAAAGAACTTTTCATTTTTGTGATAGATAATGTTCTGTATTTTCACTATTGACCAGCTCAAGGTTTCTGAGATTCCAAGAGCAGGTAGTGAAGCGGCAGAAGCATTTCACAAATAAAGCCCTAATCCTGGGAGATCATTCATAGTTAGGTTCTCGACTTTTAACCCATCCTTTTAACCATCCTTTCTCTGCAGATTTAGTAACAGCAGTGGCCAGATACCCAACTCCTGCCTGCCTGTTATGCTCCAGTGCCTCCACAGAGGCATGCCAGGCATTCCAGGAAGTTTTTTATCTGTTTCATCCTGGCTCCAGCCCTACTGCAAAAGCACCCTCCACGCTACAGGGACTACTGTGTTAGGCACCCTGGACCTTTTAAAGATTTGTTACCTCTTGCAGTCACATCATATTTCTCAGCTCCCCTTAGCTGCAGCAGATTGTTACCCCTCCAGTTCCCTTCTCCTCGCTCTCTGTGGTCTCTCTTTCTCTCTCTCAGCACTACAGAATTAAATATTTTCCATGCTCCTGAAGAGTTGGTAACATCATCCCATAAATTTCAACTAAACCTCAGGCGCTACGAGATCACAAATAATTTTTGAAGTATTCGTTCACTGACTAGGCATCCAACTTCAGCAGAAATCTGCTGAACAAATAACTTTAACCTCCTTACACAGAAAACATATTCCTTTTAGCAGCTTATTCAGAAAAATAAGCTCCTTTACAACCTATTTTTGGTTGAGAGAAAATATATTCATCCCAACAGAGCTTGTTCTCTAACAGGTCACTTTCCAGTTACATACACTTTTTTGAAGCAGTGGAAGTCATGCCTTTGAAAGGGTTCCTGCTTTATCCCAGATTCGTTTAAAAGAGTTTCACACATCAACTGTAAGATGCATTTCCTTGCTTTTGATTTCTCTTTCATACATTTACCCTTTTGCTCCTTGTATTGTCTATTCACATTTTTTCAATAAAAATCAATATAAAAATAAAGCTAAGAAAGATAAAAAACAGGGATCCACCACATTCCTGTGCAGTCCGCTGGCTGCACGATAAACTCACTCAATGAATTTCAGGCTCCAGTGGTTCTCTTTAAAGCTCAAACCCCAATAATTTTACATTTCTCTTGCAAAAATTCTCTGAGCACCCTCTTACCTAAGTGGCAGGTCAGTCATGCTGGGACTCAAAGCATCTCCTCACAGTGGATGTCCACTCACTCCAGCTTATGATAATTAACCGTATGTCCATTATGTTGCTAATTTGTTCTTTTTTTACTTGACATTAAATCATTTTTTTCTGAAGTGTCCTGGTTTCAGCTGGGATAGAGTTAATTGTCTTCCTAGTAGCTGGTTTAGTGCTATGTTTTGGGTTCAGTATGAGAAGAATGCTAGTAACACACTGATGTTTTCAGTTGTTGCTAAGTAGCGTTTAGTCTAAAGTCAAGGATTTTTCAGCTTCACATGCCCAGCCAGCAAGAAAGCTGGAGGGGCAGAAGAAGTTGGGAGGGGACACAGCCAGGGCAGCTGACCCAAACTTACCAAAGGGGTATTCCATACCATGTGATGTCATGCCCAGTATATAAACTGGGGGAAGTTAGCCTGGGGGTGGATTGCTGCTCAGGGACTAACTAACTGGGCATCAGGTGGTGAGTGGTGAGCAATTGCATAGTGCATTGCTTGTATATTCTAATCCTTTTATTATGACTATAGTCATTTTATTAGTGTTATCATTATCATTATTAGTTTCTTCTTTTTATATTCTATTAAACCGTTCTTATCTCAACCCACGAGTTTTATTTCTTTTCCCGATTTTCTCCCCCATCCCACTGGGTAGGGGGGAGTGAGTGAGCAGCTGCGTGGTGCTTAGCTGCTGGCTAGGGTTAAACCACGACATGAAGTTTACTAAAAAGTGTTGCATTTTAACACATGAATACTCAATCTTTATCAAGCGCACCTTATTCAAACCTGTCCTTTCCCACCTAAGGATACGTTACCATCAAAGCTGCTAGGCATCACCTACGCTGGAATGTCACCATGGATTAGTTTGCTCGCTTTATGTGCAGTGACTTACCTATATCAAATTGAAATGCATCCGTGCAACTCTGCTATGTCGGCCTAAGATACTTTCCTTGTTAATCATTGCATCCACAACTTTACGCTTGTTTGAATTAGCTGCTCAGCATTCCAAGCATTTATCATGTGCGCAATGTTAACTCACTCAGGTCTATAATTTTCAGCATGCTGTGGCACGTTTACAAGAAACTACAGGAATCCTGGGACTGAGGTCAAGCAAGCAGACTCCTAGGAGCCTCCCGTCCCGCCAGCAGTGCTTCCCAGCCGCTCTCCGGCAGCCCGGAAAGCGCAACACCAAGGCTCTGCGATTTGGAGAGTCGTTGGTGCAAGCCAGGCAGCAGGTGTGAATTGTCATCTGTGGATTTGGCCCCTCAGTTTCCATGGTTCGCCGCAGTATCTTCCATCAGGCATCGTTAGGCAAGTGCCACCGTGCACGGCACTCGCGGGGCTTGGGGGCTTATCGCGGTCCTCATTTCCTTGTCGCTCTCAGACCCGCGGGCGTGTGGGCTGTGAAAATCCCACCTGAGCTGGCGGGCAACGCTTTGGGCCAAGAAGCGAGGGGTTTCAGCCAAGCCGCCCGCGCAGCAGGAGGGCAGCGTGGGAGCCGAGGGGTGATGCCAGGCACAAGACCGCTGCTGGGTACGGGCTGCTGCAGCTGGACCCAGGCGGTGGGGAAGGGGGGCTCGCGCCCCGGGGAGTTTCCCCTGGAACATGTTCCCTTTTGCTGTATCCTATTCTGGAGTAGGAAAAAAGAGGGACGTGAGGAAAAGCGCAGAGGAGGACTCGGGGGAATGAAGAGGGTTAGAACGCCCGGTTTATTTAATTCAGCACAATGAAACCTGAGCGAGGGATGGCTTTATACGGGGAAAGGAAGGCCCTCGTAAGCGCGTCGGCCTCCCCCCGCGAGCACCCTTTACCAAGCGCTCCGCACGGCGCTGCGTTTCCCCTCAAGAAGGCCGCGCGTAGGCCGAGAACTCCACGGGCCACCCCCTCGGGGCCGGCGGCCGGCGATGCCTGGCCCGGCCCGGCCTGGCCTTGCCCGGGCGGGCCCGGCGAGCCCCCGCCATCCCCGAGGCCGGGCCTTTTGCGGCGGGGGGACGCGAAGTGGCGGGGCGGGGGGGCGGCTGGCGGCGGCGGGCAGAGCCGTGAGGGGCCGGCGGCTCCCGCCCGCCCTCCAGGGGAGCGCTGCAAAAGCGCGCGCCGCCTTCCCTCCGCCGGGCGGCGGCTTGGCCTCGCCGGCTTGCCGTAGCTGGGCTGGCAGGGGGCCGCCGCCGCCGCCGCCGCCGCCGCCGCTGCCGCCCGCCCGTGGGACTTCCGCGCTGGCGGGGCCGGGCCGGGCCGCGCCGCGATGGCGCAGCACGGGCCGAGCGTCACGCTGTCCCTCACGCTGCCCATCACCTGCCACATCTGCCTGGGGAAGGTAACGGCGTCGCCGCTGCCCTGCCCCCTCAGCCCGGCGGCGGGTGCGGGCGGGTGGGAGGCCCGGCCCGCTCCGCTCCGGCCGGCGGCTTCTCGGGGGGGGCCCCGCCGCGGCCCGCAGCCCTGACCCCACCGGCTTTGTCTCCTTTAAGGGACGGCGGCTCCGCGCTGGGAAGAAAGTTGGGGCGTGGGGTCCCTTCCCCGAGGGGGGGGGTGAGGGGTCCCGCCTCGGGGAGGAGGCGATCCCGTCCCCCGGCTGCGGGCGAGGTTTGTTGCCACCGTTGGGGTGGGGGGAACCGTGATCTCCCCCCCCCCCACCCCCGGCGGGAGCCTCCCGGGGGCTGTTAGAGGGGGCTGGCGGCCACAGGCCCCGAGGTCGCCCCCGCGCCGAAACGTGGGTGTACGTATTGGTCGCAGGGTGAAGGTTTTGAGGTTTGGTTTTTTTGTTCCGGTATCAGTAGGATAATCTGCTTTAAAACACGAGGTGAGTTTGTCTTTGAGCGTGGTGCTGTGTCGTAGAGGACAAGTGAAACAAAGCGGGGATGCGTAACCAAGAGGATTTAAAAAGTACCGAGCAAAACTGCAGCGGTGTGGAGAAAAAGTTTCCGTTTCCTCTTTCTGACCCTTTCTCAGTCCCTTTCTCTTCTCCCTCGGGAAGCGGAGCGCTCTTGCTAGTCTGTTCTTCCCTGAAAGCCCCAGAGCTAATTTCATAGCTGTCACTAATTCCTTCTCAAATTCTTTGCTCATTCCCCACTACTCTTTTTTTTGCTCGTTTCCTTGCGCTCCAAAACAAAACAAACCTCTTAAAGCACAACAGTAATTACAAGGGAAGAAATGGCCTTTTATGTTTGTACTCTGGCGTTTACTGTCCGGTTTCTTTCTACCTCACGTGGCCTTTACTCCGAGACGGTTTCTGCTGGAGTGATAACAAAAGGATAGGCGCGTTTGATGTATAAAGTAGGTGTAGTGCTGGCAGTGAAAGTAGTCAGACGTCTCCCTTTTCTCAAATCTCTTAACTCTGACAAAGTGATGCTTTTAGCAACCATATTTACTCATTTCTTGGCTTTTCTGTGGAAGCCAAGCAAGACTTCCTGGCTGTGGTCCTGTTACCTCTCCTTTTCTATTTATCTGTTTAATGAAAATGGAGGAGAACACAAATTTACTGTGTCTGTAATGCAGAGTGGACACTCTTGAAAAAGAGGAGAGCGAGATCAAACTGGCAATGTATTTGCTATTTGAATCTGACCCTAGTGACTTTCTAATATAAACACTTGATAGATTCGTTAGGTATTCACTCATATTTTGCTGTAATGCCACTGGCTTATTTCAAGCCACTGTTTCACACTTCCACTTCTTTTCTGGAGTTGGTCAGGAGCTGATGTGCCTGAGTTTGTACTGGAAGAGATTTCCACGCTCTTCTTGCTTGGTATCTTGCATTGAGGTTATATATTAGCATTATATAAGTGAATCTACTGGTGATATCTGTAATAAAGTTTTTTGAATGCTTTCCTTTTTAGATGCGTGAAGCTGTTTAAATTTTGCCAAAGTTGACAGCTCTGGCTGTCCTTTTTTTGATACATATCTTTGTCTCTAGCTTGGAACTTCATTGAAAAACTTTGTCAGAAAAAGCTCTTCTCAAGAGTAAGGTTAGAGGAAGAAAAAGTTACTTAGTTTAAATTAAGAGAAAAATCTTGCCAGTTTTGTCCTGTCTGGGGGCGGGGGGGGGGAGGGGGCAGAAAGTGTCATGGAGGTTTGACATATACTAATACTTCTGTGATTTGTAGCGTAGGCTTCAAATTGAGTAGAAAGCCTACCCTACAATCAGAATGTACCTCTTTCTATCTCTGCAAAATTTGCAAAGGACTGACTGCAAAAATAGGAACTATTCGCTGTGCATGCTGGTAAGGAGATAAAAAGAGATATTGAAGAGAAACTTATTCAATAATGTCAACCAATCATTGTTTTTAGTGAAGCAAAAATCTTGGCGGGAGGATGGGACACGTTAGCCCATTTTGTTGGGGTGAACAGTGTCGTAAAGTATATTGGCAAGATGTGCAAATAACCATTTATAATAAGAGTTAATTGCTTGATAAATTTCATGTTTGTCACCTGAATGATCTTTTAACACAGTCTGGGCTATCTTCTAACATATCCGTATTCATAATTAGCGAGCAGATCAGAAGTTATCTGCACTGGGCTATTAGGTTTACTCGTCCTAGAATGACTGAAGGTCTCTGTCTCTCCTGTTGGTTTTGGTGTTGACAGTTTGCTTGGGCACTGGCACACAATTCTGTGTGTGTTGAAACCCCCTAGGATGTCTGGGGATTCGTTCACTGCTATCAGCGTGCCTGCTCTTCCATGCGCCTGCTCCTCTGTTAATACTGCTTGAAGGTCCAGAAGTGCCTTCAAAGTGACATAGACGTGTACAGGATTTGATTTTGATCTGCCTGAGTATCGCATTATGTGTGGGGGCAAATTTAGGAAATTGCTCAAAATCATCTAGCTGATCAAGCCGTCTTAAGCTGTAGTCTTTCTAGACATTATGGTCAGTTAAGGAATCGAAACTGTGCTGTAATTCAAGTGAAATGCGTTTTTTAGTAATGAGTATGTCACGATCCCCCACCCCCCAGGCTTGTCACAGTCGGTGGCTCAGGGACTCGGTGAAGGGCGGCAGCACCCCCAGCCATTGTGTGGCATTTCAATAGCGGCCGCGTGGATTGCTTTGTGTGGATCCTGAGCCAACAAAAGTATAAACCTCAGCCCTGAAATGAAACTTGTAAAGGTGTGTAAATCAGAAGCACTGTACCCTGGAGAGTAATAAATGTGACTTACTATTTTGCTAGAGATATGGAGTAATCATTCACTTGCAAGAAGTGCGCTTCCATGTCAGGTTTGGGGTAACTGAGGGTCTCTTGCTCCCCAGGGAGGAGACCTGCACTCCTGAAATGTCTTTTCCTGTTTGGATTATTTTATGTTATTCTGCTCTGTATCCTATCATTGCCATCCATATAACTGTTCTCTGAGTAAGAAAGGAGTAAGGCTAGTGAAAAAGTTGGGGTTTTTTTCTTCTAGCTGCTGGTGGGAAAGCTGGTGAAAGCGCTTTTTCTGGTAAAAAGCAGTAAATAACAAGATTATTTTTTTTAGCAATTGAAATTGTAATGTTTAAATGTTTCCAAAGCATTGGTGTGCTAATACTTGCATTAATCACAAAAAAAGCCTCCTTAATTAGAGGTGAAAGTGTGCAGACACTTGGAGAAATTGCTTAGTCTCTCTCTATTCACTCCTTCGGTAACTCGAGTTTCTGACTGTGTATAGGTAAATCCTTTGGCTCCCAGGACTGTCATACGGGAGATTTTAAAAATACTGTGAATCCTGTAATGTGACAGAGACATAGATAGTAAATGGGAAAAGAAGCTGACAGCTCTGGGCCTTAATTCAGATCCATGTGTATTTCAGTGGTAAAACGCTTGGTTTTTAGCTTGTGCAAGACTGATTGTATGGGTATGATTACTACAGGACACATCTAATCTGTTTTCCCAAGTGGTTATTGGCTGTCCTTTGCAGTTGCTTGCTTCTCCCTGTCAACGTTTCATTTTTCCTTTTTAGTTTCACTACTTTACTAATAGAATGAAAGAGGAAGATCTTGGGGATGATGAGGGTGTCATTTAAAGTTGAAAGGATTCTCTTGAACTTGGGTTTTAAGTGCCACACAGTAGAATCTGAAGTAATAGATACTGATACCTCTGTGTCTCAAAACGTGTTTCTTGGGCAAAATAATTATTTCTAAGACCCCTAACACAGATACTAATGTTAAGTCTTAAGAGATTTGAGAGTGTGTATTACAGTAAGCTGTAACAGAAGCTGCAGTAAGGCATAGATATAGGGGAAGGTCTTTTACTTCCATATCGTATTTGGTCCCTGTGTGCACACTTACTTTTGAACAGGGTTTATAGTTAAATGACAAGAGAATAATGCATTGTCATTAGTATTTTCTAAAAGTTTGTTTACCCTGCAGTTTTGGAAGGGGAGCAAAAGCTTCTTGAAAGGATCTGTGTCTGATTAGAATATTTAATCCTTCAGTTAGCTGCTCTGTTCTTGGGTAATGACTTATTTAGTAGCAATGCATATCTAGCAGGCGGCTTGAATTAGTGATTGCTGGTTCATGTTTCTGCTCTGTTGTTTTGGCCCTTATCCTTTTTAAATCTGATTTCCATGAAGCTGATTATGTGCAGGCTAGAGTTAATCTGCAACACCACCCGTTTCAGCGACACCTCTTCCAAGGCAAAGTGTTGGTTGTTGCCAGGAGCAATCCCTCATTCCCTCACTTTTGGAAATCAATTAATGCGTGTCTTTTGGTCTCCTACCTAGGAACGCAAATGCATTTCACTGGAGTGGTTGGCTGCAGTTCTTGGAGGTTGTGGGGTGAAGGAAGGGTGCCTGCCACACTGTGTATTAATGAGCTCTTGGAATCGAGGACCTTAGTTTTGCAAAAATGGTTATAGCTTTGGTGCCTTCAATAATAGGGGAGTTTGGTGTTGTGAGTGAGGAGGTTATTCCTAGCTAGCCCTGTGAAACGAGTGTCTCTTTCCTGCAAGACCAGACTTGCACTGAGAGATAGAGTAGTGTATTTTCATACCCTGTTACCTGAAAGAGTTTTTAAGTATTCGTAGTGTCTTTCTGTTTGCTTTCTTTTAATTTCTTTTTTTTTCCCTTAATACTAAAAGGTCCGTCACCCGGTCATCTGTGTCAACAACCATGTCTTCTGTTCTATTTGTATTGAAGTGTGGCTGAAGAACAATAACCAGTGTCCAGCTTGCAGGATTCCCATCACACCTGAAAATCCTTGCAAGGAAATTATAGGTAAGGACAACTTTAGGCTTTGAAATAACTTTCTGGTATTTGCTGCTGGAGGAGATTCTTTTGAGTCCAAAGATGTCTGGATATTTTTTCCTCTATGTGTTTTTTACTAGTGTCTAAGGAAATTCTGACTTTAAATCTTTCCAGAAACATACATAATAGCTATAAGGTAAAAATTCCAAAGATGATGTGTATATTAATGGCTAGATTAATCAAAGGCAGCAAGTACCCCGTGGCTCTAATGATTGTTTTTTAAATCGTGGTTGGATGGTGCCTTTAACTGAAAAAAATGCATCCCACTTGAAGTACTCTACCTATGCATTAAAACCTGTTGACCTAAGACAACAGCATTTACCTGAGAAATAGTGTACTTAAATCCAGAATCTTGAATGTATGCGGTCTTTTTTCTTTTTATTTTGCTTGTTTGTTTTGTTTTGTTCATCATTTCCTGTTTTGCTTTATTTTTAAGAAAATGTCTCTTAGCACAGAGCTACAACATCTGAATGTGGATCTGAACTTCCGCAGAGCTAGGAAATACCGTGATCTTTATTTGACATAAAACATCAGCTCTACCATTTGGTTCTGAGAAAAAAATATATCTGAACAGTCTTACTTCAGAAACTTACACTATCTTGCACTAATTAAATGTATGCTTAGTTCCCACCGCCCCTCCCAACTCTGTTTTAATAGTATGGTCTTAAATAAGATAGGATTCTGTCAAGGAAAACACAAAGCAGAAAAATCAAAAAGTTGTCTTCCTGCTGTGAGGCAGGATTTTGACTTCTAAACATCACTAGATACTCCTGTTTAACGTGTTCTGAAATGACAGGACTTTAAATCTCCCATGGTAGTAGATTGGTCTAATATTAGCTGTATTTGTAGTTGATAATATGAAAAGCACTGTAAGGTGGATTACTAACATTGAATTGACTGAAAAAGAAGCAATGTTAGTGTTTCTTTCGTCCTGTGCTGCTTTAGGAGGAACGAGTGAAAGTGATCCTATATTTAGTCCAACAGTCAGAAAACACCTACGTAAAACAAGGCTTGAATTGCTCCACAAAGAATATGAGGTAAGGACATGAGGAGTGTTGGGACTTTCCAGAGGAACTGCAACTGTTAAATTACTGCATACAACTGGTCTTTTTGCTTTGAGTCCCATTTTTAATTTGAGTAAAGGTTTATACTGGATCTATATGAAACTCAGCTGTGTTAAAATCCCACCTTCTGGCTAAGGTTACAAAAGAGCATTTGCTGGTGCTTGAAGTGGTCCCGGTGAAGTCACGGTGATATTCTCTCAATACTACAGGTAGCCAAGTACAGCCAATTCTATAGTTTTGTGGGAATTCCACCCCCAGGTGGTATGGGAGGGTTTTCTTTATGCATATTGGGTGTTGGGGGCTTTTTGCTTTGTCTTTGATACAAATGCAAACATTTTCTGAAGTAATTCCCTTGTTGCTCAGGGAGACTAAATTCCTTCTTAAAGAATATTGCCCACTGTAACCTTCTGGTATAGGTTAATTCTTATCACTGTTGCTTTATTGTTTTCTGAAAGTGAATGCTTGGAAGTTTATCTCCACTCTCCTGCTGGAAAAATATTCTCTTAGGAAGAAGGTGAAAAGGTGTTAATAAGGAATATGCTTAGCTTGTTTTCTCAGCTGTTGTTTCCTTAGTAGCAGCAGTGTGAAGACATCACATATTTTGCAAGAAAACCTGTCTCAGGGAAGAGAATGAGAGAAAGGAAACGGACACTGTGTATATCCTTAACACTGGGGAAGTAAGGGCTGTCTTTTATGACAAGCTTGCCTGTAGCTCAGCTTCTTTCATCCTCTGTGAAAGGAGGAGTCAGGAAAAGGAGGTTCCTTGCCTTTCTATTCAGTCAACTCCAAAATCACACAGATAGGCATAGGATAACACAAATCTCTTCAAAAAAACTAAATTTAAAATGGTTGTTCTTGTGTTGGGGGTGGGGGAAGCTTGATTATTCATGCAAATATGCCTTGGATTTATGTAAATGGCATATATGGCCTCTTTCAGTAATCTGACCTTGAGCAACTCAAGTATTTAAGTTGGTGAACAATGTAGAAGACATGTTTTCAGGAAAAATTATTTCTTTTATCCCTTTAACAACAGGCTTTTGAAGGTTTTTGCTTCTCTGTGGCTTCAGAGCGATATAGCCAAGAGCTTTGTTCTTTGCATTTTGAGTCTTTCCTAAGATGTTGCTACTTCCATGTAGCTGGAGCAGCCTCTTCCAGGCAGTGTTCTGTCCATTTTGAATCTTGAGACTTTCAGCATCCGAACATGTGATGTTTCAGAATGATTATGAGAAAAACATTCTCAAGTAACAGCAAATGAGTCAGCAGAGGACGACCTTAAGAACACTCTTGATACAGGAAATCCTCCCACAGAGTGCCCTAATAATAGATTCATGTTGTTGAATGCTTTGAAGCTTTTGGTCTGCCCGCCAGTTTGTTCAGGGTCCTTTATGTAGTCAAGGGATTCCCTTCACTAAAACCTTGACTATGCTTGAGTGTGCAGGTTGATTAAAATCCTGCCTAGAGCACAATACATAAGCATACTTAGATATATACGTTAGCGAAGGCATGCATCTGGGCTTGCCAGAACCCATGTTTCTAAAGTGCTGTGGGAACCTGCCAGTATTATTTAATTAATCTCATGCATTATTTTAATTCCTGAATTTCTGACACCTTTAGGATGAAATAGAATCCCTGCAAAAAGAAGTGGAAGACCTGAGAGGTAAAAATCTCAGTTTACAGACACAGCTGAAATCTCTTCTGGATCCTACAGCATCAGCTTTGTCTTGCCAAAATGAGGAAACTAGCCAATCAGCAAATGAAGCAAGTACCAGTGGCCCAGAAACCCCAGAGGAATGGAGCAAAAAGCTGAAAGCTGCCAATGATATATATGAAAAAGTGATGGATAATGTGGAAAAGCTAAAGGAGGTAATAAATACATTTCTTCCTCTATCTTGTAGTGTAACTGTTTCGTGTTAGTTAAACGGGAGTGAGAGCTAGCATGACCTCTGGGTACTTCATAGATCCAGAAGAAAGAGGAAGAAATTGAATTCCAGTGACTGTTGGTGTATCATAGTATTTCCATATAGCCTTTGCAAGTGTCAGATGTTATTGCTTGTTCCAGTGAGTCTTGTATGTGACTCTTCCTCAACTCCTCTGTCACTCTATGGCTGGGTAATTGGATTATAGCAGCACTTGTCACCAGTATTGACGACCAGATTTTTCAGGCTTGCAATAATCTATATAATATATCTATTTTACAACATTCAGTGGCCAAACACAGTACAGTTGGCTGAGGCAGATTTTGCACTATTGCCCTCCCTGCTAGCCGATATTTTTGGTGCAATTTGCTGAGACAGAGTAACTTGACCCCTTGACCGAAAATAGACAAGCTTCAGCATTTTATGACCAGAAGATCCTTTACTGGAAACCTGCAGCATTTTTATACATCTTGAATGTAATATAAAGGAAAATCTGGTACTGCAGAAGGAGGGATGCAGGAGATAGTCATGTGAAAATACATCTAAATAAAAATATCTTGCAAAATCTACCTGCAGGCACAAGAAGGGTCACCTCAAACATTGAAGAAGAGTGAAATTTCGAGATTAATTTGAAAGGCAAGGTGGAAAGAACTGGACTTGCATTTATTCAAAATGCTGCCTTTATTTCTTCTATTAACAGTCCTGGGTTGCCTCCTGCAAAACCGAAGTGTTACGTGTTTAGGACTTTTTTTTTTTCCTTTGTAAGCATTAATAGTGTTTACACTTTTCCTGTGCTACAGACTCAGAGGCCCACATTATACTGTTCTGCCATTCTGTTGTTGTTAATGCAACACTTCTAGATTTGCCTCTGTGTAGTCTAAAGCAAATTCTGGCTCTGATTGGACTGTGTGATAAACACTAAAAGAAATAAACTGAGTTTCCAAAACAGACTTAAACTTTACAGGCTGGGACACATCTTCTGCCCTCCTAAGAGGATCCCAGGAGCTTCAGAGTCACTTATAGTTGGCAAAAGGGGAGTCTCAAGGAAGAGTTCTTGTCTGCGTAATTTTTTTTGTATTTTTTTTTCCATGAAGTTAAACTGTAGTGCCTCTTGGTTTTTTTGTGGTGACTAAGGTTTTTAACTTTTTCCCTAGGTAAGTAAAAAGAAGAATATAGCAGGGACTGAGGGAGGGGTGTGTTTGGGTTTTTTTTCAGTACAACTTCAGCCTTAGCAAGAAAAGGGTTTTAAGTTTATGGAGTCTCTGAATTTAGTTAAGGGTTAGATATGAATAGAGGTTTAGATGGGTTTTAGGGACCAAGTCTTAAACTGTGACCATAGAATCATTTAGGTTGGAAAAGACCTTTAAGATCATTGAGTCAAACACTCTATTCCCATCTGTTCCCTGTTCAACAGCTGTTCAATTCCAGAAGTACCTAAGTCACTTGGCTCTTCTTTTAGACCTTGTTTCACTTCCTAGTGTGCACTGACCAACCCCAGTCTCAACGGCAAGAGCTGTTCAGTCTGAACAGCAAGACCTCTTTCCACGTACGCTTAATCTGGAACCAGAAACCTTCTTACACCCTAAAGTACCTGACACAGGAGCTTCAACCACCCATTGCTTCCCAGTGGCACAGGGTCCCTCAGAAAATGTGGTTGCCATCACTTTCTTTTAAAAACCAGACTCAGTCAGGAAATAGCAGCCACCTTTATCATTTATCTTTTAATGTCCTAGAGCAGAGACTCCCAAAGTAGGCATTATTACTTTGAGTGGAGTTGTAGCAAGTATGGAAGAAGACCAGTAGTAGAAGTACTAGACAAAGTACACTTATTAATAGTGGGGTTATATGAACTCATTAATCTAGACATTGTGGTGCAAGTGGGGATCCCTTGCAGATTACTGGCTTGGAGGATAGAGCACTGTCTGGAAGAAGGACACCAAAGAGGTTCAGTCCTGCCTTGCCACATGCCAGATGGATGCCCTACCTACCAACTCTACGCAAGTCACGCAATTTCCTATTTGATTGTTTGGCTGGGGGAACCGTGTCTCTGGAAGGAGAGAAAGGTCTTGGCCATGTTGTCTAATGGGTTGATGCTCCTTTGGAAGTGAGGTGTCCTGGATTCTTACTTATTGCTTTCAGGATAGTTTTTTGTGCTTTTATTTTTTTAAACACCAAATAGTTGACACTTGGGCACCCAAGCCCTGGGCTCACCCTTGCCATTCCTTCTTTATCGCAAGTCTCTATAAGTCTCTATTTACTCTTTCTGCCCCTAGGAATATTATGGTGTTGGGGAGGGGGGAGGATGGTGTTTGGGTTTTTTTATTTTCCTGCTCCATTCCCGCTATCCCCCACTGTCTTAGCCTCACCTGGAGAAGTTGCTGGGGATATTTCTGTAAGCATTTAGAGTTTTCTGCCTCTCTCCTTGCACTGTTTGATGCTTCTGAAAAAGTACATTTCACTCCTGAGCCCAGTTGCATAGCTCCTTCTTTGGATCTAACTCTAGATCATACTTCTATTATGCAGTCGAAGTATCATCTAATTGAGACTGTGAATTACAAGTCCTGGACTAGTGGTGCCATTTTCAGCATACGGAGATTGAGCAGACTATGAAGTGCAGAGTATTTTCTACTTGTTAGGATAGTGGCATTCATTGTTCTGAAACACGGTGGCAGGAAAGCTTCTCTTTATATGAAGTATCTTGTTAACAAGGGTGTCTGCTGAACTGAGAAGAAGGAATTGACCTCAATTCAAGGAGTAAGAAGGGTTGTGAATCGGGAGTCCTAATCACAGCATCCTGGAAGAAAGTGAAGAAAGACTGCAAATAGCTTGTCATAATGGATTTACATCCTCAGGATAACTATGCTTTAAAAACAAGCCAAAAAACCCAAAGTAATCTTACTCTAATTTGGAAGGGGGGAAGCTGTTCAACATTAGTTTTGCTGATACCTGCACATTGTAATGTTAATGTACTTAATGTATTTAGTCATGTGGAAAAAAAAAACATGGAATTGCCATTAGTACATCTCCTTAATGACTTTCTGTGCTAACTAACATAGCTGTGTTTATTTCCCTAGATAGGACACTTGCGATGTATTTTGGGAATATAAATAAAAAATGTCTGTTCGCTATTCAGTTTTGCAAGCCATTTCCCATGGTGATTTTTAAGTGGTGTCCCTGTCTGAAGGCTGTTTCCTGCCTTCAGATTTCTAGTTCTGTCTCTTTAAAAAGGAGAAACAGCTTGTCCTATAAATTTTAGAAGTCATTTCTGTTTTACTGTGTACTTATTTTTTTCCTTCTCTTTTCCTTAGGCAAATAAGAAACTGAGCATGGAAAACAATAGCCTTTTAAGAGAGAATTTGCGACTAAAAGCTGAAGTTGATAGTAGATCACCCCAAAAGTATGTGAATATTTTAAAAGCTACCATATTTTATTTATGAACTGTTTAACTGTTGTAGGACTTTAACCTAAAACTGTGGTGGTGTACATGGTGTTGCATATGAGTCTCCAGGTAGACTTTAGAATTTTTATCCTCATAGACTTGGGTGACAAATGCAACTTACAGAATAGCAGCAAGTGTACAGTGAAGGAATGTGACATGACTACAAGTGCTATTCCTTGCATTATCTGGCCAATATTGAAGGACTGGATTTATTAGCTGAATTCTACAGTTAACTTACTTTTGTAATTGGGAGATTTCTAAATCTGGTATATGGTCAAAGTAGAAGGTCTGTTACTGAGTGCAGATGTTCTGGTTGTTTGTATTTGGTTTTGTTTTGTTCTTCCTTTTGCTGCCTTCGGGGTTTGTTCTGTGGACTTGGGCTCCCTGTTCAAGAAAGTCCCTGATAGCTTTGTGTCTGGGCAAGATACGTAGAATCGAGCTTCTGCAGCATGAGAACATCGTTCCCAGAACTGACACCTGTGTTTAGTACTCTGTTTAAACAGTTAAAACATCAACAACAATGACCTCAAAAAGCAGAAGCTTTGCCATACTAATTACAGCTGTGTGCTAAGGTACCTCTCCTTGGAAGTACTTTGTGAAGCAACATGTTCATATTTTTAAAGTTGTGTTCCTTTCTTTCATTGGTTTTCTACCTTTCTTCTCTCATTGGTTTAGAACTTAGAAAGGTAAGAGCAGCATTGGCTGAAGGTTTATACGGTGCTTTTGAGGCAGGGGGTTGGGGGGCTAAATTCATCCTTATAGAGAGCTTGCTTGCCAGACTGTTTGTCATTCAAGACTACAGGAAAGAAGATGCATGATCCTTGTGCTATGCTGTTAAGTGCATAAAAGTACATTCCGCCCTGAAGTCCCCTAATAAGGGAGATGGAGCCCTGTTTAAGGTCTTGGCAATGGAGAGGGCTTTAATGGCATGGAATATCTTTTCCCATAAGATTCAAGAGTGAGTTGGCAAGGATAGCAAACTTGAAAAATAAGCAGTTATAACTAAATAAATCCTAGAAAAGAAGAGCTAGAAGAGACCAGGTAATCTAACTTGATTTTTACTTTACTGATGTCAGGTAAACTCCCCAGTGGAGAGAATTCCCATTTCTTCTAGCTTGTGCATGCTTTACCATCCTGTTGGTCAGGAAAAATTAGACACCAGAGGGGCGGAGGCATGAAGAACTAGTTTTTGTTGCAAGCTGATTATTTTCCCATCTTTTGCCAGTGTGGCCTAAAACAATAGCCGGTCACTTTCTTCTTTAGAAGCACAGATATAGCCAAATGTTATTAGAAATTGGCCAGTGCCGAGGCCTGTTTTGCAACCCAGATGCCAGCTAGATTGGCCTGTCCGTGTCTCTACTATTAAATTTTTTTTTTTTTTTTTTTTTTTTTTTTTTTTTTTTTAAGTCTCCAGAACAAATAGTAACATCCTACCTCCCTGTTGGGAATGATCTTTGGCCCATGATAACTCTAGAACTGTACATGGGAATTGAGTACGTGCATTGAATCAGGCTTAAACTGGGCCAGGAGCAATTCAAGCACTTCCGGAGGGTAGACAATTGCATGTCTGTACCCTGCTTTTGCTATCTTCAGCTTTGGTTTTACTTTGAGCCCAGTGGTGTACTACAAGAATTTAAGTATATGCAGAGAAAAATTTGCCCTGGAAGAAACCCTTCCACACCTTAAATTTAGCAATTTTGATTCACCCTACCTATATCTATTCAGTCCTAGTCATGTCTTCTAGACTTGAGTGTGCCCAGTTCTTCTAGATAAGTGTGACTTAAGAAGTAAACTTCTGATATACTTGGTTTTGCTGTACTCTCATGGCTCTCCAGTGTCTATGGTTTTCTGAAGCAATAATGCTTGGAACTGGGTACTAGATTCCAAATGAAGCCTCAGTAGCACTACGTTGAACAGAAAAACTGTCTTGTGTCTTGCTACATCTTATATTGATATCTTGCAATATGCTTTTTGTTGCTTCCTTTTACCTGGCACTACTAGCGCAAATGGCCCATACCAGTTCTGCTAAATAGCTACCTTAGAAAGTTACCTTCCTACCTCATTTTGCATTTGTGCTGCTCATGTCCCCTTGCAAAGTGTGGGACTTTACCCATTAATTGGCTTTCTTCAGGCTGATGTTTTGATGCACATGTCAAACTTAAAACAATTCTTTTGAATTCCAGTAACATCCTTCAGGTGGTAGGAGGTCTCTTCCGTCTTAGTGTTGCTGGCAGACTTTATAAATTAACTTTCACGCTTGTAGTCATTAGTCTGGTCAATATTTAGACCAGACCTAACATCAAGACAGTTTTTAAATGTTTTTCCAGTTCTGATGACAAACTTTGACACTATCTAAAAAGTCTTTCAACTAGGCTTCACACTCTGAGCAGGGGTTGCAGTAACTGTTTTCTTACCTTGCATATGAAATCAGAATTGAAGGCATCAGAGCCCGACAATGTTGCTATAATTAAACTTTTCTGTGCAGGTACGCTGATTTGCCAGTACAGTTGTTTCACTCTATTCAGAATTGTTCAGAAGGTAATTTTTGTAAAAAGTTTCTGAATGGCTCTCTAGTGCAATTTAATACAGCTGCCGGATTGGATCTTTGGAACTTAGTGTCAGCAGCATTGTTTCATTTGTCATGTATTTTTTAGCTTCAGATTGTCAGGTATGGATTTGTGCTTAAACAACTGGCTAGATAACTAACTAAAACTTGT
This sequence comes from Aquila chrysaetos chrysaetos, assembly GCF_900496995.4. Lineage (NCBI taxonomy): Eukaryota > Metazoa > Chordata > Aves > Accipitriformes > Accipitridae > Aquila > Aquila chrysaetos. Next base: position 15,886,852 of record NC_044017.1, read on the forward strand.
ATCAAATTGTTTTTGAAAGGATTTGTTGGTATTCAGTCCCCTTATCCCAAATATAGTTCAATTTTTGCATGATGACACTAGGGCTAAATACCACAACCTAAATTATTTTAGTAGGCTTTCCTTTATAGCAAAGGAAACACTGATGGCAGGTGAATGATCCCTTTGTAACACAGACTCTACCTCTGACATCACAGGAAAAATATAATTAGCCTTCTTCAGTGGTCAATAAAAAACTTTCCTTTTATCATAGTCTTGACTTGTTTTTTATGTGTTCGTATCCATTAAAACCTGCTGAAAAATGTTATTTATGTCAATAAAATTGACATCGCAGCCATGCCAGGGATTTTTACACAATTTTTTAATTGATGATGCTGATTGATTAGATTTTTCCTTCCCCCCCCGAAACATTTTTGAGAGTAGACCTTCACCAGAATACCATACAATCACATAGTTGGGACATAGTTCTGAAAAGCAAGTAGAGTAAGTTTCTTCCTCTGATTCTTACCAAAGACCTGCATTAGTCTCCCCTTTCTTAGGCAAATCAGACAGATTGCTTGGTGGTTGTTGCTTGCTCTTTGGTCTTTCTCTTGAGTGATTTTCAGTGGCTTCTATTTTCCTGATACAGAACAGGAAAACTTCCAAAACTTAAGTTTTGCAGGATGATAAAGCCCTATTACTTCCAGCTCTACTTAAAATAGAAAATTGTTGGGTCTATTGGCAAGGCACAATGGATCTAAAAGCATTTTTGGCAAAGGGATGTTTGCTTTTTACCTGAAGGAAAATAACTAACAAGTCCATCTACTCCAGGGTATAGTGTATTTTATGAATGGTTAGATTCAAATTAGCTTGAACCAGACTTCTAGGCTTCCTAGGAGTCTTTTCCCTAAATATTTAATTTCTTCTGCCAGTTAAAATCCCAGTCTGAAAAACTATCTGTAACATGCAGAAAATTGTTGTGTTATCTCTTTTCTCTGGTTTTGTGAGTAGTTTTATTGTTTTGTTGGGGTTTTTTTCCCCTTCCTCCCGTTTTACTGTTTATCTTGTCTAGATTTGTGACTTCAGGTACCTGCACACTGAAATCTAAGGCTGTTGATTTTTTTAGGTAATTCTTTACAACATCCAATTTTTATCTAACTCAAATATTTCCACTTATGCCAGACTATTTAATTCGGTCTGCATTTCACTGAGCCTACAAATAGGCTTCTAGTAGCCTGTGTCCAGGGTGCAGAGGGTAAGAATGCTGCTGTTTTCCTTGATAGAAAATGGGGTTTCTTTCTCAGCTCCCTGCAAGCTTGCTGTCCCAGAGGAGTGACACTTTCAAAGACCAGCTGCAGTGTGGCCTTAAAAGTAAATAGGAGAAAATGCTATTTAGTAGCCTTCAAAACAGCTTTGAGTTCTTGAGTCATAGCATTAAATCCTAAGGAAGCACCCACTCCAGATGTGAAGATCTAAACCTTAAGCAGATGGGTAAGGACATTCAGATCTCACTGCTTGGTTTTGTGGGTTTTCTGGTGGGTTTTTTTGTAGTAATTCTAGTTTAATCCTTTCTGGCTTATGCTGTTCACTGACCTCAGGTATAATCTGGAAGACCAGTGCTGCTTCAGTGAAAGATGTTAAATGTTTGGAGAGGCTTTGCACATTTGTCTGAATTCACCCAATTCCCTAAGTGAAAGGAGAAGCTTTTTTCAAAGAATGTACCTTGACTATTCTTTTGTTCAAATCCTGCTGCTCTACGGTCATCCAACAAACAGTAAAGCTTAGCCTTACTCATGTCATGTGTAGGAAGTGGATTTCCCCGATGTTCAGGAGAGATTTCATGAGGAAAGCCGTGTGTCTTCAGATTGGTTTGTACTCTCTGAATCGTGTGATGGAGGGGATTTACTGCCCAGTATTTACTCATATTGAAAATAACTTGTTCTTTTACAAACTTAGAAAATTAGCTGTAGCAAGTGTTTCTACTACTTCCTTCTTGAAGGAGCAGTTGTATGCTTTCTTCTGTCAGCCAGCCTGGTCTGCAGAATGGAAAGCAGTAGTAGGCTATACCCAGGCCTAACTCTTCAGTGGAACCAAATTCCATTACTGATTTTTTTTTTTTTTTTTTTTTTTTCCTTTTTTCTGGCTTCAGATCTTAAATAGAGCAACATGCTTGAGGTATAGAGGTATATCTCTTGACTTTTTTTTTTTTTTTTTTTTTTTGCTTGCTAGGAAAAGGTCCCCATCTGACAGTAACTGGGTTTTCTTCTTAAAAATGCTTATGCAAGTATGACTTACTTTTAAGGCAATTGTATGTAACCTGGGATATTGTCAAGATGTTGCTGCAGATCACCTTTCATAGTGGATATAGAGGATGGTTGCAGAACTTGTTCTTGTCCGGCTGCATCTGGTACATGATACCACAGAAGGGCTGTAGAAACTAGTGGGGCTTTCAGCTGTTTTGTTCTTGGGTTTCCTAGCCCTTTCTTCCCATCTAACTGCAGAACACAAGTGAAAAATGTGTATCTAAATGATGGGACTGGGTTTGGTTGTGCACACTGGCATTTCCCTGATCTCCAGCTGTGACAAGGCCTGACTGTACCTTGTCATTTCCCACTTCTCACCCTTGGTCTCCTTTGGAGGATGGATCATGCTCATGTATCTGAGCCACAGGGCGGTCCCCAGTCTGGGCCATCAGGTGATTAGAACTGAAGAGTCATCTTCCATGGCAACTTTGCAGCCCCAGTCTTCTGTAAATGGTTATATAGGAAAACTATTTGCTGCAGCTGCTTACTACCCACAAAGAGAAATGTTTGTTTGAGGTTGTGTGGTTTTAAACTGAGTTGACCAATCTGCTACAGTCAGTGGTCACTGATGTGTGAAAATAAAACCCTAAAGCTGAATTTGCAGAACTGATAGGTAAGAAGACAAGAAACAACTGAAGAAGTTTTTCTCTTGTAGGTGAGAGACTATTAAACTTCCCAAACTTCTTCAGGAATACTCAAACATAACTGAGGGAGTGGTTGTGGAATAATGTGAAAGAGGGTTACTCAAACATTATAGCTATAATGTTAGTTCTTCTTGCTCACTGTAGGTGAGAGCTGACTGCAACTTTCTGATTGGTGTCAAGTTAGAATCATGCTGGGACAAGAAGGACTCTGACTGAAGAAAGGTCCTGAAATACAGGGTTCAAGTGCTTATCTAGACATGCAGTATCACCTCAGACTCTGTAGCATATCCAGTACATCTGCCTGGGGCTGGCAGCTGTGATACAGGACCTATAGGGCACCTCTATCCTTCCAGAGTGATAGCTGGAGGCCAGCAGTCATGTAAAAGACCTCAGGCCATCTAAAATGTCACTAGGTGTCTGTGTTGAAGGATCCAAATCCCACCTGAATGTCTTTTCTATTCACTTCAAGAGTGACCACTAGTTTCTCTGGCCTTTCAGTTTTCTATAGAAAGGATGTACTTGAAACAAATGTAGTGATACAAACGCATTTTTAAGTGATACAACTAGAGAACAAGAACCTAACGCTGAAAAGACTTTGTCCATACGTGAGGATATGAAAAGTGCTCTTTACCACATGTATACTGAATACCTTAACTTCTAATGAAGAATGTATCAACTCGTTACCGAGTGTGAAATGGGTCAAATACTTCAGGAAAAATAATTTATCTAGAGTGTCAGTTCAAACTTTAATTTATTTTCATCTAACTGTACTGCATTATATTATTATCATCACTAGATCATATGTTTTTGGCTATGGCACAGCTCACTGTACATCTGAAGGGAAAAGAAGAGGAAATCTCTTAGGGGAGTGGTTTGGTTTGGGGAGATGGGGAGGGTTTTTGCTTCTTTAACCAAAATATGCATGTCTTTTAAACTGTTTGCTGACCTGCCAGATCAGTTACTAAACCACCTATGTCATGCTGTGGTCTGGAGTAATTGGTTTAAATATGTGCGTTGTAATACGGCTGTCTTAAAAATCCATGTCCTTGAAAATCTGGGAAATAAATGCATGCAAGTGTCAAAGCAGGAACAGAAAGCAGCTACTGTTCTGGTGCTTAACTGCAGAGGTAACTGTTAGTAGGCAGCATGTCATATGCTCCATTTCTGAAAACCAAAATTCCCAACCACTTCCCTCTACAACAATTAACATATTAGTGATGCTATTTGGCTTTGAACAACACCCTGTATATTTTCTTAACCTGAGGACACTTGTTACAAAAGTTGCACTTGAGAATACAGTGGTTCTTCCTCATAAGCAAATCTCAGGCTGTCACTAATGCTATTTGCATTAAATAAACATATTACAGCATTCTTCCATTAAAAAGGAATTGCCAGGTATGCATATAAATGTAAACATGTTTAATTTTTATGTCAAAGTGTCTGTCACAGCAGACCCCAGAAAATCTTGCTTATTTTACATAAGCATTTTTCCCCATCTCTCACTTGGCTATTAAGCTAAATCATATTTTTGCATCATTTTTATGTCCTTTATTAAGCAGCGTAGGGTTCACTCCTGTAAGGCTGTGTGAACAGGTCTGTTAGAGAAAGGCAAAATAAGTACTTTTGGATCACCCAAGGAAGCAGGAAGGGTCTTGCTTGGGCTCTGCTGTGCTGCAGTGGCTCCTTCAGTATTTTAAACCAAAATCTGAGTTCCTTTTACTGAAGGAGGGAATAAGCCAAAATGTGTTGTATATGAGGATGCTTATTTCATTGTAACCCCCTTCACCTGAAAATATAATTGAAACATTCCTGAGTTGTCTGTGATTCTGCTTTTATCTAGTTTCATAGGGGAGAGGGAGGAAGTCTTGTGCATGTTTTCTCACATTTCCCTCTTGCATGCAACCAGAAATGGAGAAACTGCTATAATCAATTGAGAAAACTTGTTACCCATAGAGTAAGCAAATGAAAAATGGTCTGTCTTCATTTTTATGAAGACAAAGGTAATTGGGTAGAGGTAATGCAGAGGTGGGAGGGTGCTTGCCTCGATAGAGTTCCAATCCAGCCAGCTTCTTTCAGGGGAAAAAAAAATCTTACTAAGTGAACACTCCTTTCTAAATATAAAACTACTACCTTGCCATTTCGTGTCTACAGAGCAGTGAGTGGCACATACCAAAACTGTGCAGAGCTTAGGCTGATCTGATTTAAAAAGTAGTCTAGTAGCAGTTCTGTGAAAGGACTGACTTAGACTGTTGTGTGAGTCTTCCCCACCACTGAACCATCTACACCAAAATCTTCAAAAGTCCTTTAAATGTGCAGAAGCAGTTGAACGATGAGTATGTCAGTAGATGTGGTCGCTCATGCCCAACTTGTTTGGGGCTTGTGATACCTCTTATTCCTTTCCCAGAGTGCTCACTTAACTGTATTGCAGTTGTCAGCATAGAGCAGTTTCCTACTGCTTTGGCCTCAGGAATTGAAGACCACCTTCAGACCTCACTGGTTTAAGGGTTGCAGTGGGAGCATTTTGCAAAGTAGTGAGGGGATGGAATGGGGAAAATGGAATGGGAATTCCCTGTGACTCTGAAAGATGCAGAAGGAGGGACAGACAGAAAAAGAAACAGGGTGGAAATTCCAGGCAATGTTTGTGCTGGAAGAGCGAATATAAACTTGTGCTGTAACATGGAGCTGCAAGATGGAAAGCGGAGGTTAGTGTAAGCCCACGTACACAATTGTCATTTCTTTGTGATAGAAAACCTTACGTGTCAGAGTTGTAGGGTGGCTGCAGGTCCTTCCCTCCTTCCTAATAATACCAGAACTTTAATTGTTTTTCCTTTCTGTAAATTGAAAGCCTTGAATGGAGCAGGGAATTCCCTGGTGCCTACCTGTCAGTGACAGGTTAGAATTAGTCGGGGCATATAGCTGAAACCTTCACCTGCCCTCTGGGGAAGGTCAGTCTTGAAAGCTGGTGGAGGATGGGGGGAAGGCAAGTCTGTATCTTGGCAGTTGAAAATGTGCTCAAGCTGGAAGCCCCACAAACACCCAACTTTCACAAACCACAAGCAGCAGGTTTTTTATATTGGAGTCAAGGAAGAAATTAGATTGTTCTGGTTGTAAGGCTCAAAAAAACAAGTAACTCTGAAGTAAGTGGAAGTACCATCCACTCGATGGCCAAGGAAAAGCTGTATATCTAACAGGAGCATAATTGAAATGGTCTATATAAGTATTTAAACCACCTCAAAGGACTATTGCAATTTCTGAATTTCATATTGGCATTTTATATTTGGCAAGGTGACATTGTGTAAGAAATGTATTGTAAAACACTGCTGTACTGTAGGAAAATGATTGAATGTAAATATTTCAAGATGTGGACCACTGTTCAAATGTTACCATAAATCTTTGCCATTGTTTTAGGGGATAATTCTTCATGCATATTTGAGTTGAATTGATAGAACCAGCCTCTGGAAGGGTAATCTGCTTGTTACTGCCTTACTACCACTAATAGTTTAATTTCAGCTTTTCAGGTGTTCACTCCACCTGTACATTATATATGAGGATTTTTTTTTCATAATTAGCAGAGAAAAGTTCTGAGTTTTCTTTTCAAATCAACACAATGTTTAATAGCTTTGTTCTTTCTTGAAATAAGCTTGCAAAGCACCGTGAGAATGTCTTTTTCAAGCTTAATATTTTCTTTTTTTTTTTTTTTTTTTTTAAAACTTCTTGCAGGTTTGGTAGGTTTACAGTAGCTGCACTTCAGTCCAAAGTAGAACAAAGTGAACGTGAAATGAACCGTCTAAAAAAGGCACTGGAAAGAAGTGATAAATACATAGAAGAAATGGAGTGTCAGCTTTTACAGCTGAAGAATGCAGGCGAAGGAACCCAGACGGTGAGTGCTGTTAGTGAGAGAGCGCTTTCCACAGATGCTAAAGGAGCTGAGAGCAGTGAAGATACAGCATGTTTGAAAACCCAAGTTGAGGAGAAAAAAGCTTTGACTACCAGTCAAAGTCCTGACAGTCTTGAACAGCTGACAAGTGGTGGAACTTGTTTAAGCTCTTCTAGTCAAGATGGTTCAAATGGCTCAAATACCCAGTGTGCCCCAAAGAAAGAACTATTTCCAGGATGTCATGGGGTTCTCCTGGATGAAAATACTACAAATATGGATGCCTGCTTAGAAGAGCAGTGGAATAAAATTGAGGAATGTACCCCATATAAAGATGAAGAGCTTTATGATCTTCCACCACCATGCACTCCTTTTCTGTCTCTCAGTCGCCTTCAGTTGAACACTCCTGATGGAAAAGAAAATGCAAGGAAACCATCAACATTCCTGAGAAAACTGAAATTTGAAGAGTTTTGTGACACTTCAGATGACTGTAGCAAAGATTCTCCAGAACACAGCACAAGCAGCTGTAATAGCGAAAAGAAGCTGAACTGTTTTACTACAGGAAAACCAGGTTTTTGGGGGACCTGCCCAACCAATTTTGCCGAGAACTTAGATTTTGATGAATCGGAGCAAAATTCAGTAGCTGGTCAGTCAGATGAGACGTCAGCAAAGTCCAGTGATAAAACAAGTTCTTGCTTACCTAAAAGGTTACATACTCTTTGCTCTTCTGAAATGAATCGCACAAGAACCTCCAGTGAGGCATCTATGGATGCTGCCTACCTCGATAAAATTTCCGAGTTGGACTCAATGATGTCCGAATCAGACAACAGCAAGAGTCCATGCTATAATTTCAAGTCCTCCGATCTTGATAATTCTTCAAAGTCAACAGAGTGCTCTAAGCTTCTAAATGAAACTGAGAAGAAACTGGAAGAGATGAATGAGGAACAGAATATGAAGTGTCCAGAGACAAGCGATCTAGCAGTTGACAGAGCTGGCTGGAAACCTGCTATGTTTTCCATCCTCTCCCCATCTGAGCTAGATATGAATGACCACTTTCCACTGTTTACAGGCCAAAACGTAGTGGCTAGTGATATCAAACCTCCAAACTGTTTATTTCAAAGAGACTTTTCCCAGAGTTTGCTATTCAGTAACTCACAAAGGTTGTTTGAGGAACAAAAATTCGGTTCCTGCTTTTTAAAGATGTCACCTGACCTGCACAGTCAGCTTAATCCTCCTTGGGTGTCTTCCTTTATAACTGAAAGGAAAAATAAAAATGTCAGTCAGTCGACCAAGAGGAAAATTCAAAGCAGCCTTTCCAGTGCTAGTCCATCAAAAACCACCAAAAACTGACTCTGCTTGGAAATCAAACGTGACTCAAAGTTGTCAACCTGCAAATGTTTAATATTTACAGGTGAACTTAATTTTTAATGACTTCCATGCAATCTGATCCTGCCTTTTTTGACTAGGTGAAGACTGAATGTTCCCTTGCCCATTACAAGCTCTTTCCTAGGGAAGAACCATTCCAGATTCTTTTCTTTTGGCTGGGCATTTTATTTACTTGGGGGTTTTGGGTGGTTTTTTTAAGTTTTCAGGTTACATGATCTTCCAGTTGTGAGCACAGCGAATGACTCCCTTGAACAGGACAGTTTTAAGTGGTCTTGTCAAATCAGTCATTTATGTAAGAATTTGTTTTAAAGGTTACGTTTCCCATTCCTAAAGATTACTTTCTGTGCGTGTAAGGCAGCTACTGGCTATATATCCTATGGATTCATGAAATTGCTATAAAACAGTGTCAGTTTTGCCATAAAACTTGCCTCCCAGAGGAAATGTTGCTGCTTGGACTGTTTCATAGCACTGTACTGTATTGAAACTCTTGTTTTAAGTGGGTGTAAGGTAGCAGCCTCTTTCTTTTCAGGGTTACAGCACTTCAGTTAGAAAACATCTCCTCTTTAACACTGCAAACATGGATTGTATTTTTTGAAGTTAAGCACAATTTTTAATTTAGTTCCCCAAAAGCATTGTTATTCTAAACGTGTTCAATATGCCTGTATAGACCATAAAAATGGGTTTGTATGCTAATGTCTTGTTTACCTAATGTGCACTGAACATTTTACATTAATACTGTACCATTTTACATTAATACTGCATGCTTTTCTATGTGAATTGAATAAAACATGTTATAAGCACTGTAATCCTTGATGTTGCCTCAAATATTGAATTAGCAAAAAGAGAATGGGGAAACTTTTTTTATCCATAATTTGGAAAATACCTAAGTTTTGTAAAACAAAAATGGGAGCTTATTCACACAAAAAAAAAGCAAATCTCCCTTCCTCCTCCTTGTTAGACATATTACCATTCTAGTGTCAGCATCGATACAGTTGATGGAAATGGCTTTCGGCCTCTCTGGAGGTGACTCTTCCATAAAGTATTGCACAGGTCAACATAATGTGATGGCCTACTACAGGCAGGAGACCTAATTAAGCAGCAGAGCAAAATTGGTTTCTTTGCATTATTGTGTTTAAGTTTTTTTAAGGGCATATTTAATTGCAAGATGCAGGTTTTTCTTTCTATATAGGCCTCTGACGGCATCTCGTACAAACAGGCTTCCTCGCTTCATCAATACCTATGATATGAAAAATCTATATGCTGCCTTTTGTCCCTTTGAAAAGAGGGATAGCCACTTGGAAAATTTCAATAGGCTGGCTCATCTTTAGTAAAGTTAAGTCCTGTAAGTGGTTTGAACAAGAACTACATTTGACATTGTAATGTGTGCATGCATTCATGCGATTGAGTGGGTTCATCCTAAACTGGGACTTTACTTTTTGAGAAACTGCTTTACCAAAAAATCATCATGCAAACCATACGTGCAAGGACCCTCTCCTGGATGGCATTGTGCTTTCATACACTGCTTTCAGTATACTGCTTGAATTTTAATCTTCACAGAAAAATCTAGTTGTTCAATTTTAACATACTTTTCAGAAATCAGGGAGCTGGCAAAACCATCTGGACATGAGCTGCTACTTGATTTGACTAGTTTTACTAACAAGTCAAAAAATGCTCCCATGATCTGACTCTTTGGGAGAAGAGGCAAGGGCTTCTCAATATACATCTCTAATACTTTCTTAAAACATCCTTGTATTGCAAATCAATTGCAAATACGCAGTAAGTAAGTGTTAAGGTCATTGTTTTGTTTCATTGTTGGTTTGAGGGGGGTGCATTTATGGGCTTCATTTTATACTCCAGTATACTTCTAATACTCAACTAATTTTCAGTGATGGAAACGTGAATAAAACTGGTATCATACCTGAAATCAAACTAGAAAAAAGGAAGATGTTGGGTTTTTTTTCATGCTACTTCCTAGTCCTTTGGACAGGAACACTGCTTATGGACTTGCTCTTCAATATGGATATTTTGACTTTACATGTTATGCAACTTGAATGGATAGAAGAGCCGAGCCTAAGGTTAAAAAAATGCTGAAGATCAAGGTCATAAACTTCATATCTTACTCTCAAGTGGGGACAGAGCAAGGCATTTCAGGCCAAGTACTGGCTTTTCGCTTGGAAAGTTTGTGGGAGCATGTACGTTGTCACCTGTAGCCTCCTGGCTCCAGGCTGGTAACTTCCGACATTGTGGGAAGAAAGTTACCATAGTTATCCATAATTGCTTGATTTCCAAGCTCTCTTGTACCCTCGGATCTCAGCTGCAGATACAGCGAGCAGATTGTGATTGCATCCAGTGCTGTAAGTAGGAGCATTTTATGTTTCACAAGTTGTAAAGCTGAAACAGATCAGTCTTGTTTTGTTTGGCTGGGGTTTGGTTTGGTTTGGTTTGGTTTGGTTGTGGTTGTTGGGTTGGGGGGGGGGGGGGGGGGTGTTCGTGTTTTTTAATGGAGTGTTTTTAAACAACTACCACACTCTTAAGTTCTGCATCTGATTTGGTTAATGTAGATTGTATTCCTTTTGGCTTAAATTTTGACAGTGATTGTTGCAGTTATCAACTCAAAAATTTAAGCTATATGTAATGACTAGGGTTTCTTCAGTTAGAAATTTGTTGGCCATACATGGGGTTTCAGTTCTCCAGGCTGCATTCTGTCAATGCTGTGCTTGGTTAATCTCTTGCTGCACTTGCCGTGCTCTCTGAATAAAAGGGCCTAAATGAGAGTTCATTGCTGTTAATTTTTTATGATAGTTACCTAGTTCTGTAGTAATGTAGAACTGTAATACACAAGTTCTAAAACTTAACTATTACAATTTTGATTAAGACAATAGATGTTTCAGGGTGATGCAGAGATGAGATCTATGATGTCTTATGATACTTAATAGCTCGTAAAATTTTTACTTCATCTAATAATGCTTACTGTACTAAATATGAGGCAACTTGCAGGTTTTAACACAGGAGAGTGTTCTCCAGGAGTATTGGTAACATGGGAGAGTGAGATTGCTACCGGCCTCAGTTCGCTGCCAGTGAAATCTGTTGGGTTATACCTTAGAGCAAGAACGCCAAGGTCCGGTTTTCACTTTGTTAGGGGCAGTTTTAGCTACACGCAGTCTGGCGAGTGACCTGCTTCTCCATGATGCCCTGAGGGCCATGTGAGAGTCTACTTCTGCTTGCTATTGCTTCCTCAGATGAAAGGCTGCTGGAACAGCTCTACCTACCAACACCAGCTACTGACTTTGGCTGTGTTTGGATTTGAATGTGCTTTATTGTCTGTTCTTAAAATATCTTTTAAAAAGGGGGGCAGGGGGGACAATGCATAGCTTGTATATGCAATACAAGGAGTGCTTACTTGCGTCTCCCTTCCCCCTTCATTTCACAACTGTTTCCGTCACCAAATAATGCCATTTAAAGGCAATTCAAACCATCTAAGTCTGATACTAATTCTTGCACAGCATCACGGTCCTCCCTCTGCCTCCCAGCAGCCATAAGGCTTGAAAAACACACCTCCTCACACACCTTTTCCATACTGTAGTTTGGGTAAATGTTTTGCAAACTATCAAGATGATGCTCCTTCCTTGCTGCTTTTGGCATGTGTGAACAGACCAAGGCTTCTCCCTTCCCCATCCCAGGTTTGGTTGAGAGGAAAGAAATCTCCAAGGTAACTTGATGTGGGGGTTCACGGTCATCCCAAGGACTGCCCACAGTGAGAGGTGATAAGCAATCCCCTCTGGCTACTAATCCAGGTCTGGCCCTTCCTGCGCCTTGCTCCCTTGCAGCAGTCCTGTACCACTGTGATGAGCCACCAGCATGCCAGGTCTGGCCTAAAGGGGTGGCCTGTCTGTCCTGCCTTCGTGCCCCAACATCGAGCTATTGCCTCAGTGTCCCTTAGCTCTAACTGGAAAAGCCATCTTCATTAGCTGAAGGATGGAGGGAAAAGGACATTTGGCGAAGGGGACACTCGTGCTTTGACACTCGTGAATGTAGCAGGAGATAGTAGGGGAGGATGAAACTGGGATGAAAAACAAATGAAGTTTAGTATTCCGGGGGTTTTTTCAGCTTTTCTCAGTAGAAAGCGTTGTCTCCTCTCCAATTCTCTTACAGGCTGTGTGGGTGCCGTCTGCTGTTTTTCGGGGAAGCCAGGCGGGCAATGTCAAAATCCACTGGGCAGCTGCCACTCGTACCTGATGCTCAGCGGGTCACCGGGTGCCGGTTTCGAGCTGCCAAAACGTGCCGGGGAATCCCGGGGGCCGGGCAGGGACGAGAGAGGTCCCTGTCCCCTTCCCGGCTCGCTCTGCCCTTCAGGCACCTCCGAGGGCCGGGCGGCTTCGCGGCGGTCCCGACCTCGCTGAAAACGATGTCAGGGATTTTTCTTTTTTTTTTTTCTTTTTCTTTCCGTCTCCAAATTTTGGGGAGAGAAGTGCTGGCGCAGGCTGCCCGCCGCTGGCAGGACGGCGGCGCGGAGTCCTTCTCCCCTGCCCGGAGGGTGGCGAGGGGACCCGCCTGCCGCCATCCCCTCCCGCCTGGGGCTCCTCGGCACCCGCCTCCACCTCCTCGCCTAGGATTAACTTAATTAACCGGCCCGGGCCCCGCCGCCGGCCTGCCCGACCCCAGCTACGCAGAAAAGGCCGGGGGAGGCCGAGGTTTCCCTCCCCCGTCGGCCGCAGCCTCGCTCCTTCCCCGGGCTCCCCCGGCCCACGCAAAGCCTCGTCGCGGGGTCCCCCCCCCCCTCACTGTTAACAAAACCTGGTGATTAAGACGCGAAACTAACAAAGAGTTTTTCTTCCACCTTAACCTTGCACACAATCCTTTAACAAATTAATTAATCCTAATGAATTAACACTTCATTTATTTAAACGCGCTACAGTTCATGAATTAAATTTTCATGCAGTGATTAAAGGCTGTTAAAATATGCATGATTTCGTTAAAATTTTATAATAAATCAGGGCAATGTGTTACATGACAAGGCAACTACTTCCCAGCCCCTCGGAAGGTGCTTTGATTCGCGCGGGGCGGGGGGGGGGGGGGGGGGGAGCCGAGCGCTCCGCTCCCGGTTTTGGCAGCCGAGCGCACCCCGGAGCACGGCGAGACCCGGCGGACCACCGACCCCCTGCCCCCCCCGAGCCCCTGGCTGTCGGCGGGCGGGCAGGCAGCGGTTTTCGGCTACCCCATCGCCATGTGGCGTCCTGGGAGCGGGAGCGATCGTGGGCGCGGGTGGAAGCCAGCAGCCAACCGGTCGGTGTGGGAAGCGAGCACGGTCTGCGAGGTGTTTTGCTGGAGGGGCTTCTCGATGTGCTTCTTCATTCCTCCGCAACGCTTAAAAGAAAGAGCGAGAAACTTTACCGGCAAGAGGACCTGCCGTGCTCTCCGCCGGACCTCTGCCCGGCTCCTCCGGTCTCCTTACTTTCCCGAAAGGGGACGTTGTGAACTACCTTGGGACTTAAATCACCATCAAGCGCTTCAATTTTTAATATGACAACATTCTACACTTTGGCTGCAAAAGCAGTTATTGCGGCTTGTACATCAGTAATTAGCAGGTCTTTGCTGATGTAAGGAAAGTCCTCATCAGGACATGGAAATACTTTTTATGCATTCACCCAAAGGGTTGGTTGTTGGGTTTTTGTTGGTTTTGGTTTTTTTTTTTTTTCTTCTGAAGGTTGTTTTTTATCATCTAAAGGGAAAATAGCTTTTACACTAAATGGGATATTGACTTTCTGTGAACTTCACCAAATAACACATGTACTGTAGGTTTTCTCTCAGTGCTCTCACTGACACTCGGGGCAGGACGAATACCGCGACTCAAAAATGTAAAGCTAACGTTTGGTGAAATAAAAATATCCAGAAGGTTTAGAGCGAGCGGTTCTGTAAGATCCACAACAACTTTTATTATTATTTTTTAAGTCGGAATATATAGCAAACTGTGATCAGATGTTAATACTTAATATCCCAAGCTTTAGTAGAGTCATCTTTGGGGAATCCTAAAAAGAGAAATCAAATACAATGGGTTACAGTAATTAATTTAGAAATCGTTTCACTGTGGGAATAAGGGGTTACTTTATTACTTTCTCGAGTTAGGCAGTTCAGTCAATTAAAGAAATCTGCCTATTTCTTGCATTTGAAGCTGGAGAAATCTACGGGAGACAAGTAAATGCGTTATATATATATATGCCTCCTTCCCTTTATTGAGCATCTTGGGCCATAAAAGTAGGGCTGCAGCATGGTCGTATCTCCAATGAACTCGCCCCTCAAAGCCTGCGAGTTTATTGCCATCAGTATTCATGAGCCTGGACGTACCCACGAGGAATAGAAATAACAGCGAACATTAAGATAAAATCTATTACCAGGCCCGTGCGATGCTGAGCCTGGCTCAAGCCGTCTTCCCGGGGAGCCGGCTGCGTGTGGCGGGGAAAGCGGGGGGGCTGCCGGGGCTGGTGGCAGGGGGCCCCGGCGAGCCCCGGGGACCCCCCCGGGCAGCAGCCCCCGCGCTCGGTGGGGCAGGGGGAGCAGAGGGGGCTGCGGCGCGGAGACCGGCGGCAGCACCGCAGCGGGCGTTACGGTCGGGGCAGCATCTGGAGCGGCTGTAATTTTAAGCGTTGCTTTAAAGTTAGCGCTTTCCCTCTTCCAGAAAAAAAAAAAAAAAAAAAAAAAAAAGTGTCCCAAGAACTGCGAAGGAAAGTTTTTCCTCTCGGCCTTGATAAGCGACAGACCAAACCCTGCCTGAAACAAATCCCCTCCTCCTCCTACCTCCTACCCTCTCCTCTCCGCACCTCTGAAAGATCCGGCAAAGTTGGCTGCGACTCCCCATCGCAGCTGCGGCCTCCGGGGGCAGCAGGAGGGACCGGGCGGGAGGCGGCAGCCGCCGCCCCCGGAGCCGCCGGCAGCCCGACGCCTCCCCAGGGTCCGGAGGCTGTTCTGCCCCCCCCCCACCGCACGCAGTCACCCCCGGGCCTCGGGCTGCCGCGGTGGTGTCCCGTGTCCCCCCCCGGGCGATTTTAATGAAGGAGCGAGCAGCACCGGGCAGGGGGTGTCTCTCCAGCCGGGCGGGGCTACTTCAGCCCCCGTTTGCCAAACGGAGGAGAATCCAGCAGGATGCACACGGCGAGCTGCAGAGACAACGTGCCGACCCCCGCCCCTGCCTCCAGAAGACCCCGGGGAGGTGGGACAGAAGACCCTTAGAACATCTAGAGATCCTCACCTCCTCAGCCTCCGGCTGGCGCTCGGGGCGGAGGTGGGAGGGGGGCTGAATTTTCTGCTCTTTCTGGCCGAAAAACCAAGCGCGGGAGCAGAAGGGGTCGTTTGAAAGGCGCCGGAGGGTTTGATGTTCCTCCGCCCAAGGAGAAGGTCTCGCCCACTGGCCCCTGCCCGGGCCGCCCGCCCCCGCTCCCGGCGGTGCGAGCAGGGCCGGGGCCCGGGCTGCCTGCACTCCTGCAGACGCGCCCCAGCCCCCGCCAGCCCGGAGGTTAGAGACCCCGGCCGCAGAGGCCAAGCAGGCCGGCTGGCATGTGGCGAGGAAGGCCGGTCACCGCTTCGCCTAGAAGCCCACCCCCCCCCCGGCCGCCTTTGTCGCCGCTCGCACAGTTTTCCCTGGCTCCGAGCGCTTCCCTTCGGGAAACCTGATGAACTTGACCTGACCGCGTCCCGGCGGGCGGGGGCCGCGCGGACCAACACCCACGCATCCCAGGCGGGGCAGCATCCCACGCCTTCCTCCACCGGGCGAGGAAGGGAGCCCGGCTTCCCCCCGCCCGCCCCGGCCCGGGATCAGCCGAGGAGCCCCGCGGTGTGTGCCGCTGGCTGGCTTTTCGCCGCTGGGAAGGGAAGGCAGGCTGCTCGGGCCTTTCTCCTGGAGCTGGTCGCTTCTCAGCAACTTGGTGAAAAGCGGTGGTGGTGTCTCCCACTTTCCTCCTCCCCTACATCCCTTGCCCAGGAGGCTTTCTGTTTACGAGGCATGGTAGCTTACAAATAGCTATAATAAGTGATATGACTTAATAAAAAAAGAAAGAAAGAAAGAAAGAAATCCACATAAAGTATGATTTGGCTATTCCAATGCAATGATTTCGATACATAAGGAGAGCCCAACCCCGCTTCAGACCGGTGGCTTTCAGTTTCAAGCTCACCCCCCTCAGAGATGAAGTTGCATTCCGCCACCCCAGGGGACGCGGTAATGGATGGAGACCTGGCTCCCTTTCGCACGAGTAATTGGCAGTCGTTCCCTCCTTCCTCCCGGCCTGGATGGGGAGCTGGGGAAGGGCTTATGAAGACAAATGTGGACTTTACCTGGGGTTGTGGTGTGTGCTGTGTGTGTGCGTGCGCGCCTGTGTGCCCTTTCGGCTGTGTTTATGCGCATAAATAAGAGGCGTTCGGGAGAAAGAGAGCAATTCCGATGCACTCCGAGGCTGTCACATCCCTGATCCAAACACCCCGCTGCCTGCCTGCCTGCCTGCAGCCCTGCTGAAACAAACAAGGGAGCATCTGGTCGGTCACCGAGGGCCGGCTTCGGCGTGCCCCGGGGGACGGGACTCAGCGGGGGCCGTGCCCTAGGGAGTCACGCTAATCCCACAGGCACAGTAGCAGAGTCACTCCTTCCACAGTTTTGCCTCCAACTTCATAAGCAGCTGAAAGAAAAAAAAAAAATCTGCTCTAAAACGGGACAGTAACCCCGAATCACTCGTAAAAACAACCGCGCGTTATTAACCCTAGTGTCACTCCTTAACCGTTTCATTCAAAGGCAAGAGTAGTCAAAGAATGAACCACAGAAAAGCGAGAGAGAGAAAGAAAAGAGTAAGAGAGGCAGAAAGAAAGAAAGAGGAAAGAATGGAGGAATGAAGGAAAAAGAAAATAATCGTTTCTCCAGGCTACTTTTATCTTTTTTTTTTTTTTTCTTTCAGGCTGTATAAGATGGAATCGACTCGTTTCTTGCATAAAAAGTACCTGGGTAGCGGGGCGGGGGACGGGACACAGAAAGGACAGAAAGAGAGAGAAAGAAAAAGACAGAAAGACAGAAGGAAGAGAGAGAGAAAAAAGGAAGAGAGAAAAGAGAGGAAGACAGAAAAGAAAGAAAGAAAAGAAAAAAAGGGAAGAAAGAAGGAGAGAAAGAAAAGAAAGAAAGAAAGAAAGAGAATAAAGAGAAGGAAAGAAGGAAGGAAAGAAGGAAAGAAGGAAAGAAGGAAAGAAAGAAAAAAGAAAGAAAGAAAGGAAGAAATAAAATAAAATAAAATAAAATAAAAGAAAGAAAGAAAGAAAGAAAGAAAGAAAGAAAGAAAGAAAGAAAGAAAAAGAAGTGTATGTTCTGTTCGTGATTGTTTCTGCCCCAGACCACGCCAGTGAAAGCTGGGTTTTCCCACGGAGAGGGAGCGAGGGAAGCCGGGCTGGGAAGCCGGGAGGAAACGCACAACTCCAGCTCGGCGGCGCTTCCCGTGCAGGAAGCCCACGCTCCTGGCGGGCGAGGCGGCTGTCACCCGCGGTGCCTGACACAGCCGTACTTGCAACAAAACTACACGGGGCGGGGGGGAACCGCGATCGACCGCCTGGAAGTCGGCAGCCCCCGAGGGCTTCGAACTCGCGGCCGCCGCCGCGGTTCCTTCTCCGGGCGCCGACGCGTAACTCTCGGGAGCGGCGGGGCGCGGCGGGGGGACGCCCCCGCCTGCGGCGAGGGTCCCCGGCGCGGACTCGCCTCTCCCCTCGGCCGCGGCCGGGGCAGCGCACCTCCGCGTTCCGCTCCCTGCCGCCGCTCCGGGGGGCAGGGAAGGGGCGCCCGCCCGCGGCCCGGCCGGCCCCGCCCCGGGGGCGCCCGCCGCCCATCCCCGCCCCGTCGGGGCGCCCCGGGCCGCGCCGGCGGCCGCGCAGCGCGCACGTGTGGCAGCTACAGGTGCCGCAGCCGCCCGGTGCTCGGCGCCGCTCGCTATAAGAGCGGCCCCGGCGCCGCCGCCCCGGCGAGACGGGCGAGGGCTGCGGGAGATGCAACAAGGCGCGGGGAGGCAGGGACCGGGGGCGGCGGGAGGAAAAGGAGGAGGAGGAGGAGGAGGAGGAGGAGGAGGAGGAAAAAGAGGAGGAGGAGGAGGAGGAAGGGGGGGAGACAGCTGATGCCTGTCAAAGCCGGAGCCGCCGCGCTCTCGCGAGAGCCCGCCCGGCGGTAGCCACGGGATGCGGGGCTCAGGTGCGGGCAGAGCGCAGCGCAGCGCGCCCGGCGCCGGGCAGCGGCAGGCAGAGGAGTGAGACGGCGGGGGCCGGAGGGAGCCTCGCCGCCCGCTCACCCACCCACCCCAGCCCCGGCCACCGCGGCAGCGGCGGCGGCGGGGGCAGGGTCCGCCGCGGCACCGCCGCCACCGGCTCCGCCACCGCCACCCGCCGCCGTCGGCGGCTTCCCCCGGCGGGAGGAGAGCGCCCGGAGAGCACTTTTCCCCCGACTTTAGGAGTGTTTGTGGATTTACATGCCAAGCCTTCAAGATGATGTCCATGAACAGCAAGCAGCCGCATTTTGCCATGCATCCCACCCTACCTGAGCACAAATACCCCTCTCTACACTCCAGCTCGGAAGCAATAAGAAGAGCATGCCTACCAACTCCACCGGTAAGGGACAGGCAGCTGCAGCTCTCCTCTTTCTTTCTTTCTTTCTTTCCTTTCTTTCTTTCATTTTTTCTTTTATTTTCTTTTCTTTCTTTCTCTCTCTCTGTCTTGCACACACGCACACACTCTTTCTTTCTCTCTCTCTCTCTTTTCTGTATACTGCATGTATGTGTATGTGCATTAATAAAAAAACCGCTGCGAGGCACATTTTGACAAGCGGCGCTTAATGTTTTTTTCATGTCGTCCTCTGCAATCATCTGAGCGCCTGTGATCTTTTTTGAAAGCGGTGTTCACACGAGTCTCCGACTTCATCCACTTTCTGTATTAATTTTTATGACTCGGCCTCTAAAAAGGAATGCGCTTTATGTGCTCTTGTGTTTGACACAATTCCCCAGCTGAGAGTTACAGATCCATTTCTTCTCCTCCTTTCTCTTCTTCTTCCGTTCCTTTTTTTTTTTTTTTAATTTATTTGTTCCCTTCACGCCCTCATCCTCTCTTTTTCGGATCCCCCCCCCCCCGGCTTCTTGCCCTTTCTACTCTTCGCTTCTTCTTTTCCTCTTTTGCTGCCCCTCCTCGCTTCCCCCCCCCCCCCGCCCCCCATTATTCTACCCCATCCCCTCTTTCCCTTCACTTCCCCGTGCTGTCTGCTGCTACAACCCGCTTCCTCCGTTCACCTGGCTCTTCCCCCCGTACCCCTTTACATACCCCCCCCCCCCCCCGGCCGGTCACCCCGACTTTGCCCACCTCCCCTCTCCCCTCCCGGGCTCCCCTCCCTCGGCTTTCCCCCCTCGTTCCCCCCGGCGCTCCCGCGACGCCCCGCTTCCCTCCCGCCGGCCCCTTGCCTCTCCGCGCTGTGCCCCGCTGCCCTCCTCTCCCCGCACCCCGCTCTGTTTTGTGTCCCTTGCAGCTGCAGAGCAATATCTTCGCCAGCCTCGATGAGACCCTGCTGGCGCGGGCCGAGGCTCTGGCCGCCGTCGACATCGCCGTCTCGCAGGGCAAGAGCCACCCGTTCAAGCCGGACGCCACGTACCACACCATGAACAGCGTCCCCTGCACCTCCACCTCCACCGTGCCGCTGGCGCACCACCACCACCACCACCACCACCACCACCAGGCGCTGGAGCCCGGCGACCTCCTCGACCACATCACCTCGCCCTCCCTGGCGCTCATGCCCGGCGGAGGCGGCGGCGGCGGCGGCGGCGGCGGCGGCCACGACGGGGCGGGCGGCGGCGGCGGCGGGGCCGGCGGCGGCGGGGGCGGCGGCGGCGGCGGCGGGGGCGGCGGCGGCCTCATCTCCACCTCGGCCCACCCGCACTCGCACATGCACGGCCTGGGCCACCTCTCGCACCCGGCCGCCATGAACATGCCGTCGGGGCTGCCGCACCCGGGGCTGGTGGCCGCGCACCACGGGGCCGCGGGGCAGGTGGCCTCGGCGGCGGCGGTGGTGGGGGCGGCCGGCTTGGCCTCCATCTGCGACTCGGACACGGACCCGCGGGAGCTGGAGGCCTTCGCCGAGCGCTTCAAGCAGCGCCGCATCAAGCTGGGGGTGACCCAGGCCGACGTGGGCTCGGCGCTGGCCAACCTGAAGATCCCGGGCGTGGGCTCCCTCAGCCAGAGCACCATCTGCCGCTTCGAGTCCCTCACCCTCTCCCACAACAACATGATCGCCCTCAAGCCCATCCTGCAGGCCTGGCTGGAGGAGGCCGAGGGCGCCCAGCGGGAAAAAATGAACAAGCCCGAGCTCTTCAACGGGGGGGAGAAGAAGCGCAAGCGGACTTCCATCGCCGCCCCGGAGAAGCGCTCCCTCGAGGCGTACTTCGCCGTCCAGCCCCGGCCCTCCTCCGAGAAGATCGCCGCCATCGCCGAGAAATTGGACCTCAAAAAGAACGTGGTGCGGGTTTGGTTTTGCAACCAGAGACAGAAGCAGAAACGGATGAAATTTTCCGCCACCTACTAGGGGCGGGCGGGAGGGGCGGCCCTGGCACCGGGGGCACCGGGAGGGGGGCCGGGCCGGGCCGGGCCGGGGCCGCGGGGGACGCCCACGCACCGCCGCCGTCGCCCGAGACGCCGCGGGAAGCTCCTGGGGACCAAGGGACGATGCAGAAATGAAAACGCGAACTCCTCGGGCGGGGGGGGGGGGGGCGTGCGGGGGGCGGTGGGGTGCGCTATCAATTATTAAGAGAAAGAGACACCGGGACGCCGACGAGAAGCAGCAGGAGGGCGGAGGTAAAAACGCTCTCGAAACCCGTGGGGGTCACTTCTGCGGCCCCATCCCCCCTCTGCCCCCCCACCCCGACAGAAAGCGGGAGAAAGAGCAACTTAAAGCGTAAACACACCCAGACACACACCAATAAATACCGTGACAGCAGCAACCACAAACCGAGAAACCTAAGTCACAACTTTCCGAAGGAAAACAAAACCGACCAACAAACCCGGAAGGCGAAACTGTCGGTGACGATGCTACGTTTGGTTTGGGTCTCTTTTCATTACTTTTCTGGTTTTCTTTCTTTTCCCTGGCTTGGTAATGAATGAGGACGGCGGTGGTTTGGGGGGGGAGGGGTGTGTGTCTTTTTCTTTGCTTGGCTTGGTTTGGGGTTTTTTTTGTTTTATTTTGGGTTGGGTTTCTGTATTTTGGTTTGTTGTTGGTTTTTGTT
This sequence comes from Aquila chrysaetos chrysaetos, assembly GCF_900496995.4. Lineage (NCBI taxonomy): Eukaryota > Metazoa > Chordata > Aves > Accipitriformes > Accipitridae > Aquila > Aquila chrysaetos. Next base: position 15,908,300 of record NC_044017.1, read on the forward strand.
GGTTGGGGTTTTTTTGGTTTTTTTTGTTTTTTTTTTTTTTTTTCCCCTCGAATGCGGTTTTTCGCGAGGCTTTGGCGATGGGTCTTGTCTGTGCCGGGGGAGCGGTGCGAGCGGGGCCGGGGCCGGGGCCGGGGCAGGCGGCCGCAGCCCGGCGGGGCAGCCGGAGCTCCCGAGGCTCGGGAGCGATCCCTTTCCTCTCCGCTCCCGCCTCGGTAATCCTAGCTAGCTCAAGGAAAACAAACAAACAAACAAGTTACTCCACAGCCCCTTTGTTTCTCTTCCCTGGCCCGCGCGGTTTGCGTTTTTCCATCCACGGCCGGAGACAGGTCCCTGTCTGTCTCTGCAGAGACGCGGCCGGAGGCAGATGCCAAACCTGCCCGAGCAGGGACGCGCTCCGAAAGAACACGGTCAGGTTCATTAAGGCTCGTGGTTAACTATGTCCTCTCCCCTCCCTGTCCTGCTCTCCCCACCCCGTGGCCCCCCCCCCCCCCCCGGCATCCCTACCAAATCTGCTGGATTTCGGTTAGCAGCGGGCTGCGGCGGGGAAAAGGTGCTGCCCCGGCCTCCTCCCGGGGCTGGGGGGTTACCGCACCCGCTACGCGAAGGAGATCACCAGCGCAGGGGCTGAAATGGCATTTGTTTCTGCGGGGGTCTGCGTGGTGGGAACAAACACGCAAAAAACCCATTTGGGCTTCAAAGTCGTTTATTGTAAATAATAAACGTTAGGTAGAGGATGGCTTGGGGGGGGGGGGGGGAGTGTGTGCGTGGGGGGGGTTCAATTTGCACTATCGCAGTCTCCCGGATTGGAAGCGATGATGTTGTTCCGTAATAACGATGCTGGTACTACTAATAATCATCAAGGTGCATTATATGTCTCGCGGATTGAAAAAAAGAAAAAAAGGAAAAAATTGTCAGAGCTCGTTAGGTAAAAGCGCCAGCTACGTGCAGAAGCCATTGCTGGCTCCGGCTGTTACCGAACGCCTGTTAGGGCTTTCAAGTAGCAAGGAATTTCTGAAAAGAAAACACCCTTCCGTTAAAATCAAAACAAACAATAGACTGAAATTATGCATGACCTAAAAAAAAAAAAAGGAAAAAAAAGGCATAGAAAGATCCGTGGTAAAGTCTCGATATTATTTATTTATTTATTTATCTATTTATTTATCTATTTATTTATTTATTTATCTATTTATTTTATTATTATTGCTATTATTATGATTATTATTTGGTGTATCATTGTTTGCAGCGCAAACATTCTATGCATTTTGAAACTGAGCACTAAATAGACTAGCTTCTGGTAGAATCTTTTGTGGATGGTGTAATTTCACAGTTTAACTGCCTGTTTTCACTGAAAACACAAACATTCTTGTCACGTACTTGTATTTAGATTTAAAAGAGGAAAAAAAAGAGGAAAAAAAGGAGAAGAAAGACGATTGTAAATATTTTCTTTAATGCACAAAAAAAAAAAAAAAAGCTACAAACTGCAACCACGTGTGGATCCTGAAAAGTCTCACTGAATAATCTACCTGTCCATGTATGTTTGCTGAGCTTTCTCCTTGGTTGTGTCTTTACTCTATTACTTTTATTTCTATCAGAAATATTTCTGTACGCCAAAATACAACAGGGAGATGCGTCCCAGCATACTTACAAATAAAACAAACGTGAAAACAGAATAGTTATTATTATTGGGTGCATTTAAAAAAAATAATAAAAAAGAAAAAAAATATTTCTGAGACACGGCTGGTAAATTCAAGGTATGGCCGTTAGACGATAAGATTAATTCTACCAAAAAGAAAATAGTGAGAGATGTATTTTTCTGCTAAATCCAGAAATCATTACTTTGAGATAGCTCTTATGTGAAAATCGGTGCTCTGAATAAAATTAACTATATATTAGCTGCGTGTGTTTCTTGAAGTTTATTCTATAACTGCAGAATATAAATCAAAGTAAAATTTTAAGAAGGACTTCTGAAGTATTTCTTTTCAGTTTGCTGGAAAGGATTATGCACCTACAAAATATGTATAAAGAAGAAAAGCTTGGGTGGTTTCAGGTTTATATGTTGTTCTGACTGGCCTAATTGCACTTAATTATGTAACAAGATACTTTATTTTTATTTTGGGTTAATAAATATGAAAATCCTAAACTGATCTCTCCTTATGTTGTAAATGCAATTGTTCATTAGGAACGTATAGGATGCCACCTACTGCTTCGAGTGATCAAAGAACCTCTTTCTATTTTCTGATGACCTGTGACTAGATCAGATGCCAAATGTAAAAAGTTACTTAATAGCTGGGATTATTTCTTCTGTAGACATATTTTAGCCAAATCTTTTTAATTTCGCCGGTAAATCTGTGAATCAAGACACGTGATGTTCAGAAAAGAATAATACGTTCAAAAAGCTGTGACTTTAAACAACTGTTGATGTTAAAAAATAAGCACTAAAGGTATTTTTAAAAAAACATAGATCTCGTCCACCGGAAATTGACTTGTTTCTGTTGTTATTAACTTGAAATGTCATCAGAATTTTTAATAAATGCATTTGTAAAAATATTATTTTATAGAAAAGTATTACCGGATATCATTTTTGGAGAGTCAGGAATGAACAAATGAAAATAATTACAAATGTTGGGGGTTCTTTTCATCTGCCCCAAGCGATTGAAATGTTACAAACGATACCACATTTGTATTATACAGTAATGACCGATGTATGTATTGAAAAGTTAAGGAGTTTGTTTTGTAATAAGTACAATCCTTATCGAGTACAAAGGAAAAAATAATATGTTAATAAAACAGATGGTGAAAATAAAAGCTTTGCAGAGTTTCCTATTTTTCACGGTAGGAAACTGTGCAAAACCGGAATGTCATGCTTTCCGTCGGATGAATCTGAATAGCTCATAAAACCACGAAATACTCATGAGGCACTTTTAATAAACGCCTCACTAAAAATATAGAAAGAGAGAAAGAAAGAGAGAGAGAAAGAGAGAAAGAGAGAGAGAGAGAGAGAGAGAGAAGTGTTTACATTCGTGTTTATAAGGTCTAACCTAAGGACTGCTAAAACTTTTGCATCCGAGGAAAAAAGTAAGAGAGAAAATACGAAGAGACAGAACATGCATTCGCATTTATTCCCCAGCTGTATGCAACCTCCTGCATACAGAAGTGCAATCTGTGACCAAAAATTACGAATTCCCCCCTGCTACCCCTCCTGCCCCCGCTATGATACGGGCCGGGGCCGCTGCCGGGTGGCGGCTGCCACCTCTGAAGGCTCCTCAACTCCAGCATCTGTGACCCTTGCCGAGGACACTTGGGTGCTGCCGTCCCTTGAATGGCCTTTTTCGCCACACCTGAGGGGTCCGGCCGCTTTCCTGAGGTGATTTTCCACTCCTGAGTCCGCAAGACCCGGGCTGGCTCCCGGAATTTCTCCTTAACGCTCGCTCTCCGATTGCTTTCAACTTAGATTAGGCCGTCATAAGTGAATAACAGACACCCACTGCCACGATCGTATTGATTTTTACTCTCCTGTGATATTAAGACTAATTCGGTCCTGGTTCAACAAGTAAAAAGGCTCCCCAGAAGGAGAATGAAGTGTCCTACAGCACAGATTTTATGGTTTATGTGCCTCCCTCCCCGCCCCCCCGTGTCCCCCCTTTCCTCCGAAGAGAAATAGATTTGTCGAAAGATAATTATTTTAACTCTGACGGACTCGAGCGCATAAACCTTGATACGGCCGCTGCTGCCCTGTGTTATTCTGGCATTTCCCAAACGATTTTGAATCCCTCCAGTTATTTATGTCTCGCTTTTCAGCCAGCGCTATTTATTTATTTATTTATTTAAGGGAGGGGGGAAAAAAAAAAAAGCTTTATTATATTTACCTGCTGATTCCAAAGCGGAGGAAAGCCTAATTGATTTTTAAAAGATCAGCAGCAGAATTCTAAACCGCTTGGGAACCTGTTTCCACCTGCCAGGCGAGCGTCTGATTATCGGTAATTATGTTATTTAAGAGTTGATAAAATCCCAGAGCCGGCTGCTGCCCCGGCCCCGGCCCCGGCCTCGGCCCCGGTCCCGGTCCCGGTCCCGGTCCCGGTCGCGGGGGGGACCCACGCGGGGAGAGCGGCGGGGCCGCCGCCGTCACGTGCGCCGCTGCAAACACAATTACGGAGCCGCCGTTAATAATTCATGGGCTGAGATTTGGAAAATTAATAAAATGAATTATAACAAGAGGCTAATTAAAAACTTTAGTAATTGTTGTCGAGACAGCTTGATGGGAGGCGTGCTGCACGAACACCCCCCCCCCCCCCCGCTTCCCCTCCTTCCCCTTCCGCTTTTGGAAAGCATTTTCTTTTTCCTCCTTTGCGACCCCTTCGCACCTGAAGGAGGCTCAGTTTGGCAGAAAAGCAGTGGATGAATATATAGGTCAGCTGAATATATAGGTCCCAGAGACGGGACCGAGGTGGTAAAACGTCAACCAAGCCTCTTTGCATCATGGCAAGACAGATAGGTAGGCGGAGGGTGGATGGGTGGGTGGGTGGGTGGGTGGATGAATGAAATCCAGGGCTCAAAAGTTAATTTAAAATAAGATGTCACATATAAATCTTTGAAGAAGCAGCACTAGCAGAAAGTGGCGCCTGCACCGGCGGGCCCCAGCCCCGCCGCCGGGCGGACAGGCAGCGGCCGGGGGCAGGCAGGGGCAGGCAGGGGCAGGCAGGGCCCCGCGGGCAGAGGCGCGCACTTTCCGCCTTTGCTTTCGCACCGCCGATAGCCGCGGCGGTCGCTGCGGGGTCCCCACCGCGCCTCCTGCGCGGGGGCTGCCTCCGCGGGGGGCGGAGGGACGCTCACCCACATCTCCCCCCCCCCCCCCGCGGGGCGGCTTTCCTCCTGCTGGTTTAAGATGCAACTTTAAGGCGGAGTGAGCGCGGTGTTTCCGCGGGCAGAGAGGGCCGGGGAGCCCGGCCTGCCGTACCGGCGCGGATTTATGGCCGTGTCACCAGCCAAACCCCGGCCGGGAGCTGGCGGTGGCTGATCGCCAAGGGGCGGCTGCGCAGGCAAAAACCTGCTTCCCAAATTGGTCTCTGGACTTCGGCGGAGTCAGAGCCCCTCTGGGAAAGCAGGAGTCCTCCTCTGAACTGCATTTTAACTCCCTCAGCCTGCTCAGCCAAGTGTACCAAAGCGTCTCTAACTCTGGGGGAAAAGTTGTGAAACCCCTCTTTTTAAAAAAAAATACGTGTCGGGAGGCGAAGGGGGAACTACTTAAAAAAAATCGGATGTCATAAGACGTTAATGACTCCGAGGACTGAAGTATTTAAAAGGCTTTATATCAAAATTAAACAAATAATTAAAAGAAAGGCAGACTGCGCCGGTACGTCGAAGATAAATTGTAACTTCGCATTGATTTTCACAAGCGAGCCGCAAAAGTCTCTAAACAGTCTCCTTCAGTGGGAACGCCGAGGGACCTTCCCGCTTGCCCGCGGTGTCTGTCGCACAGAGGGGTTCCCAGTGTGTGTGGGGGGGTGCGGGGGGACACACGGACACACACCGCCCCGGGGCCGGGGCCGGCCGCGGAGACAGGGCTCATGCGGCCAGCACCGAGGTGCCGGGAGGGGTAGAGGCTTATGTGCACCCCTCGCCCGCACAAAAGAAAGCGACCCTTGCGAGGGTGAGCCAGAGCTAAAATACGTAAAAGCTGTGGGTCTGGGTTGGGTTTTTAAAATTTATTTTATTATTTATTTTAAAAATAGATATTCCTTGACAAGGGGATAGCATGTCAGCACGAATACATCTTTTTGCAGGCTGCGTGGAAAGAAGACAAGGCGCCCATATATGTAACTTAGCCCTTGATTATGGTCATTATGTAAACCGAATTACTAACAAAAGTTTGTTTGGTAACTAATTATAGCTCGCTAAATCTCTGCCTCTCTTCACTTCAGCATAATGTATACAAACTTTTGTACACGCGGATCAGAATAAAACAAAGTGTTGACAGCATCCAGCAGTGGAAATTCACTTACACAAGACTTTTTTTCACTGAAGTGTTGACAATAAACATTTAATGAAGGCAGAGACTTGGATGTCTCCAGACAGTGTCAGAATACTTTAAACAGACCATTAGCATGGCTTCTTCTACTTCAAACAGAGCACACTATACCATAACATTATAAAAATACAAAGTATGAAACAAATAATCTGTTTATACAGATATTTTAAGCTGTTTTCACCAGCTCTGACATCCCCTGTATTTAGTAACAGAAACTTACTCATTTCAGATTACTCGCGCTTAAAAAATGTTAAATACAGTTAATGCAATATTAATCGCCCTTTGGTGATATAAAATGCAATATTTTCAGGCAGCTATCGAGCTTTTCTAGAGGAAGAGCTGATGAAAACAGTCACAGCTGAATAGTGGAGAGAAAAAAGCTCTGTATTTATTGCTTTTGTTTGGCTTTTGGCTACAGAGACAGGAACATTCTAATGGGGTAAGGACATTTATTTTATCTGCAATCTATTGCTGCTAGAGCAGGAGTGGCAGATGGGGTTTGGTGTTATATTCACAGAGTAATTTAGAGCAAATCCTAATAACTAATAATGATTTATGTTAATTTCAATCACTTATGTGACTTTATTAAAGCACTGCTGTAAGAGGAAGGGGGGGGGGAGTGTTAAAGGCGAGGGACTGGAGAGAGGCAAGCTGTGTCTGTCTGAAACCGAACCGCATGCTTGCAAGGTTGCTGTGGTGGGCTCCAGCGCAATTTCTGACCCGAGGAAGCAGTGACTAGCACCAGCTACCGCGCACGGCTTGCTTTTGAGACTCTGTATCGTCGGCGCTAATTTCTGAAAAGAAAAGCCCCGTGTAGAAACCCCGTCCACCTACGAGAGGCAAACAAAAATAGAGAGCAGGCAAGAGAAGCGAGAGCGTGGGGGAGAGACTCGTGTTATGCAAAACGTATTGATTGTGTGCGAGGAATCTGCGAGGCTGATGTGCTGGGCTCCCGAAATAATAGAGGAGGCTACTGGCGGAATAGCTAGAAAGACCCCAAATGTGCAGTACGCGAAACTTTTATTCTGGGCTGCTTCGGCGTGGTGGAGGTCTACAGTTCCCTGCTCACGTTGCATCCGCTTTACTCCTCACCGCAAATCTCTAGGATTCTTTTCCCCGGGGGATTTTATCTTCTTATTAGGGAAAAAGAAAATAAATAAATAACAATAAAAAAGCGCGGCTGTTGCAACTAGCCTTTCGTATTTCCCCCTATAATCTTCAGTTTCATTAACAACTGGTAATACTCGAGTGCACACACATAAACACAGGCGCACACATCGGCGTGTGTGCCTTGAAATGAGAGATGTTTGCAAAAGCCAGGGAATCTCAAACCCACTAGTGCTGCTCTGCATAGGATCGGTTTGATGTAGGAGAGAGGAGTACTTACAGGATTTTGAAAGGGAGGGTGCTCTTCGCTTCTGGCAATTTACTTTCCCAGCTACCTTTATGCGTTTTTGTGCCTTAAGGCATACAGTCTGAAAGTAAAACAACATCAAAGCTCCTTATTAACACTATTTTCCTGAAATCAGAAGATGAAGCTACCTGAAACGTTTAATCTAGTGTTAGCTTTATTTCCCAACAAAACAGCCAGAACAAAGTTCAAGAGAGCTGGGGCAGTTATCTACAGGAGACTAAAAGGCAAAGTGCAGGGGGTGATTTATGTTTCCGTCAGAACCCTTGAAATGGATTAAATAAACCTGAAGTTCTGCTGCATTCTCAGCTACTGTATTGTGTACTATAATTCCCGCTTCCAGACAACACGGCTGGGAGTAACCTCCACCCCCGCCCCCCCCCCCCCCCCCCGCTGCCAGGTGCTATAGATGCGAGTTTCCCAACTTTTGGGTTATTTGAAGAAATCTGCCTTTTCTGCTCTGCAAGCTGGCACTGCATTTAAAATGCGACCGGTTTCCGCACGAGGCAATTTTTGCGTTCTCTGTAGTAAACGTTTTACATATAGCAACCCCTTTTTTCCTTAGATGAAAAAAAAAAAAAAAAAAAAAGCGCGCGAGAAATCCCCATTTTAGGGGCGAGGAGTGGTGCTGCTGTCGCTCGCCTCCTCTGCGAATCCAGGACTTTCAAATCCGTGTGCGCGCCCGCCTGCTTTTTGAACTCGATCACGGCGGAGGCGCCGCGGCGCGGAGGAGCGGGCGGGGCGGCGCGGGGCGCGGAGGAGCGGGCGGCGGGGCTGCGCGGGGCGCGGAGCGGGCGCGGGGCGGGCGCGGCGCCGCTTCAGCACCAGGGAGAGCTCCGGCGGGGCGCGGGGCTGCGCGGGGCTGCGCAGGGCTGCGCGGGCGGCCGGCTGCTGTCTGTCTGCACAGAAGCCTGTAATATGTTAATGGCCGTAGGGTATGCCCGAGGTACCATCTCAAGCTGCTTCGCACACCATATGTCAGGCCGTTAGCCACATGGATCTATTAATCAAAGGGGGAGAGAGGGAGAGAGGAGAGAGGCGGGGGGGAAGGGGGCTTTTACTACCCCACCCTATTTTGCTGTATACTTTCTGCTTTCATTTCCCTCAGATATAAAGACCCGGAGTAGCTCGGACACGCAGCTGTAATTCTCTTTTGATCCGCTCTCTTTTATACCTTCGTGTAACCGGCTCAGGTCACCCGCTAGCGAGATTTGAGGGAGGAGGGGGGGAAATGTGGCACGTTCCCCCCGGCAAAGGATTTGGTTTGAAAAGTGCTGCTCAACTTGGGTGACAAAGGGGATCTCCGTCCGCCCCTTCAGCCTTCTCCTTGCGGAGGAGAAGGCTTTTCCTAGCGAGCCAAGAATCACCTCCCCGACTCGCAGCCGGACCTCTGACGGCCCTCGCCACTTTTCCGTGCGCCCTATTACCTATCGCAGCACGTCATTTCTTCGCGGGAGGTTTGTCCCGCGGTGACTAAACCCGCGAGGTCCACAAAAGTACCGGATCCACAAAATCCCCGGGAGCGGGGGAAGAAGTAGTCTCTGTAAGAGAGCGGTGGAAAAGCCCTCGTGGAAGTGAATTTTTCAGGCAGCCGTCAAAGCGGGCCCGGCGGGCTCACCCAAACTCCTGCGGTTCAGGCAAATAAAGATGTACCCAAGGCCCAGGCTTAGCGCCCGGGAAGGTGCGGGGGCGCTGGGGTCCGGCTGCCGCTCTCTGCTTGGCAGCTGGGGTGCTTTGGGGCACTTTCTCTTCAGGGTTAGAACGAACATGCTCACTCGGGCTCCTCCTGGACCCTCTTGGCCAGTCCGGAGGTGACACGCCGGGGCACAGCCCGGGCGATCGACACTCCCAGCCTAATTCCGAGACTCCTGGATTTTTTTTTTTTTTTTTTTCTTTTCTTTCATGACGAATGAGGGGGAACATTAAAGAGACTGACCTTCCGCTCAGGCACATGCCGCCTAAAGTTTTGAAATTCTAGGTTATGACAAAGTGCTACAGCGCCTCAGGAAAGTTATTGAGTGGAGGAGGGGGAAGGGGAGGACGGGACCCCCCCGGTGTGCCGGGACCCCGCAGCAGGGTCCCCGCGTGGGGAGGGTGCGGGGTGGATGGAGCAGATCCCCCGCCCCTGATCTGCAGGCCAAGCGGCCACGCACGTGTGTGCTGGGAATGGTTGAAAAACACCCGGAGAAAGGGCAAGGACGTGGGCTAGACCAGGGACGCGGAACACGAGGATAAACTCTGCTTTTCGGAGGTTTCCGTAAAAAGCCCGAGATCCCCCAGCTGGCTGAAATTCCCTCTGTGGGTACAGTGCATGGCAGAGAGGCAAGTTTGAGGGAAGAAGCGCTTGAGACAATTTCTGCGAATGCTGACGCAGGCTAGTAACCCTATTGATTGTGTTGTATGGTACATTGCACAGGTTATGTCGAAGTCGGTCTTTAAGACAGACTTATTTTCTGATGTTTTTCCTCTTTCGGTGGCTGGAAAAATAATGAGTGCATCTGTGCTTAGATCTAAAGCTGGCACCCATCTTCTGGAACCTTTGCTTTAATACAGATTGCGTTTAACCTGCAAAAAATATGAAAGCCTTTCTAAGCGATACTTTACATAGAGACAGAGGTAAACGCACGGGCTGAGTGTCAGTTGATTCTGCATTTCCACCTAGCGAAGGAAAGGCTCTTATTACCTTTAAATTTTGGTGCACACACCACCCATCATTTTCTTCCTCTATTTAAAAGGTAACCCATATATCTGTCGTTTTAGGTTTCCAAAGACTCGTAACTTAATTCCTTCAGGCTATTCATCAGCACAGTAATTAAACTAGCAAATGGATGTAAATAAAGTGAAATTGGTTTCATGACAGATGAGCCGAAGAGGCCTCTGACATGAAACAAGCCAGGACAATAATTATTTCTGCACCGGGCTATATGAGGAACTCCATCTGGATTTATTAGGTGCTGCAAGTTATTTGCTGGGAGCAGGCAAGACAGGAGGACTCACTTTAATTTGACAGGATTTTTTTTTTTCTTTTTGCATCCTAAGTAGGTTACAGAAATATAAATCTGGAATTAACTTTGGCAGGACTCCGAGAAGCCTCTATCCAATGTAAAAACTCGGCAGTGAAAATAGGTAGTAGGAGAAAGGCTTATTAAACAATTTCCTCCCAAATGCCAAATAGGATAAAATCTACGTTAAAATCCTGCTCTCGAGCTATCCCCTATTAAAAAATAATCTAGATCACCGTGGCAGCCAGTGTGTGCTTCCCTTTTCTACAAATATGCATGCGATACAGCAGAGGCAATGGAAAGAAGGCAAATTTGGAGAGCTTGGGAATTCTGAAAAGCTTCTCTAAAAAAAAAAAAAATCTCAGCTAAATGGTGACTGGTAAGATCCCCCCGCTCCCTCTTCTCTGCCAAGGAAAAGTTTGTACCTGCGGAGAAGAGGGGAGCAGAGAAAGGGGCTGCGAAAGGGAGGGTATGGATTCCGCAAGGCTCAACTGTAATAGGAGCCATCAGGTCCAGCTTGGAGTGGAAGTAATATACAGAATAAATAAAAAAAGGGCTCTCACAGCAGGTGCAGATTAGTCCCTTTCCCCCTGAAAAGATTAGAAACTGACTGCTTTATGCTTAAACGTACTCTCAATTATTTAAGCGCCCCTCCGTGATTAGCAAGTAAAAGTAACGCTCCAAAGCGCTGAAGAAATGAAGCAAGAATAGCAGCGCTTCCCCCAGCTCAGGCAGGCTTTGCAGCACCCGCCTAGCTCCCCGCCAGCTAACAACGCTCGGGCCGGGGAACTCGCTTGGACACGTACACCTGTGGGCTGGGGGGAAAGCGGGGAGGGAGGGGAGGAGGAGGAAGAGGAGGAGGAGGAGGAGGGGGCAGGTTCAGCGTGAAAAAATCCCGCTGTCGGGGCTGTGCAGGCTGCAGCCCGAGCTTGTTTCACAGGCGGTTGGGATCCGTGGGCAGATTTTCCCAGGAATGCTGGACCCTCAACGTCTCTGCCACTGGGAGGGGAAAAAAAAAAAAAAAAAGAAAAATCTCACACCAAAATCCCAACCCCCAAACCCCCAAACCGCCCTCTTTGCATGGGCTGGAAATGAAGCGAGGACGCCTGTGTTTGCATACGGCGGTTTGGTCAGGGTTCGTGTCTTTCTGCAATCAAATCAGAGGCGTTTTCCACCCTTCCACACGGAAGGGACTGCGATAACTGCAAAGCCGGGGAGACATCCTAAAGGGACTGAAATCCCCTTATGTCTGAAGCTTTCCCTTTTAACACACACCAGACTAATTATTTAAAAGTTCTTGTAAAATTAGAAGACATAGCCCAGTCCTTTAATTAGAATACACTGTGAATAGGGACAGCATATGGAGGGGAATGTCAAGAAGAGGGTGCCAGGGGCAGATCCTTGGAAATCTGTATTCATTTCTGCCTCCTATTTGTTCAGTAATCTCTACCATCATAACTAAATCTTGGAGCACTGATGTAGTTCGAGTTGTTGTTGACTCAACGTCAAAATTCAATCACTGGGGGTTTTGCATCAGCCGGGCTACTTATTTGTCTAATAAATCCGTCATTTTGTAAGAAAAATATTTGAGCAGCCGTACTTGACCTCTTGGTATCCACAAGCCACATTTATTTCTACCGGTTTACAAATGCAAAATGGAGATGATCATCTTAATGCCTCGAGGTACTGTGTTGATTTCTGATTGGATTTTAGATGGAAATGTCTATTTTAAATACCCCGTGATTAAATTGTACATATAATAGAATTCATGCCTCTCAAATCAAATCCTGATTTGCAAACCCCGATTTTATTTTAAAAGAAATATTATTTAAGCATAAATTGTTTTATTAAGTGGTTTGTTAACCCCCCCGCTGTAAGATTTTATTATAGCCTGGCATCTTTCTCCCTGGGAAACTTATTTTGACCCCGGACCATCGGTTTCTGATTGAAAGGTGTCAGGCAAGGGTGGGGTGGAAGCACACCCGTTTGACAGCGCTGCCTCGTCCGTGACATCCCGCGCCGGGGGATTTACTGCCTTGATTTTTATGCGTAATTCTTTCGAAAAGTGGCCAGGCTGCACAAGTTGAATGGGGGCGGGGAGGGAAGTAACTTTCGCGAGAGCTTTTTGGGCTGGGGAGGGTGGGGGGGTAGATGGGGGCGGGGGCATGGGAGGGAATAAGGTCACTGCCAGCAGAGGAGGGAGAGATTTGGGACCCCCCCCTCGGGCGACAGGCCGGCCTCCGCCGCCCCCGCAAGCCCCAGGGGGCCGAGGCCCCCCCCCCCCGCCTCTCCCGCCGGGGCTACCAGCGCCCTGCGCCCGGCCGGCCCCCCCCCGCGCAGCAGCGCGGCTCCCCCCGACCCACGCGCGACGCCGGCCGCGGGACCCCGGCCGTGGGGCCGCCGGCGGGGGAGGGCCGGGCCCGCCTCCTCCCCGGCCAGCGGGGAGCTCCGGCGTGGGCTGCCTTTTTTTTTTTTTTTTTTTTTTTTTGGACTCTCTTTTTTGACTCCCACGCCCCGAGTTTTCCCCTTGGGCGGCTGCCGGGCTCTTTCCGTCTCCGTGGAAATACAAAGGGCCGCTGTCGGCCCGGGCAGCGGTCGTTGTTCCCGCGTTAAAGTCAGCCGTCGGCTCGTTCGTCCCCCCAGCACCCACTCGCCCCTGGACCATGACGGGCCACGGCCGCCGAGCTGGAGCCCGCCGGCTCCGGGGACACTTGCCAGGCACGTCCCCTGGCAGCCATCCCCCGTGAGCGCCGTAATGAAGCGCCCGACGCCACGAACGGGGGGAAAAAGTGAAATATCTCAGCATATTGAAAATATTAATGTTGGCTTGTAGGAATTAATGTAATGGGCCATAGTTATTAACAACTTATAAAGGCTTAAATCAATATAAATTAATTTAATTATGATTTCTAATTGCATTATGCATGATCAATTTGAAACACTACATTAAAGATAATTAGAGCAGGGTGCTAGTCACTAATCACTTCCCTAACAGCTTAATGAAAAGGAACGCCATGTATTACCTATGGGGTGGACCCATGAAATAATATAAATGCTTATTTTCCAATAGAATACAATTGTAGCTCTTAATAGACGTTTTAATCACTTTATTGTAAACACAAAACGGATTTGGACTTGTTACGTGGCCTTGCTTAAATTTTACCGGTGTTGACTGAAGTGCCGGTGTATTGAGTCCATCTATCGATGACCTGAAGGAAGACTAACTTTCATGTAAAAGTATCATGCTGTCCTTAGAAGCTAGTGCCAAGAGGTCACAGTAGATGGAGGTCCTAGCTTAGCATAATGGGTTTAACATTTCCATGACATCATCAGGGAATCTGAAAAGGAGTCGAAGGATAATCAGAGTGGTCATTCAGAAGCAGAGTAAATATTTTATGAGGATATATAGAAGACAGGAAAGAAGGTGGTCAAAAAGGTGAATCTCTACTTCTTCATGCTCTGTGAAGAAGGTTTTTCACTTGGTACCAATTTTGATTGAAAACTTGTGTATTGTTAATATAAAAAAAGGCAGAGCAGGACCCTTGGAGGGGTGAATCCCAATTTGTTTTTAGCGGCCATCTAAATAGATTTGTATTCATTGTCGCCCTTACAGGTTACAGATTATTTCTCTCTTACTTTTCTGATGTAAATATATCCTTACTTGATTCTTCATTCCCATTGCACATTGCCACTTACTCAGTGATCTGTTCCTACTTTAACAACAAAAGTTCATTTACTGTTAAAATTAAAAGCAACCAACATAAATGAATGCCTTGTAAATGGACAGTGTGAGGCAGATGAATTGAAAATGCTTTCCCTGTGATTAGCTTTATTTTCATATCTTTGCCTAATAACCGATGCAGTACTTGCAGCATACGTCTTGGTTAGACTCATTATGTAATTCACAGTTTTCAGAGAAGTAGTATGTAGTTAGAGAAACTGAGATTTGAGGAGAACAGTAGCATATAATACCTACATTTGTCACAGCAAGACCTTTCTGAAGACTTTTGCTTCTGTTAAGGCCTGATTGAGACCAAGAAGCTTTGGGACTCCCGAGGATAACACTATCTGAATAAAAAGGAGGAGTGAAGGATAGGGCCTAAATGTCACCCAAGGAGTATAGTAGCCCTTTAAGTCTAAGTTATTAGGACCATACTGATTATAGTACTGAACTATGAGGGCAGATGACTCTCTGGATGGCATGATTCCAGGGATATGCAGTTGTTCTTTTTTAAAAGACTCCTGTTTAAAAAGTGCAGAGTAGAACGGTTATTTTCCCCCACTATGTCCTGCAGAGAGAAGGTAGAAGCAGAAATAAGCTTACTTTGCTTAACAATTTCTAAGTATTCCAGTGAAGTGGGACAAATTGCAGGATGAGCCTGGTCATTCCCTCTGTTGTTCACAGCTTGAAATGATGTGGCCTCATACTGCCAAGATCCAGTGGCAAGATCTGAAAGCAATTCATGGAAATGTTTTAAAAAGTGCAAGTACTCCAACCTCAAACTTGCTGGTTTTTTTTTTTTTTTTTTTTTTTAAGAAAAATCCTTCACAGAAGCCCTCAGCTCCTGCAAGGAAAGTTCTGATATACTGGGGTAACAATAAGTATATATGGAGTCTAACACCTTGAACTAAGGATGGGATATCAACATGGCTTAGAATATCCAGGTGGCAAATGCCTTACAAATTCCAGTGGAGACAAACTCTGGTGGCTCCTGTATCACTTCAGCTATGGTAACTCTTCCAGCTGCTGTGACTTTCCCGCTACGTTGGTCCGTTACTGCATCCTGACCTCTGCCCTAACCAAAATGATTTCCATGACTATTGTTCAATCTCTTGTCAGGAGTGAGGAGTCCCCCGGCATGACTCTTCCATAGCCAAAGAGCTCACAAGGAGAAAAATAGTCCACCGAATTTCATAGACGGGCTTAAGGACTGAACCCTGTATGTAAACTCATCTTGTGATATGCTTTAATTTTCTCTGCCATGAATAAATATTGCACCAGCCTATGTTTTTCATCCTGCACCAGAGTTGGGGAAGTCTTATCTACAAAAAGGTGCAAGTAGGGTATTAGCTAATACAACTGCTTTTGAGAATATTGATTTGCCTTTTTTTTTTTTTTTTTTTTAAGTAGAAGCACAAAGAAAATCCTTGCTTGTGCAGGGGACCTGTGGTTATAAAAGCCTCACCTATACACTGTTTGAGTGGTTAGATTGAGAACCACACGGAGCCTACATTTTATGCTGTTCTTTCATATAGCAATTGATTTTAGATAGCACTGTGAACCAAGGATGGAGCATGGGCGCTGTTTATATGCCAGGGAAAGGAATGAAAATAGTTACGTGAGATACAGTGACAACTGAAGCATATAGCTTTGTAGCTATGGAACTATCCCGAGCTCCTCTCTCTGAACTAAATCCAGTAGTTAATGAAACAAACACCTTCGTGGTTCAAACACATCTTTCCATCCTTTTGGGGAACCTCTGAATGATTGGCATGTTTGCAATCGTGGCAATTCACCAGAGCCTTAGGATCCATTTTTGTAAATTTTTGCCCAAGTTTTTTTGTTGAATATAACATTGATTTTTCTCCTCACCTAAAATTAAATGAAAGGAAAATTTTAATTAATTTAAACAGTTTATTTAAAAAAAAAAATTACGTTTGCTGCCTGACATCTCAAGGCTTCCCCTTTTCTGATTGACTGATTTTTGCACAATCCACTGACAGCTGCAGGCAAATATGTTAGCAAAAACTTTAATAAAGTCTTTGGTTTTTAAAGCTTCAAAACTAAACCTGGCAGCTTTCATTTTCAGTAATAGAACTAAGCACATTTTGATCAGTGGCTATTTTAGTGCTATGCAGGTAGGATAATTGTGTCTGACCAGGTTGTCACCGTGATCTTGGTAGTGAGCTGCCACGCTCGGTGTGAATATGTTAGGTTGCAATGCTATATTTTTTAAAAAGTTAAACTGCTCAAAGACTGTGCCACAATATCAGCTAATTGGACATCAGGTATCGTGATTTTTGGAAAATGCACAGGGTTGTGCTAGAGAAGTTTTAAAGTAATATGAAGCAAGGGAAGGTCTTTTCAGCATCCATGGGAGACTGAAGAGGATGATGCTCTTAGCATGTAATTAAATATTAATAATGGGGAGAGGTTAGACTTATTTTTATTCTCTAAAACATTGTTAATAGGTCTCAGTCTGGCATCGAAAACATTAGGCACATTGCTCTGTGTCTCACCTTTTTAACCCTGTTTGCATGTTTAAGTAAACACATCTTAAGGTCCTTTGTGCTTGTGACTGGTGACAAAAACAATCTGTATGTTAAATCAGTGCCGGGCTCAGGAGAGGAGCATATTCTGGTTCAAATTCATCCCATCGCGAACTGAGTAAAACATGATAGCCACCAATTATTCTGTCTGTATTGGAACTGCACATGGTTTGGTTGTCCAAAACAAAGGACAAGAATGTGGTGCTTATACTTATCCACAAAAAAATGTAGAAACATTAAAAAAATAAATTGGATTAGGAAACAGATGAATATAATGACCTTCCTTACTCTCAATCATATGCTGCCAGCTAAGTGTTTGAGTCTGAAAAATTGCACTAATGAAGCTATTTGAAGGCTTTTGTGGACAACTGCTTCCTCTTTGAAGATTAAATGAATGATGTTGATGTGATTAATCTTAGTACAGGGAGTGATGCAGCAGCCAGAAAATACCTTGGTGATTTTCATAATTAAACTGAATCAACATTTCAAAGAAATGCCAGTGTTATCACTTGTATATTAGAATTACATTCATTAGACAGAAGAAACAAATAATTTGAGCAAACAAGATTTTCCTTTTGGTGTACTGAGACTTCTGTCATGTCTTGGAGTATCTTTCTATAAATCATCATTACTGTTTAATTTTATCCTTGCTTTTTCAGTTACTTGTTTTCTGTTTATTTTTTCTTAACCATCCTAATGATTCACGGTTACTTGCTTCCTGATTATTTATTTCAGTATTAAATAGCCTTTCCCAGTTTTCCAGTTTAAATTGCCTGCCCAGTATAGGATTTCAAATCTTTGTCGTTGAAAAATGATGTGAATAGTTGCTGGTTTATGTGGATAATGGAGTCGGGCATTTCAACGATCTCTAGCTTTACAAGGGCTCATCTATAAAGGATAGGACAAGCCACAGAATATATGAGAGACAGGAGTGACAGCAGTCTCTGCATAAGACTGAGAACACAAATAGTAGTTCACAGTGATCTGTGGAAATAACAGTTTGGGTCAGATTCTGCATGTTTAACTCATTCCCTGAGAATCTTACAGATTTCGGTAGGACTGCCCAAAGTAATAGTTTTTAACAGCTGCTAAAGTGGCAGAATCTGGATTCACATAATTTAGCAATCCTAAGTAGTCTTTAATAGTGCATATTTAAAATATTGGAATAATATATGTGCACTCTTTTGTAACATAAGGAACTTAAAGTACGAAATATATTTCTCAACATACATGCTTAAACACATAAATGGACACACATACACACATGTATACTCACAAACAGTAAACTAGCCAACCTGCCAAACAGTTTTGGTAGGGTAAAACCAATGAACATCACAAACATACAGTCAGTTGCTTCTTTAATGCAAATGAAAGTGAAGGTGTAGGGTTAATGATTGTTGCATCAATACAAATTCACTGTATTACTCTTTCTATCACCACTTCAGATTATTTGAAAGGTTTCTCTGTGACTTTTGGTAACCCTGATATTTACAATGTACTTCTAGTCATTGCACAATCTTTCCTTTCACAGTTGCTTAATAGAAAAAAAGATATTACTTCTTTAGCGTAGTGGATAAAAAAACTAGCTTTTCACCTTGAGGACCTCAATTTTAGTTCATTCCATGATCTGAAGTGAAATGAGCTTGGTGATCTCCACACAATCTCTAATGGGCAATAATCAACACTACCAAGCTGAAGTTTTCCTCCATATTCAGTTTAAAAGAGGTACATGGACTTGGAATGCCCACTGATCCCAAGAAAAAGGTTTCTGTCATACTGTCTAGATATGATATAAAGAAAACATCCCCCTTACCCTGTCTGACCTTCAGTCCCTTCACCTAACCTTGTCTCTCCACGTAGCTTACTCCGTTTACCTCAGCTGATTCTTCCTATCCCACCTCTCACTTCTTTATAGAGGAAACATTGCATTTGCTGTCATCCCCTATATCCTTTTGTCTATATCTTTTACTGTTCCTCTTTATCCTGTGTTGTGTCCCTCAGGTTAAGCACTACTCTGCACAGCGCTTTCTATATGACTCAGGAAGTGTTTCTTACGTCCAGAATAAATGTGATTACCACTGCTACTAAGGCATCTGCAGGTGGGAGACCCCAAGGTACATGCTGTAATTAATGGCCCAAACATGAATCTGATGGAATTCATGTGTTGACTGATTTCATATGCACGTCTGTCATGCTGGGTGGCAGCTCTATATTTATCAGTCAGCATGGAGTGAATCTTGTGACCAAAGAAAACCGTCAATGAGCTGTACGTTCATCTTGCCTACCTTTAACTGTAAAAGAGACGAGTTGCCTAGTCTAAGCTAACAGTTAAACTTCTGCTATTGTTCATGAATACAGAGGTAGGCATTTCTGAATGGAGATTTATTTCATCTGAAGACAGCTGACTGCAATAGGCGAGCTGAATAGCCAGCTCCCTGGAGCTGCCTATCCTTTCCACTGGCTTTGGCACAGACAGAAATCCTCAGCTAGTTAACCAGCCTTGGAGAGCTATACATCCTCACCTCATCCTTTGTGGCCCAGGTCTACACGGCATTCAGGTGCGTCTCAAAGAACTTGGGAATACAGGGAGTCGTTCAGGAATTTGTTTTGGCTGCAGATGTGTGACCATGAGAATGACTCTATAGTCATTCATGCGAAAGGAACAACAGCAGATTGCTAGGTTGGGCTTGATGTGCTAGAAGTTTTCATTGCCTTATCAGAGATCCAGCTTGATTTCTTTGCCTTGAGGGGGAGGGGAAAGAGGAGAGGAAAGAAAAGGTGGATAAAAAGAGGAAGTCTCCTGTTCCCCCTGCAGTCAATAGCAAAATGTATTTGGTAAGACTGTATCTTTAGCTGTTTTTAAATTTTTGTTACTTACAACTGCTCTTAAAAATGACTCCAATGGGCATCCCTCATGTTAGTTCAGATATTTTATACACAGCCTGCCTTCCCTTCCTCTCTCCCTTCTCACTCCAGACTTGAGTTAAGGCTACATGAACCCAGCAGAAGTCCTAGGTAAGATCCAGGGCCAAGTGCTATGTAGTGTGAGGACACCGGTACCGGTCAGGATGGTGCTGTACCATTGGGCCTGAGAGTCAGAGGGGATTGCCTGGGATGGATGCATTTAGGAAAGTAAAAGTAGCCGAGATAGTTAGCCACGACAGGTAGCTCTCACAGAGAGGTAGGGAGGAAGCAACAACAGACAGTGGGTGTGAGGGCAGTATTACTCTCCAAAGTTATACTACGTGGATATCATCAATTCCTTTTGAGTAGATACAGTTATACTGCTATCTTCCTTTCAGGCAGAACAATTAATTAGGCTGGGATTCCCTTCAGCTGGCTTTAGACATTGAAAAAGTAGACATTGAACCTGAACCGGTTGTTTCAGGTCTCTTTGGAGTCAGTGTAAAGAGAGAAACATCTCATGGCAGTTCAGTCCACCTCTGAACAAGTATCTCATGTAGGAAGGATGAATCACTCCTTGGAGGTGCCTATTTCTCTTCATTTTTAGAGGGTTACAGCTAGGGAGGATTAATTCTTTCTCTCCTGTAAAATATTTATGTGATTTCAATAGTCATCTGACCATAAAAAATGCAGGCGTGAGTATATTATACAACACATATCATACTCTATGCATACACCAATATATATACATGTGCCTTCATATGACTCCAGGAACCAGAAGCAATAGAGGGTCTCAAACAGGTTCATTTGGGAGAGGAACAATATCAAAACAGCTTCAGTGGAGAAAATTTAAAGGCAAAATTTGCTTCCTCTGTTGGAGAAGATTTCCAGTTCAGTAACCCTGTTAGAAGCTGGGAAGCCTATGTTTTCAGACTCTGGAGCAACAGACAGATTGGAGAGGGTGGAAGTCATAGGTGAGCATTTATTAACCCCGGACAGACTGCTGCTGTAAACAAGAATGTTAATGACTATTCTTTGAATCGTACTATTTGTAAAAAATATTTAATGTGTATGGATAAAAAGGACATTAAGAGTTTTAACAACAAACCCAATGAAAATATGTTCAGAAACCAACATTTTAAAAAGGAGTTGAAGTTTCAGAACAAGAACATGTTCCTACTCATCACAGTATTTATAAACACCATGCTCTTAAAAACAAGGAAAGGAGTAATAAGGGCTGTCTTTTATCTTACTTTGCCCATATACTGAACATTCATATTAAACAAGAAAGATACAACACATAAACCTTAACTTTGAACTATTTGTTGTTAAAGTTCCTTTATGTATCACTTTTATGTATAATATACGTTTTTATTTCTATCTATTTTTAAATGTATGAGAAAATAATATACCTAAAAATTATTATTTTATAACCAGTTTGCAGTAAAATATTTATAGTAGTTGTTTATCCATAATAATGTTGTATATTTAACACAAAAATGAAAAAAGTACAACATTGTTGGCTTAAGGTAAAACTATGTGTTTTTATGGTTTACATTTCAGTATTAATACTTAATGAGTATACAGATGATTTTGTTTCCCTTTTAAAACAGCTTTCTAGGATAGTTATATTTCAAAATGACTAAAGAACTAGCTTTTAAATGTTTAACTGTAAAATGGTTTGTGATGAAATACAGATGACTTTATTTTTTACATGAACTGTCCTTCCTCAGTCACACTAAGTGGTACTGCTAAAAATGTTGCTATTCCAGACCTTCAGATGCCTTTCACGAGTGGCGATGTGGAAGTCTCAGGCAGAATAGTGACAGGTGATTCTGTTCATTGGATCAGGAGACTCAAAGAGCTTGGTTACTTTTCTTACAGAGGTGCCAAGTGCCATTGGAGAGGTGGTAGGGTAACCAAGTTATCTATATTGTGTGCTGGACGGGCAGG
This sequence comes from Aquila chrysaetos chrysaetos, assembly GCF_900496995.4. Taxonomy (NCBI): domain Eukaryota; kingdom Metazoa; phylum Chordata; class Aves; order Accipitriformes; family Accipitridae; genus Aquila; species Aquila chrysaetos. Next base: position 15,929,865 of record NC_044017.1, read on the forward strand.
TACCAAACAGAAACTACATACTTGACTTACCAAATTACAGCTGAGGCCAGGCGTGTTATCTTGTGGTATCTGGAATATCTGGCACTAGACACTACATTTAGGAAAAGGAGTCCCTTGCTGACCTACTTTAGATATTGATTTTATGAAGAAATGTCTTGAAGTTGCCTTTGTTAATGATAAAGGAGTCACTAGGGTGACTGGCCTAGTCATGGGCATTTAAACTGCAGAACTAAAGTTAGGTGAGATGAATTTTACCTTTGAGACCCAAGTCCAAAACCTAATGCTCTAACTTTCTGCTCAGTTGCCAGTTCATCCCAGGAAGTCCACAAAATATTTAAGTTTCTAACTCCTATTCATCCTCTGAATTTCATTGGGAAGTTTGGTAACTAAATTAGGATTTACGATCATAAATTGACAGATCTCCAGCTCCAAAGCCAACAGCGTATTGATGCCATATTGTCTAAACAAGGGGCCTTATTGGCTTACAGTGTCAAGTATGCCTATGAAAACACAATTGGAGCTGATCCTGCTGTTTTCTCTAAGAAAGCTTTATCACTAGGATACTTGTTCAAGATTTGGGTTCAGCACCTGCTGCAGCTTGAGATCACTCGAGCCTCATCTATTACATCCCAAGGAATATCCTGTTCATTACACTATCAGGTCAGCAGGGATTAAAGGCCTTGTGTTCTCTCCTGTTAGAGATGGACAGCTGTGTAACACTCATTAGTCATTGGTCACCGGGAGTGCAAAGAAATGCTAGCATAGGTGGATTGCTCTTTGGGAATTCTTCAGAGTCTGATCTCTTCTTTTGGTATGGTTTATGAATTGCACTCTATTTTATTTTGTATAATCATTGACACACATTTTCCTAAAAATATTGGCCAGTTCACTTTCTTAGTTTCCTTCCTTCCAGTAGAGAAGCCTAGCCACCAGACTTGAGTCATACACAGTTCCTTAGGTCTGCCTTCCCTCTGGTCCCACAAATCTTTGTTGCGAGATGGTTTTCCATTGTAACTGATTGCAGCCATCACTGTCACATGAAACCTGCTCTTTCAAGAGGTTATCCTCAGCTAAGTACACTGGATTCTTGCTGTATTTGGTCACCTGAATAGTTCTCTGGACTCTGCTGTCTATATTGACTGAAGGGTAGATTCAATTCTCCACTTGTTGGCTCCAAGCGCTATCTCAGATACTCTAGTTTATTCAAGATGATGGCTCTTGAATATGACACAGAACTAAAGGGACACCCACATCTCATGTAGAGATCATACCCACGATCTCCGTTCACTTAAACAACTACCTTACCGGTATACACATACCTACAGACTCCTAAATTTACATTATTACGGTCTGGAGTTGAATCTTTTGCTCATGGTTTGATTCAGTTGTCCATGCATAAGCCCCTAGTGCTATTTCAAGTACCCTGGGTTTACCTGTCTGCCGAGCTGGTGGACATGACCACCAGCTAAGTGAGACCTTCGTTCCTCTGGAGCGTCAGCTAAAGGGCAGCTGAAGGGCTACCCTGCACTATCTCATACGGCTTTAGATGCCTATGTATAGGCAACTGGATTAAGCTCTTAATGTCAGTGCCTAAACTTCAGAGGGAGGCAGTGATACAGCTATATTCTATGGCTAATGTTTCATAACAGCCATCTTTAAGTGAGTCTGCTCCCAGCAGGTAAACTCTCTGGACTGCTCTTTGGTGCTTAGCTCTCTCCACTAATCAATTAGGAAGCCTAAGCACCCAATTTAGGCAGTCTGTGACTGTCTAATTAATGTTCTTAATTTTCCTAACTCCTAAAAAGGAATTAGGAGATGATATACTTCCCTGAGTCTGTGCCCAAGCAGCCAGTGTTTCATTATTAAAATTATCCAAGAGTCTAAAATCTGCTTCTGGACAATATGATAATTGCCTAAACCCTGATCCTCTAGATGTATAACACATGCCTATGCAATCTTTGGATTTTAAGTTATTTTTATCCAACACATTTATTGTGTATGCAATATGATAGGAATAGGTTTAACTCCCGATATACCTTGCAAGAGTGATGTGGCCCTGTAGATGAATGGGGGATGCCAAGTCCTTCAGTATTTGTTGCATAAAAGTAGAAAAGAGCATATGCTTTAAGCTAAGTCTGAACTTGTTTTCATTTAAGGTAGAAAATTCTGATTCAATTCATTCTATTTTGTTAGGGATTTGAAACTGCATCTCTCACCAAAATGTTCTAAGCATCAGGCTGGTAGATTTTCTGGGGTTGGCTGCTCACAGCCTCTCCTTGCGAGATGTGATGTTCCACTTCACAGAGAGTGATTAAATATTCATTAAGCTAGTGAAAGAACAAGCTTCTCAGAAGACAGAAGGAGTCTGGTACTTAAGGCAGTCACCAGGGAAAAAGGGAGATCTGGATTCCAGTCACTGCTGTAATGATTACTTAGTATTAAATACATACACTGGTTCACGAACTGGAACCCAGCTTCTTCTTTCTCGGGGGGAGGGGGGTTGACTATCAAGTACTTCTCACTTTCTGTCTGTTGCAGTGATTACTTAATTATCCAGGAAAGCTCTGGCTGAGGAGAATGAGCACTCCTCTGAGAGGTGGGAGATTGTATTTCCACGTGGCAAAGAAAACTAGATGTGCATTTCTCAGGCCCTTTATTATCCAAAAGCTAGAAAAGGAAACCCCTTTCATTAGGGAGTAAAACGTGGTAACTCAGGCCTTTAGAACCATGGATCCCAAGTGGAAGAAGGCATCTCCTCTAATCAAAAAATAAGTTACAGAATAAGGAGAAAGTTCAAGGCATATGCTTAATCTCAATATTTCCTGAAGTGCTTCCTTGCTCAGCGTGTCTTTGTGGATTCCAGCTTTCCTGTACAATTTAAGGAATTCTGTAAGGAAACAGACATCTAACTCAGGACTGCAGATTCTACTGCAAAACTACACCTTTCGGATAGAAGCTGTGACATTTAACTAAAATCCCTTGCAGATCTGTCCTTTCAGGTAAAATTCTCAAAGACAGTTTGCATTGCTTCCGTAACTCCTTTTGAAGCCAGGGTAGATTTTACCATGGATTTAAGAAGGGGTAGAACTATACCAGTAGGGATGTCCTTTATACCCCACTTTTCCCATGCGGTTTCAAAAGGAGAGATATCAGAGTATATATTCTGTTAAATAAATCTCTCCAGGATCATTTGCATCCTTGATAAAAAGCTGGAGCATTTCTTTCTTTGTTTTTTTTTTGTTTTTTTTTTTTTAACACATATGTTTCTATGCTGACATATACAAAATTATGTACACTGATGCGAATAATTTGAACTTCTGGTATGCCTCATGGAGATGCGTGGCTCTGATTCAGCAGTGGATGACCCAGGGAGTTTCAGGGTTTTGCTGCATGGGGTGAATCAGAGCATATGCATTAAGTTAGGTCTATGAACTTGCTGACTCAGGACCTGAATTACCTGTATCTGCTCAAGAAAAGACCTGTTGGATGTTGAAAACCTCTGTCATTAGGCAGTGAGAGAAAGAAAAGCAAAACAAATATTGATTTGCTTATAGAACACATTGAATAAGAATTTAAAAAGACCAACCCGGCAAATATTTTCAATGTTGCAATATGAAATAGAGGTAAATTTTTACCTGGAAAGGTGAATAACTGTTTTTTCTTGCCTCAGAAGGAAGCTGGAAGAATTGGTTCAGGAAAAGAAGGGACCAGGTTTATTTTTGCATGAAGATAAATCAAAGTAGACATGAGATAACCCCTTTTTCATGTTTTGTATTTTCTCCTTTCTTTCTCTCTCTCCCTTTCCTTCCTTCCTACTGTTAGTCCTTTACTGTTTGCTTTTCTCTTTGATTCCTTCCCTCTTTCCCTTCTTCTGTCTTTTCTTCCTTCTTTTACTCTTTTCCCTCTAACTGACCACAGCCATTCCAGCCTCATTTCCACAAAACGATCATCAAAATTGTCCTTAAATGAAGGATTTGGCTGCAAACTCACTCACAGCTACTTTTTCTGTCCCAATAGTACAAAATATTTATCCAGAAAGCCATGGTAGGAAAGCTAGATTTCTCTGTCTCTGAAAATACAGTCTTTGAACTTTTCAGCCAGAGGAAGTTTTCTGTTGGCTATCACTTATGAAAAACATGTTGGCTTTGTTCATTTTTGTTCTTATTCACTAAAGTTCAACAACCTAAAAGACATATCTAGGCCTTGATCCTTGAATCTACTGAAAGCACAAAGGAGAAAGAGAGGGGACTAGAAAGCAAAACTATTAGGCTACAGTGAGCTAGTGTGTACTCTTCCAGGCTGAAAGAGAGCAAGATTAAGGAGACGTGGATAGGATGGGGCAAGAGATACAGAAATTCTCCCTAAAGCCTCTGTACTCTGCTGCTAATGACCTTTTTAGCTTCAACATGCCAGCAGCTTTCTGTACTACCTGCCTTTCTGAAAAATAAAAGTATAGAAGACATTTTAAATAATTCCAAATTTAGCTGTGTTAAGAAAAGAGAGAAGAAGTGAAGAAATGGGAAACCAGCAAGCAAGCAGGTTCCTCGGCGTGGGTCAGAAGCGCTGAAGCAGACCGCTCACTCTGAGGGGGCAGCTGGCACTTTTTTGGCTGGTGTTCAGCTCCTGCCATGGCATCTGAGATTCATGTTCTAATTAACCCCTAAACTGGGAAGTACTCAGGGTTGCTGCTAGGTCACATTTTAATTAAAATTCAGAAGATTCTTGGAAAACATGGGGAAGCTCATCAAATAATTTTGCTCGTAACTATTTTACTATCGACCTCATTCCTCTTTCCTCCCTAAGATGTCTTCCTCTAATCAAGCAATCAAAGACAGGTCTCCCACCTGGCAATGCAAAGCCTGGTCCCCACCACGTGACATGTTGCTGTTCATTTTAAAGGAGTGACTGTAAAGTAATTTACGAATGCCAGATTGTTCCTGTATGTGTATGGCCAAAGCAATTGTATGGAAGAAAAACCCATCAAGAACTTTAAAACACCAGAGATACCACTTCTGTTCCTACATTTCTGTTTCATTTTCTGAGAGTCAGCCTACCTGAGATATTCTTTCCAGAGTTGAAAGGTGTGACACCATAAGAGACAGAAATACCAAAAGAAGAGCTACTGATCCTCTACAGTGTCACTAGGACAGACAGTCATTAAAGACACTTGAGTGTCAGCAGGCTAGGTAAGGTGTCCCGCTCTGGGATGGAGAGTTGCCAAAGAAAGATAATTAGACACTTATTTAGGTATTCATGCTGATTTCTGGGACATCAATGGCAACCAGTAGGAAAGGAGCAACAAGGGGAAAATATGTATCTGAACTGGTTTCTCTTAAGTACTGATATATCAGATCTTCAATTAGCGACAAAACTGGGTGTTTAGAGCTCTTGATGAAGAAGAAAAGCAGGTATTCCACAGCCCTATCAGTCTGGGGGTATGACTTTATAGGTATGTGTGCCCTAATTGTGCCCTTCAGACCAACTTCAGAAGGAAAGGTGTGAACACGCACACTGAATATACACCTATGGAGTGGAGGATCTTCTCGGGGTGATCTGAGGTGCACCTAGAACCTGGCTGCTCCAGCCCTGGCTGGGTACTTTAAGACCAGGATTATTGTATAACCTTCTTAAGTGCTTTAAGCACTAGACTAGTGTGTAATAGTTGGGAGTCACAGTGGTATCATACTCAGCAGAGCCCAAATGAATAAAGGACAGTCTGAACAGTTCTAGCAAATCAGGTTCTTCTGGGAACTTCTCTCTCATATTAGCATTCTGAAGTGCTGATAGACACAAAGCTGCATTCTAAAAAGTTGTCCCAGTTAAAAAAAAAAAAAGAAAAAAAAGAAAAAAAAGAATGTGACTTGCACTTAGTACACTTAGCAGCAGAACCTTAAGAAAAATTACTTTCTGAATCTTTCATTTCCATGACTGACTTTGCCTGCAAAATATTCAGAACTGATGTAGTCAAGGGAAAAGTTGAGCATCCTAAAGAACACTGGCATCAAAATATTACAGTGACAAAAAAAGGAGGAACGATTGCTAAATTACAGAAGAGACAGAGTCTCAGTAACAACCTCCATGGTCCTCAGCCCTGTTAGCAGAAGGCAGCAGAAACCAGGATGTAACAATTTTGAAGCAGTGAGCAAAAATGTTAATAGATCAATTAGAACATGGAGCTGAGATTGCAGGAGAGGTTTTGGTAGATGAAATATATGTACACAAGTTACAATTCAATCAGGATCATGCTGGAACATTTAAATACTATATAGTTACATGCATATTCGATATATACAAATTGCCTGTTACACTATCTAAGCATCTTAAAAAGCCCCAAAAGACTTTATTTACCATTTGCTGTTAAATCTATACAAGAGTAAGTCAAGTCTACAAACAGTCCATCTTGGGGACTGCATGAAATTTATTTTTCTTCTGATATTTTGCTTAATAACACTTTCAGGCATTAGTCACTATAGCGTAGTCAGAGCTCCTGATACACTGGAGACACTCCTGAAAGACTGAAAAGTTCCAGACAGGCTTAATGCCAAAAAAACTGGTTTATATAAGGGAGGAAGTATAGACAACTGCAGTTTGACAGGGCATTTTTAATAAGAAGTTTCCAGGACACAAAGGTTTTGACATGCTTCTGCCAGCCAGTCACTGCTTCTAGACACCTTTAAAGCCACTGGTTTGGAGAAAAGAGGAGTGTTTGCTGAAAAGCCATCACCATGCCCTCCACCAACTCAGAATCTTTCCAGAATTCTCCCAGCCAAGCACTACTCAGAATTAATGAAAAACAGCAGTGAAATTAACAGCAAATGACTTAATTTCTAAGATGTGAAAAGAATCACAGCCTATGTTAATGAAGCTCTTAGTTTTGAGAGTCAAAACCAAGTCCTGTAGTTCATCATCACGGAGAAAATGAAACTATAAATGGTATAAAAGCAGACAGGCAGTAGAATTTGGGAAGTATTAGGTTGTGTACTGTCACAGTACTGTCCAGGCTGGCATAATAGCCTGTCTTTATTCTAAGTGAAAGGAAGAAAAGCAAATTCAGGGTAGAATAAAAAGACATGTGGTTTCAATATATACTTGTTATTTCTGTGCACACTTATATGATTAGCTGCATTGACCATCTAAACACTGTAAGGACAAATGGAGCTAGAGGGAAAAATTAGGGACTACTGTTGTCTTCTACAGTCTCAAGAAAATATAAACCTGTTGATGAAGATCTTCAGGTCTTTTCTCCCTCTCTTTTTTCTTTATACTTTTCCTGACCCGAATGCATTTGCACTGGACTTCGAGATTCAGCACATCTGTCTGCTACTTTTTTTTGCCAAGAGCCTTCAGAGCCCTTTTTCTGCTTCTCCTTTGTTATCGGCCACAACGGAAGCCATGTGCAAGTTTATCTCTGTTGCAGATCATCTCACTGGCAACAATAGCTTTCCTTAACTCTCATTACCACCGTCCTCCTGGCACAGCTGGTATTGAGTCCACATCCACTGGATTCAATGTCAGAGAGACTGTCAACCTGACACCTGACAGGTGGATCAGTGTGACACGTTTTAACAAACCAGTACGTAAAGCTATGTTTTAATTGCAAGTTCTTGAGTAGAAGACACTGCCTTGCTTTTGTTTCCTGTAATGGGTTCATACCCAAAAGAAAATATGCACCAGTTTATATCAAGACTGTAGACACATAATGGACAAAATGTATTCATGTTATATAGGCCAGGTCTAAGGAAGCTTATTCCTGTTAAAATATTTCGGGAATGATGATTGTCAAGGGAAATGGAAACATTTATATCTTTAGTTAATTAGGGTGGGATTAGTATTGCATGCTTCTATCAGAGCTAATTGCCTAGACTCCTTTTACAGGCAACAAACACCACAAATACGCTTCTGGGGAGTGATTCTCCTCTGCTGAAAGTAGATGTCTAAATATGTCAGATAAATTGAACTCTACAAATGTCTAGTGCTCTCCATTGCCTAAATATCTAGACAACTAATTTATATGTAAATGTTGACATATAAAACATCTCAGGCTGGCTGAGAGGAACCTCACCCATATTGGATTCCTTCAGGTACAGATTCAGGAAAGCAGCCGTTCTAGAAAATCACTTAAATGCATATCTAAAATGTATGGAGGTACTTCAGCACTCTCATCAGTTGGGCCTTCTTGTACGAAGCTCACATACCTGGCTTTGTTAACCTTACACAGCCATTGCTGAGGCCCTCTAGAACAAGTTACTTTTTGAAGGAGATGGTTGGAGTGGTCCAAAATGAAGCACGGGAGTGTGCTAGTCGTCAAGAGGCATGGATGGTCAGAGGCACTCTGACCTATTCTGCTGCTACAGGGATGAATGGTATATTAGTTATACAACACTACATGACCCATACATTTATTTGTTTGTTTTGTGTGGACAAAAAAAAAAGAGAAAACTATATGAAGTCTTTAAAATTAACGCAGTTGTATTTGAACAGTAAATAAATACTTTTCCGAAGAAAGAGTTTTGGGAGAAATCCTAAATCTGAATCCTTCAGATTTTAGTGCATTATTTTAATGGATGTTTTGAGATTACTTTTAATTTAGTGCATACTTTGCTTATACTGAGCAATAGAAAACAAAGCTTTCAAGAAAACACTCAAATTAGAATGAAAATGAACGCAACCAATTCTGTTTATTGCCCCTGGTTTCACACGTGTAGTACCTTGAAAAATATTGAAGTGATGGTGTATCTCTGATTACATCTATCCCTATGGCTTGGGGAGCACAGTTTATTTGAAGGCACCTGTCTTTGCTTGCTCATTGCTTTGCCCTCTTGATTTTGTTTGTCACCCTCTTACTTTTTTCATCCTCCTCTGACTAACTGGAAATTGATTTCTTTCTGAGTAGGATGGTTATTTCTGTGCTGTTTAGCTAAGTATTTCATTTGATACTTGATTTTAAAAAATTTTTCCTTCTGTTGTTGGTTTGTCTTTACTGTGTAGTGCTTTAATGATTCCTGGTAGGCTTCCTATGCATTGATTAATTCAGATAAATAAAATGTCAGTATTTATGGTAAAAAGGAATACACATACATATATTTCCTGTATATTAGTAATCTGACTCTTTTGTCCTCTTTCTCCCTCTAAACGCAATTACATTACAAAATTGATTTAGCTCCTTTCCAATGCAGAACTATAGTGAAACAAAAAAATCTACAATTAGTGGGAATCCTAATTACTTCTTACAGGTGAGAAACAGTTTATTTTTTAACATTTGGAAGGGAAAATTAATTCTTTTTCTGTGTCTGCACAGCATGAATATTACGTATCACAAATGTCATAACTGTTTTTGTCACATGTAATCCAACTAAATAATTATTTATCACAGTCTGCAAAAATGTTTAAAACCATTATTTAGAGGGAAAGCTGAGAAAATATTTTCTCATTTCATTTGGGAGGAACTCTGTTTTGCTACTCTGAGTATAAAACAGATATATACAATAAAGAGCAGCGAGACACAAAGTCTCATCAACTGAAGTGAAAAATCTCATTTATCTAATCACACACTCCTATTATATTTTCATTATACCAAAGTGCATCAGTTCATCTGATGTAAGACTGGGGGAAGGGATATAAAAATAGGTGATGAAAAAAGAAAAGTTATTCACTTAATTCCCTTGTCAGGCAAGGTTTCAAGATGCCGTCATATGGTGTGAGAATGGCAAGACTGCAGAGCCAGCTATAGGAGGGGTAGAAGTGGATATCTTTATCTCTATGATGACTTATCTCCTGAGGACACTACACAAGCTACTGCCTCATCCAGAATAAATTTTCTGGAAGACTGCACGTTAGATCATAATCAAGACCAAAGAGGCTTCTCAGCTGGCTGATAAGTAGTTATCTTTGCAGACCCCTACATCAGGACACAATACTTTCTTTGCAGGTATTCACATCATTATTGACCATTCAGACCAATCTGTGACTACATAGGGATTTCTGTGTTGGGACCTGCCAGCAGCTGTCCTCAGTCTTCCAAAATAACTAGCAATAGCTGCGACTGCAAGGACAACTGCTCTCTTTTGCTGCCTTCACTTCTTAGGGTTCTCTGCTGTTAAATATCCCGGAGCACTTGGTGGTGCTGAGCTGACCTGCCAAGACACCTTTTTTCTTGAGTTAAAATATCTGCTTTAAGATATAATTTGTCAAATAACTACATAAGTCAGAGTGGTGGAGGAAAGGTATGGAAAGAAGAGGGTAAGAAAATAGGAACAAACATTTATGAGAAAATCACAGTTAATGAGTGTTTGGAATCAGACATCAGAAGTTCACTGGAAAAACACAACTACATTCTTTAGTACTAAAAAAAGTCAATTAGTACAACTGGTTGGAAAATGAAGTTTCCATTTCACGGGAATTTTCGCATATCAGAATGTGTTTGTCTTTAAAATGTGTGAAATGCTGAAATCTCGAATTATTTCCTGTTATAGAAAACCTGAAACATTTTTTATTCAGTTACTTCAAATAATCTTATTACAAATAATTACTTTGATAAAGCCAAAATGTTTTATTTATAAAAAGCGTAATATTATCATCTGAAATAGGTATAACAATATTCAAAACTCCATTTTGGTTTTGATCTATTCAGAATCTTCTTGTGCATCGCAAAAGAAATTTTCTAATGAAATAACTCTGAACAGTTCCCTCAAAAACGTTTAGATCATCTCTTAACTGACACCGTATATACAGCAATCGAACGAGGAAAGAGTGCTTCCTAGATACAATAGCATGCATCCACAACTTCAATTATGAATTGCATGTTTCAGATATCCCTCCATGGCAATACTCACAATCCAGCAGAGCTAGCAATATAAATCACAGGGCATAATGTAACGGAAAGGCAACTTGATAGAAAAACATCCTGCAATTTTAGCAAACAGCATGTGCACAGCTTTGGTTTACAGCATGGAGGGTGTTCAGTAAATGCTGATTAGCTTCTACACAAGCTGCAGAAACCTACTGAGTTTGACATGACATTTCCCCATATCCACAAGCGCTGTCTCAGAGGACTTTGGTGAAAGCGATAGCCAACCTTAGCTCTCATATTTTGTAGTGATATGTATTGGGCCAGTTGACCGTTCGGCTAGTGAGTGCTTCTTAGATTTGGCTTAAGTAGTGACTCTCTTTGGATGGTCCCTAGAGGAGGGCATAGCAGAATTCTCCCAAAGACCATTATATCCAAAGTCATACCTATTTGGCAATCAATCCCTATGGTTAACTCTCACACATTTCATTTCTCTTTTCCTCCTAAAGTTTTTATCAAATTATCATGTTAATTTAAATGCTGAACTTGCCAGGCACTCAGGAAACAAACCACTATCATAAAAAAAAGGGACAGGCTGTTAATGAAAGACAGCAAAGGAACTGCATCTCCATACAGTTACTGGGATGATGCTTTAGGTGATGTGGGGGCTGACTGTGTTGTTCTCAGTGTGATATCCTCTACTGGCAGTCAATAAGAGAAATTGAAAGACAGTGAGTTTCTAGCTGAAACCTTTGCATACAGGGTAACACAGCTTCAGAAAAGAGAGGTCATGCTAGCCAGTAGTTGGAGGATTGTGGTACCCTCCCTGAAGCTGTGGATTCAAATTCCTTTAGGCAAAGAGGGACTGAACCTCAGTCTTGCACAACATGGGTAACCACTTTACGAAGAGTCACCATCACTCATTCTTCTGCCTTTATTTCGTAGGGAGCCTAACCTTTTAAATATGTTTGAGGCATTAAATGGATACTGCGCAACAGTGGGCTACTTCTGGAATGGGAAAGAAAAGGGAGTTAGTGGTTTTGGGCAACCTTGAATGCCAGCAAGTGGGAGCATGGCGGGTGGGAAGGGCTTTCAGGATCAGCCAGGTTTTAAACAGAGATCCTAAAGAAATAACTTTTGGATTTAAATGCATAAAATAGTAGTTAGACACTTAAGTGTCATCTAAATCCCTTTGTGAATCTCTCCCTTACTCTCTCTACCATTCTTTTATGTTCCCATATGTCCTTTGTGACTAGATTTAAGTATCACTATTCTCTTTATAAATGAGATCACAGTATGCCCACTTTTGAGGAGGCTCGCTTATCTTTTGTCCATAATGTATGTGCTGCTCAGTCATGGTTTAATTTTTTCAATTGTAAAACTGTGATATGGACCACAGATTGCAAGATCCATTTCTGTACCTATGCCACCCTGCAAAGTCAGGCAGCTGCAAAGTGCTCTACACTGACTGTTGATACTGTTTTCAGTTTCACTCTCTTTAACACTGACTCAGCCATAATTTGCTGAATACATTGACCATTGGAAAGAAAAAGGAAAAAAAAGAAAAAGAAAAGGACTTGCTGGAATTCACAGGTGTGCTCATCCTTTTTGAATGCTAGTGATAAAATTGGAATATAAAGTTATTCCTGCTGCAGACCCTGCTTGGAATGGTTAGCAAGAGTTTGTGACCAGCTTCAGTCCTTGAGGTATTTAATAAAAATATCTGAAAATCTTCATAGCCAGATTTGAGTAAAGCCAATCCTCAATGGGTACAATCAGAATTGTGCATTTAATCTGAATATGCTTCAGGTCACTGTTCAGAGTTGTCCTTTATAAGAATACCACTTCCAGTTTCCTTTTCTAGTAGCTATAGAAAATTTTTTCAGTGCCTGGAAACATATGATCTCTTAGGCAGCTTCAAAGTAAATAACTTTTTCTATGTCAGCTGCTCTACCCAATTTAGTTCTCCAGTCAGCTCTACAATTTTTTAATACAAATTTTGTTAATGGTGCTTTGTCTGAAAAGATTATCTTACCCTCCCCAAAAGCTTTCCAGTTCTATTTTGCTTCACTTTTGTTTTCAAACCAGTCATTTGTAGAATGATTCACATTTTGTAGGATCTGTCTTGACACCCCTTTCTGATAGATTTTTTCCTCAAACATGAGAGTTCTTATGAAAATGACACTTGGCTTTATGCACTTTCCATTTCTTATCCCTGACAGTCTGTGCAACTCATACAAGCCGGCACGTTCTCAATCTGTGGCGCCCAACTGAGATTATCATCTCTGTACAACTTGTTAATGTCAGTGGCATTTAGAAGTCTCTGCACTGAGCTATGAAATAATTCAGATGCAGAGAGAATCCCCAAAATAGGCATTTGAAAAGAGCGCCTGCAGACAAAAAATGTTAAACATCCACTATCATGAACCTTCCCATTTAAGGGGATTTTGCCAAACAGATCTGCTGCTCCCAGAATAAGAGTAGGGGCATTGGCCAGCTCTCTTGGGATGGCTGGGCTAGTTAAGATGACATAATACTTCCAGCGTGGTGCTGGTTCTTAGTTCCAGATGCTTTATCCGTGACCATAGAAACCCAGTTTCACCCCTCTCTTCCCATACCCTTTAAAAAGTGTATATTCATTATGTTGGTTCTTCAGCTTTCTCCTTATTGCTCTTGATGTGATGTACTGCCACTTATTCTTTGGCCTTATTCTATCCCACTGGTGCTCTAAAAGCTATCCATTTGTTGTAAAACAGGCTTTACTCTAAGAAAAAGGAGGCTTTGGCTCTGTTCCATTTTACCTCTTTTATGATACTCCAGTAGTGAAAAGGCAGAAGAGGTCCATAGGATATGGAGTTTGCCCTTAGGACTTTGCTCAAGAAAAGGCAACTTAGCTTCAAGTATTTTTAATTTTTTTTCTTTTTTATCACCTGTGTTTAATCATACTGGAGAATCTGTTTTTCTAAATTCAGCTTTTTACCTTAAGCCTGGACTGTACATAAAAGCACAACCTGCATTTACTGTGCACCAAATTTTGAAGAGGGGATAGCAACGTTTGAAACTGGAGGGTGATAATTTGACTCCACAGCTACTTCAAATGTAAAGGGAAACGTATGTTAACATGTGTACAAAATATACCTTATAATTTTGTAGCTGGTTTCTTGTAAAATGTAAGATCTTGCTTTAGGTATTTTATCACCCCAAATAGTGTGTGTGTGGTGACTGTAGATGTCCCCCCACCCCAAATATATTTTAGAGTGTTTGTTGACCTGAATGTCTCCTCTGGTAGGCGTGTAGCTTTAGGGTTATACTCAGCACCATTTGTGACCATGAAGTATAGACAATATTAAATAAGAGCATGCTTGAAAAACTGGCTGTTATATACTTGCAACATAGTTTGAATGTTAGGCACATTATGAAGAATTTATTTTGTTAGAATACTGACTGACTGATATTGTTCTTGAAACAATGTTATGCAAATAGGTCTTGATACTGTCTAATATCAGAAAGCCCCAAACCAACCTTGACATTTCTTGAGGCATACCTGCATTAGGCAATCAGAATTATCTGACTACCTCTAATTGCAGCTGCTACTGCTGAGCGATGCAGTAGCATGCAGAACAAATACAAGCTTTGGTCCTGGAAACAATATACCCATCTTAGAGCACTATGGCACTTTAAACAAGAAGTCTTCCTTCTCTGCAGGGCTAATTAGTTTAGTTCAGCATTGTGTTCCTGTGATCGTAGTGTTTCATGTCATAGGGCTATCAAGTCTTTTCTTATGTATTGGTCTCTATACTGTAAACATAAGCAGTCAATAACTAGGCTATTACTTATTAACAAGGTACAGAGTATTAAATCCAAGGAGATTTCCTGTCGGGTTCAGCTCTCTTTGGGTTATCTGTTGTTGGAAGCACCTTTCACTTGAGTTTTTACTGCTTAGACTGTGTTGGAGTGTGTTGTGGGCTAAGCTCCCTGCTGCTGGTAAGTCCTGTTCTTTCTGCTCCTACCTGTGCAATACTGCTGCTCACCTTATGCCACTGCAGATACTCACTGGGTCTTCAGTGAGCTGACTAACCTCATCAACCCTCTGAAAACTATCCTGTCATAACACAACAACAACATCAAAAAGCAGTTAGCTTCTGGTAAGTCACCAAATTGAATCAGTCTGACAAGTGCCAGGTTTAGTGAAAAGGAGAGAGAAGGAGCATGTAGTTGTTACCAGGGGAGAAGAAAGGTAGGAACAGGAAGGGGTGACTGGGAGCACCTCCCCCTTTTTTTGGGGGAGCTGTTAGATAAGACCAATTGCTTCAGAAGCCATGACCTAAGCAGGTAAATTGAGTGAATTCCAGGCTAAAAACCTCCATAATTGTGCAAAGCCTACATATGCAAAAGCCACGGTAGCAAAAGTTCCTATTCTCTGTCCTCCGTGCTGGGTAGAGGCAAATTCATTTTAGCAAGGTCAAACCAGCCCTCCTGGAAATCCTAGCTCCTGAGTTATAAGTGCATTAAATCAGATCTTCAGATGATCCATTTAAAAGAAAATGTGCCTAAAAGTCACCCCCTCTGCCCCAGTATTTTTAAATAAATAGACAAAATTTTCCATACCATATGAGCAACTGAAAAGTAGTAACTGTGAGGGAAATGGTCTCCACCATGGAGAGAAAAGGAAAGGGATGAGATGAACTGAGCAGAAAGTAAGCGGGCCAAGCCTGGAGATGCAACTATGGGTAATTTTTCTAACATAAGAAGAACCATAAGAGGGTATATCTGTGATAAGAACTAAAGATTTGGGGAATTTGTCGAAGACTAAACCCCATACCGTAAATGGTGGCCTTGTCTAAAAAGCAGTATTTTTATCTCTGACTATGAATAACCGTAGTATTTAATGTACATAAATATTTGATGATTAACTTTGGTTAAGAGCTATGCTATCTCTGTTCATATCATAAATTCAGGCTCTGAAGCAATAGCTTGGACAAAACACTGAGGACTCAATTGTGCCTTGCAGGCATGGCGCCACATTGGGGATAATGCAGAGGCACATCACCTCGGCAGGAGCTGCAGGAGGGGCTGTGCCTCAGGCATGCACTCTGCCTCCTGGAGCTCCTGGGGAACGCCGCTAATGTGCTCCACTCACATGGGGTGCAGCGTGTCCTCCGCCCCAAAGGCAGGCGGCTCTCCTGGCCTTGGAAGACCCGCCTGGAGCCCGAGACCGTTCAGCCTCGTGAGCCTGCCTCGCTTTCTGTGAAACGACCGCACCAGCAAAGGCCCTAGCAGCAGGTTTGAAGGAGCCACCGTGAAGTCAAATGGTTGCCCCTCCTCTGTACTTGGCTGACAGGAGTGCCCTTTGTGGTGACTCTTTAGCAATCCAGCCGGCAGGCTGTAGTGGGGAACTTTGGGTTTACCCCGTCCTTCAGGGTGTCTCAAGAGCACATTTGTATACTATTGGGGTAGGTTCCCCGCTCTGTACCTCAGGTGACAACTATCCTGCCTAGCAGAAGGACGGGTGTTTCTTTGCAGGCACGCCAAAAGAGAAAATTTTGGCGACCTGTCTTAAAGTTGCTCTGGTCTGTGTGGTGTCCCAGGACCTCAGCTCAGGTGTAGTGTAGAGGCTGATGGAAATATCACCCACCAAGAAGAGTACAAGGACTGCAATGAAGTTTGCTCCTTACCAGGAAAGTGATGAGCAGAGAGGTTCATGCTCTTCTGTTCTGCCGGCCTGAATACACAGTCTCACCCTAAGTCCCTGAAATAGCTTGCAAAGTTTATATACTTAATGTTATGCAGAGGTGACTTAAAAATTCTTTTTTTAAGGGAATAAAAGCTTGTACATGAGTGGGAGTCTCATCATTTGTGTGGTACATTAGGACACCAGCAAATGTAAGAATGGATACGCTTGATGGATAAAATTGGAACTCATTATTTGCTTGCTGTTTAAAATGTGCCAAGGATGTCAGATGCTCCATTTTTTTGTCTTTTCATAGTGTGCTTCATTTTATTCCCTGTTCTGTGGGCTCTTCATATACACATGATGTTTGATGCTGCTGCTATTTTGTGTGGCTGTGAGGGTGATCTGGATTTTGGTGGATTACTGTGCTTATAGTATCCTGCCAGATAATTGCATAGCTTGTTCTTAAATCCATTCTCCCCTAGGCAATCTATTCTACTGTTTATTATCCTCATTGTTAGAAAGTGACTAATGACTAACTTGAACCTAATGATAACAACATAAACCGATTCCTTTTCCCACTAAACACTGCAGATGTGGAGAACAGATTATGTGTTCTCTTTCAGATCATTTTACTTTTTTTAAAAAATACAGAAAATGTCATCCCACTGCCTCTCAGGACTTCTCTAGACTGAACAACCTGATTATGTCAACCTTTTCTTGTAGTCCCCGTTTTCTCGCACTCTGATCAACTTTGTGCTTTGAACTCCTTCCAGACGTTGTGCATTTTCACTGAAGTGCGCTGACCACCATCATGCAGCTGAAGAGCTACCAATGCTGAATAAAATGGATTGATTTGGGCTGTGCATAGTCTATCATCACACTCCTCTTTATTATGCTATTCATTACATCACCTTGCCCAGGGTTTGGTATTGTAGATAAGGCTGTAGAAAGAATGGCTTTTTTTAGGTGGGACCCCAATTAACAGGGGAAAGCTGATTGAAAATCTGATGGTGGAATACAGCTTTGGGTGAAAGGGATTACAAGTTCATCATACTGAGAACAGGGAGGAGTGAGAACAGCAGAGTAGGCATAATGGACTTCAAAAAAGCACTCTTCAACAGCTGAGGGAACTGGTAAGTAGGGTCCCTTGGGAAGATAGTATAAAGGATAAAGGAATTCAGGAGACCTGGCAGTTATTGAAAGAGACTGTATTAAAGGCACAAAGCAAAGTATTCGGATGCGAAGGAAAGCTTGGAAGCATAGCAAGAGACAATGTGGCTGAATCAGGAACTCTTTAAGGACTAAGGAACGAAAAAAAGGAGATACATTAAAAGTGGAAACAAGGACAGCTGAATAAGGATGTGTGTGGAGGATAATAGCACAAGCATGTAGGGATGAACTCAGGAAGGCTAAAATGCAAAATGACTTACAACTAGCAAGGGACATGAAAGGCAACCAGACAAGGTTCTAGAAATACATTAGGGAGGGAAGAGAGGGAAAGCAAGAAAAAGTATCAGTTCAGTACTGAAGAAGGAAGGAAAGTAAATAACAGAAGGCACAGAGAAAGTACATTGTACTTTTTTTTTTCTGCTTCTGAATTAACAAAACTAAATTAAAAGGAGTTAGCATAACATGTCAGCAGAGCCTGACAAAATACACCCTCAAATTCATAGGATGTTAGCTGAAGCAGCTGCTGAGCTATTACTTTTGGGAATTAATGGAAGCTAAGTGAGATTGGAAGAAGGGCACATAGGCTATGTCTAAATCAGCAAGTAGTGCAGCACAGTAGGAGTGGCTATGTAGAGGCAGAGTTGGTGTGGAAGACCCTAACTCCAGACAACGCCTTTCTTCAAACTCTCTTTCATTTGGTCCCATGCAGCACATACAGTGGGCTTTTGATGGGTGTTTTCTAGTTTAGTTTAATCCAGAAGGAACTTGGGAAACTCAGTGTGAACTAAAGCATGAGGACCATCAGGAGATTTACTTCAGAGGCATACCTTTGATTTGAACTCAAGTGGTAATGTAGGCATACAGGTTTAGAAATAAACTGGGGGAAAAAATGAGGGAAATACAGGCAAGTTTGCCTGTCTTCAATAGCAAACTATTCTAACTTCATTTTTAGTTGAAAAAGTGAAAAAAAATCAGGGTTTGATGTATTGGTAGGTAATAAGTATGTGACATAATTTAACTTTGGGTCAGTCTGAACACTCTGATGTAGGACTTCCATGATCAAATTGGAGAAATAGTTAAATGAAATCACTGTTACGCTTGTCTGTGAGAGGTGGAAAACTTTGCTCAAAGTAATTATGAACTGCACTGTGAGGAGAACATTTCAAAATGGATCCTGCAAAAGTCTGTACTGAGCAGGATTTGGATTAATGACTTAGATGATGGAAGTGAAACTATGTTTGTACATTTTGTTCATGACACTAAACTTAGTACTTTTGTAAGTGAGAAGGGAGACGGGTTCTAATTGTATTAGATCAGAATTCAAAATGTTCTTGCTATATTAAAAATATATTTGGCCCCAAATCAACACAGTGGAGTTGAGTAAGAATCTCCAACAAAAAAGAGCTCAAGAACACACAAACAGCATGGGGAATATCTAGTCAGGCAGCAGCACTGCAGAAATAGAACAGGGGTGGAAATCAATTCTGGTGAAAAAGAAATAAACGTTATTCTCAGATGTGTTAACAGGAATGTCATATATAAGGCAGGGAGATGACTATTTTGCATTGCAGGTGAGGCTTCCAGGGAAGTCTGTGCTTAGTTTTGGGCTCAACACTTAAACAAAGATGTTGACAAAATGCAAGAGTCCAGCTGAGCACAAGAATGATATGACATTTAGGAAACTTAAGATCTAAAGAAAGGCTGAATAAATCAATAATGTTTAGGTGAAAAAGAAAAAGAAGACAAAGGATGTACATGAAAACATGGATATTTCCTAAGTTTAAGTTGCCTCTTCACTGTGGTCTAACCAGAAAAAACACAGGATGGTGGGAGTAAATGGGAATGTCTCTCTTCTGTCAGATACTTGGTGATACCAAACCAGCAGTTGCAGCTTGAATCAAGCTAAAGGTTTTTTGCTAAGCAAATTGAACAGGAAAACAAGCTTTATTCTGACAACACAAAAGGTTACAAAATTAGAGAGTTAGAATTATCTGCCAGTCCTACATGGATGTCTTGGAATACTCTTGGGAATCTCAGTTAACACTAGCTAGCATCTATGTTTGGGCATCTGAACTGAGACCTTAAAGTCTATGGATTTACTCTCGTTTTAAGTGTTATGGCAAACAGATTAGAGAACATTATTATCGCATCTGGGTAACAGCAGTGATTCTGGTCACAGAATGAAATGCATCTCAAACAGGCACATAGAGTAGGCAGCCTACACATGGCCAATCGCTATTACATAGGGTATTACTTGTTTGCTCCTGCTACTGTACAACATCCTCTTCAAACACCTCAGAAGGAAAATCCCTGCTCCAAAGCATTTACAGTCCAAAAGAGGTAAAGAAGAACAAAAGCAACAGGTAACTGATGTAATTGTGCACAGAAGCCACCTAATTCACTTTGGGTTTGGGATGCGTCTACTTCAGATTACTTCCCTCAAGGAATCAGCAGGCTGCACTACCATTGTCCTCCACACTAAGTTTTATTGCTTAATAACATTTTAGTTATGCTTTGTATATTGAAGGCACGTGGTGTTCATGTCTGTTTCTATGTATATTTGGAGAACATGCCTAATTTGCCATAGATCTTTAATGCCATACACTTTTAAGGTAAAATTGTCCAGTGTAACCTCCAGAGAGTGAAGCCGTGGTTTTAATAAATTTCAAAAATTACTCTGTTTTTATTTTGTAAGGCCTCTTGAGCAGGGCACTTATCCTGCTGCTTGTTCTGACTTTCAGTTCCCCTTTGTTTCCTCGCCAATTTGGCTTGGATCTTGTGTGCCAACTGATTTGCCTGCCTGGGTTGCACTTTGCTGTATGGTTTGCCCCTCTGGAGCTTATTGTTGCTGTTGACAGCTGTGAATCCCCCCCATTATAAGCAGCTCATACGTGCCACTGAGCCCTACCAGCTACATCTGTCTTCCAGCCAGGGCCCCCATCACCTCCCAGAGCCAGGAGATGTAAGGAGGCAGGCAGTGGTGGCCAGAAATGGAGAGACAATGGCTTCATTGCTCTCACTCTGAACACCAGACTGAAGGGAGCAGATTGCTTTGATTATTTCTATTTTCAGCCTATTAGGAGATAAATCCCCAACAGTTGAGAGATCCTACTGTGGAGTTACTTATAACCCCTGCACTAAACTCTTTCCACACCTCAGGATGTACAACGGCACCTACAGCTCTGCGCCAGTAGTCACCCTAAATATGGGCCATCACTGTGTGGCAGTACATCCCCCCCCTCCCCATACCTGAGATATTTATCCATTTGTGCCCCCTATGTGCAAAATTAGTTTCAAACACAATTGCAATACAAGGAGAGGTAAGGGGAAAAAAGGTAACTTCAGTGCAATCTTAAGTACAATCTACTTGGTTTACTATGGGCACGTTTTTATGGCGACAAGGCATTTGGCCCTGAGCACTGCAAAAAGGCAAGTTTTAATGTGAGAGTACGTGAAAGAAATGTTGATGTGGCAGGCAACATCAAGTTTGCTGAGGTTAAATATGATATGTATCCTTAGATGTGATACACTGACAAATGGACAGGACAGAAGAGGGGTTCAGAAAGGGAGCTTCGTGACCAAATTGATAGGTGTTTGTGTGAAGGTTTCATATGCTATGAGACCTTAAGGAGAATGAAGTTTACATGTAATGTTGTTAAAGGTGCCCTCTAACGAAGCTTGAACCCATGCCTACTGTGATCTCTTGATCTAAGAAATACAAGCACAAGTATGTGAGCATGGTGTGCATGTGTGTTTTCCTTTTATAGACAGCTTTATAGACTGTTTTAAACAACTGTACAAAAATAAATGAACGTTCTATGAAAGTGCATTATTATTTTTTAAAACCAGTATGTAGGGGGAAGTAATGAGACATATTGGATCTGATTATCAAGTATATTACTAAAATGGTTGTAAGACTTTATTCATAAATGTCATTTTAAAATGATTTCAGATGAGTATAAATGTCTGTGAAATTACTGTTTTCACTTAGTCTCCTTTGGTATTAATAAAAGAGAATATTAACATAAGAAAAATGTGATAGTTCTCAGAATAGTAACAGAAGTTTGGTAACGTACCAACTTCTCAGTAAATGATATCGATAATTAAAAGTCTAGTGTTGCTTACCTTAATGTACTTCTACATATTTTATGTAAGGTTTTACCAAGCATCAGCTTCACATGAAGGAGAAAAAAAAAATCGAGCTCTCCAAATTCAAACCTACTAGTATCATTACCTCAATGAAATATATCAATCTTGAAAGTCAGCTTCCACTAATGTGCTCACTGCAACATTATTGGTAGTAATATACTTAATTAGTGAATTTTATATAAGATTTATTTTATTCACAGTATCTTGGTCTGATAAAATCCTTCATTCCAATTCGTTTAATAGGTAGACTATAGAAACTACATTAATATTACATCCATGAGAAAAGAGATTACCCCACAGTTAATGATTCCCTTGGGTTGCACTTTTCTGACAAAGGCTCAGAGCCAAAAAGTTCTAATTTTTTTCTTCCCCTGAAATAAAGAAACATTGCTATGTAAAAAATCAAGTGTTGTGTTCTTTTTGTAACATCTGGGTTCTGAACAAATGAGAACTGACAAAATTAAACTCATCCCTGAAACAAATATGGCTCTGCTTTGTATTGACAAAAGTCTGTTTTGGAGTAAAAAAAAAAGACTCCAAAGGCTGTTGATATGTCTGCCAAATGACTCATAAAGCATCTAGAACTGACTGGAGTCAGAAGAATTAAGCATCTTAAAGGATGCTGCAAGGAAAGTTTTAAAGTCAAACAGTGGTGTCTCTTGGTGTATCACTTGTGCACGTGAAAGGCTTGACAGCTGCACACCAGTGTTTCAATGGTTTCCACAACTTGTGGTTCAGAAGATCTTATATTAGTTCACTTTGCTTCTGCCTTTGCTTCACAAGGGCTGGAAGTATCACTGAGGTAACAATACCTGTTACTACAACACAATTTTCTCGCCACTGTTCTAGCACTTGTGTGGGGCAGGAGGCGGAAAGTTTGGCTCTGTGCCTGCTGCAGATCTAGACCAGCAGCTGAACAGGAACATTGCAGGGAGAAAAGGGAGGAGTGGTTTGAAAAGGGTGTACTCAACGGTGTTCCAGAAAGGCTTGGAGTATACTTTTACCTAGCCAAATTATTTCAGGGTGGGAGATAAACATTGCTGAATGCAATAAAAGATTTCAGTAGAAAAGAAGAAATGAGAACTATACTGATCTTGGGCATTTGCCTAATTTTAGGGCTATCAACACAAAAGCATGCAGACACTATGTCATAACAGGAGACAAAGAGGCCTTTTTGCCATCAGAAGGCAATTCATCCCAGTCTAAGATGTCTAGATAGATGAGAGGAATTGCTCTCTGCAAGTACCCATTGTCTTTCACTTGCTGTGGACACAGCTTAAACAAAATGTCTAACTTTTAATAAGAAGCAAGAAATCCTGGCCTCGGAGTCTGAAAACATGTTTTGTCCTTACAAGAAACACGTCTTGAAAACATTTAATGTTCAGCCTCTTTGAATTTCTTTTCTTTGCTCTCCAGTTCCTAGATCTGTCAGAGGTATATTTTCTAAAAGGCACTTAGCCTTTTTCTACAGAAAAGAATAACATTATCTTTTTTTATTTCCTTCTGTTTCATATTTTAGCTCATTGAATAATAGTAAAAATCCCTATTGCTTTATAATAGACTCATAATAAGTGGCTTTTGCGATTGATTAAGTACCTCAGCTTCACTCCCGTGTTAATCAATTGTAGCATATGGTTATTGCTTCATATACTGCTGCAGTGGAGTGGATCATTTACTGTATAAAAACTTCAACCCAACTGTATCTGCCGTTTTGGTTCTAGACATCAACTTCTTTTATGGTTGTGTTTTCTAGGACTGTGGAACAAGAATCATAACGTGTTTTGTGATCATGGGAATACGGAAAACAGGAGTAAAATGCATAGTGACCTACTTTTATGAAAATAATTGGAGCATATCACATATGTTTGTAACATAGAAAGAATATTAATATTTATGAGGAAGTACCTTTACTTTTGAGATAAATTTTAAAAAATATTTTGGGTTTTTTCATGGACCAGGACTCTGATTTAAAAATAAACTACGTCAATTCTAGTTAAACTAATTCTAGTTTAAAGAACTGCTTCAGATTAACTGTGATATGTTTAACTGAGAGTAAGAGTCTCATGTAATTTCCTCCATAATATCTTGATGAAAAACGGAATATTAAAGAAACCTGAAACTATTTAAAATTATATTTTCCATAATTTTTCACTTTAATGTCTTCAAAACCTTTAAAATAGTGATGATTTGAGTTCCATAGTCAAAACATTTCTTTTGTAAAGAAACATGAATCAGAATATAATTTTTAAGCTTAGCCATGTTTATATGCATGAGTGATTATTGCATAAGGAGATTAATAATAAATCACAGAGAGATTTATAAATAAGTTATCCATGGGAAACTGAGCTAGTGCTGCCAATTTACTCCTTTACTTTGTACACATTGGATTGTCATTAAACTATTTAGTTATAAGCTATTTAGTATTTAATTCCATATATTGCCATTTTATGAATTTAGGTAATAGATGTGGTGAGCTGCATAGCTACTGCTCACTGGCCTGCATGGCAATGGCTTTACTTAGGAGACTCACTGGAGCTATCCACCTGAGCAGAGATATTTGTGTGTATATGTGTGTGTGTGTGTATCTCTGTGTGCTTACTGTCAATCAGATTCTTGCCTTCAGCTGAAGTTGCGTCAAACCTCAAGTCTGTAGGCACACATTGCTTAGGACTACCATTTGTTAGCTACTATTGGCAACTTCATTAGATTTCTACACTGAAAAAAATACATTTCTTTACTATAAATTGAATGTGAAGTGCCCTGATTATGTGGAAGCATGTGATGGGAATTACTAGGGTGGTCATATGTGGTCTCTAGCTAAAGACACTATCCATCAGCATTAGGTCTAAATCAAAATAATCTTTCTATCTGTTTTTGTGAGCGTTTGTTGGCCATGTGCTCATCCTGCTCATTTCTTTGAAAGTATTTGTTATTAGGAAAGTTTAAAACAGAAAAAAATAAAATTAAGGAATTGAGTGTTATGTAAATCATACCACACAGCTGTTTTATGATCCCATCAGTTTTAGAAAGGGGGAGAGAGAAGACAGGAAGGCTTTTTGAATCTAATCTTACATAGTCCATCTGTTGTAGCATATGACAAGAAGCCAAGCATCTGAACTTTTAGGAGCCGTTATGGATCCTCGGCATGGATCTGCCTCTCATCATACAGCCAGTGTTGATACTTCCACTGATTGCACTGATTGACTGTTGTGTCATATTATCCCTGGCCTTTCTGACTCCCTCACTTCGGGGGATATCAACACTAGTAATCGTCAGGCAGAGCTCAATTGATTATCTTCAGAATTTTCTCTGGCTATTGACCATAATGGAAAAAAATTGTGCCTCTGAATTATTCAGAATGAAAACATACACAGAAGAAATCAATAAGGCACATCTGATATTAAAGACAAATTAAAGCAGGCAGTATAATGTGTCTTGGGGCACCTGCTACATACAAAGAAGAAAGCATTTTAGAGGTAAAGAAGAGTATTTTCCTTCTTTCCTTTCATTCTTTTGTGACTATTATATTTTAGCTGTCAAAATTAACATCTTTACAAATTAGGACATTTAAGGTTTCTTTTCAACTTGTTCTTTGTAAATGTTAGAATTTAACTTCAGACTCTAGCACAATAATTCCTTCTTTGTATCCCCACAGCCTTTTTAACTTAGATGTAACATGCTGTGCTGCAGGGATGAAATTATAGAAAAATGTTCAGGTCAGAAAAATCACATTAACAAATATCTAGAGCTAGGCACTAAGCCTCTTAAGACTTTGAAAGTGTTAGAGATTAAACTAGTGAAGAAAAATATGCCTCTCTCAGAAATATCTAATATGTTAGTAGTGGGAAAATGTCTCCTATATGAATCACAGGTATGATTTTTAAAAATCTGCAAAGGAGGGACTGCTTGGTTTTTTTGGGCAGTATTACTGAGGAGTGGTGTAAGTTTTTACTGAGTTTCTGATTCAGGACAAACTACACGGAGAATGGTGATGTAGTGGGTGTCACGTAGCATCCCTAGTTTTCCATTGGTAAGATTCAGGATTTGGCATCATTAGAATGTTCTCTGATTGTAAATCTGCTATGAAGGTGGTAAATTTCTCAGCCAGGACTGCAGGAAGATGTGCTGTGCCTGTGGTTTGAAGCAATCAAGAGAACACAACGCAACACTCGTGTGACAATGGGCAGCATCAATACCCAAGCCAAACATTTCTAGCAGTCTCTTGGAAATCTGTACTGGGACCTTATTCCTTGCTCCCTCACTTCATAGATAAATACTTTTTTTCAGTATTATTCCACTGTTGTCTTCGTAGTAAATTTTCATTTACATGGGATTGAGAGTTGCGATCAAAATCCAAAAAAATACACAAAGGAAATGTAAGCAATATAAAAAAGTCTTCTAAGGAGGGAGACCCCTTTCCTAAAAGTATGAAGGAAGGGTAATCACTGCTGTAGCAATTAATGCTCACAGGAAAAAGAATCATGGTGATACAACAACCCCCAGGAATGAGAGCATCAATGGCTGACTGGTCTTTCAGAGAACTCACACAACTGGAATTTGTTTCCACTCTCTCCTGAAATGCATACAGGCTGTTGAAGCCTATAAAACTAAATGGGTTTTTATTCAGGCTTTTGGGGGATGGAGTAAAATATAAAAGGAGCTGAAGCTGGTGTGTAAAAGGAGAAACCTGAAGGATTTCTGCTATTAGTTTGTCTTTTACTGGAAAATGTGAATAGGCTTAAGCTGTTAATACCAGTACATTTTTACTGCAGGAGGTAGGATTTCTAAAAATATAAATTATTGAGAGATGCAGATAAAATATTTAAAACTACTTAATGTGTTAGGTGCCCAAGTTCTCTTGATCTCAATGGAAAATAGGCACCTAAGCTGCTTAGCTGTTTAGAAAAATCATTTTGGTATCCCATCCTCCCATGTAAACACCTAAATACATCTGAAAGTCTGGCTAAAAATGCACAATGAGCTGTGGAGGGACTGTACACCAGAGCTGGGATTCTTCTCACCTAATTTTACACACTAGTCAGAAATTTAGGAGAGTTTTTAAAACAGAAGTCTTTAGCGCCATCGGAGACAGTATAGGATATGTGGGACAGCTCCATAGGATTGCCAGATATGATACAGGACCTGAAGAAAACTTATGCCCTCCTGCAACTGCAGGTCAAGAGTAGAAGGGAGAGTCTGGGTTATTTCAGATGTGTATGCTCAGGCAACCGACCCCCATGCTGAGGTGTCTAGCACAACTTAGTTTGTATGGCTCTGCTCACATTTGCAGATCAGAGAGTGTTTCTGAGGTCCTGAATCTGGCAGAGTGCCCATGTTGTGTGGCACCTGCGCATTGTCAAGGTTTGACAAGGAAATCTGTGACCGCTGGTTGAACAGGAACTGTGGAGAACTACCACAGGTAAGTCAGCATGGCCCAGGGCACTCGCCGAAATCTCTTCACTGGCAGCACCTGACTTAGTCGTCTGAGAGGATTGGTAAAATGTGAGAAACATGAGAAATAAGTATGCCTTGGAAAGGTGGACTGGGTTTCACACTTAAATTGCAAAGGTTGAATTTTGCACTAATTTGGTGCTTATGAAGCCACAAATTATAAGTGGCTGATGTTGAACCATAACTGAAACAAAGTTGAGGAGAGTTTGTTCTGCTTGTGCAGAAAATGGTATTCCGTATGGACTATGTATTCTTGCTGGTTCCCTCTTCAGGTTGTTTGAAGCTGCCTTTTTTTGCTTATTTTTTGTCAGAAATGTAATCATGTATCGTGATATCCTATGGCATCCCCATGACAAACTGTTCCTAAAATCTATGCTACTGTGTTTAATATACGCGCAAAAAAATAGGTGTCTGTTTTCTGCTTTACCCATCATTTTGAATGCTGTTTTTCAATTGTGATTAAACTTTTTACTCCTGAAAAGGAGGCAGAAATATCACATCATACTGACTTGATCCAGTGACAAGGAATTACTAAAATTCCTGTTGCTGTAAATGAGAATTCTGACTATCGAACCAAGTAAAATATGGCCAATTTTATAGACTTTATGAAACTAGTGGGAACTGCTTTGCAAAACTTCTTTTAAAAATATTTAATGCAATTTCACACAATAGAAATGTATTTTTTCCTGTTAAATTCTGCTGAAGCCTTTATGGTGCTGGGGCAGATCCACATTAGCTCACCAAGGATGGTTCTTTTACAAAGATGAAACTCCAGATATTGTCTCCATGATTATTGCCACACTACTGTCTATGGGAACACCGGTTCGAAGATTTAGATTATGGGACTGGTTTGAAGGCTTTTTGCATCACAAACCCAGTGCATGCACGTGTGTAAAATGTGTCTGCATTCTCTATATCAAAACTTGCTATTGCATATAATGCAATTTGCTATTTCTTCTTTGCGCAGACAAAGAGTTTTTTCCTCAATATATGATTCTTCTCAGGAGATGTGTTCCTCTGTGAAACAGTAAGACATGAATAAAGCTACAGCTATATTTACAACGAATTGCAAGAATTGGAAAAATGAATTAAATGTGAAAGAATGTAAAAAAGCAATAGCGTATGTAAGCATGGCCCTGAGTAAAAGAGCTAAGGGACTAGATGCTTGGCTACTCGCAATTCCAATTTGCGCTGTTGTCAGAGCACAGAGGTGTTGAAGAGGTGCTCTTTGATCTGTGGCAGAAGGACGTGAAAACAAAGTGAGAACAGGTCAAAGCAGAAAGAGAATATGGCAGGAGTGATCTCAGTGGTTTTAAAATACTTTCTATGCTGTCGAATAACTGAGTGCCATCTCAGTTTGCTCCTGACGTCTCTTTTGGAGTGACCAATTAGGCCTTGTCGAAAAAAACCCCGAAAGTCTTTCTGGATATTGGCTGACAATATAGATAAGACTATATACAGATTTGGTTCCCTCTGCCCTACACAGTCCTCCAACACTAGTGCAACTGGCTTTGCATGCTCAGGCAACTCAAGCCCTATCCAAAGTATGCGACAGATACTTTCACATCATGCTATGAAAACACCACCTTGCTGGGCTGAGACATACTCTTTTGGACAGTCTGAGCTTAAAAAACCCCAAAGCATAATTATTATGTTCCAGGGTCACAAGGGCAGTGCATGGAGCCCAGACAGCTGCAGGATCAAATGTTGTGCACTGTGAAGGTGGCCAGTTGGCCTTAAGGGGGTTATTCCTTAGCAGAATGGATGCAAGCCATTCTGTACCATGCACCCTAAGGGACAGGTTGGTTCCCGGGACCGGCTATGCTGAGCAATGTATGTGTAGCACATGTTGTCTACATTGTTGCAGAGGCGGCAGGAAGAACCACTCAAGTCTTGATAACACTGTACAACACATCTATCTCATGCCTGAACCCCAACAAGTTTAATATATTCCTCTCTCTGTTTTACCTATAGTATCTGGCCAATACCTCTCCCATATGTTTACGGGGTTTAAATCCCATGGGAAAGGCCTGGAATCCTCCTACCCTGTTTCCCAAGTGAGCATTACCTTATACACTATAAAAAGAGTCAACATCTCTCCTTCTTCTGTTTCCTTCAGAATAAAAACCTAACTCTAACTAGAAACTTACACTCGGAGCTGGCTTCAGGATTATAAATGTCATACAGATGTGTGTTTCCTTTCTAGTCTGAATACATGCACTTAATATAGAAGCTTAAAGTTACCTCCTTCTCCATGGCTTTTCTCACCCAATGACGTAGGTGGCCTGCTGTTCATGCGGACATGTTTTTAGGTACCTGTTTCTTCCTGTACGCTGGATAAGCAGTAAGATTGCTAGAAGTTATAACTGTAATGCTGATCTTTTATCTTGTTTGTCATTTTAGCTTGTAAGTTTGCGATGAAACTATTTTGAATAATGTGAGGCTCATAAATTTTAGACTGCAAAAATAGATTAGGTGATAGGCTTAGTTTCCATTTTTGTTGCATATCTAAGTTATAGAAAACAAAATATAAACTGTGTGGAGAAGTGTCAGTTGAACAGCATTCACCCTGTAGACTTCTGAAAGCTGAGAGAGGAAGCTCATGCGGGTGCATCCTTGCTTCTGTTGTGCTGAGCAGTCACTGCTGGCAACTGTTGGAGGCAAAATAGATGGGTATTATGTCTGAAGTAAAGCAGCCATTTTAATGTTCCTAATAGACTTGTGGAATTGTAAGACCATGAATTGTCAAAAAAACTGGTGTAAAAGACCTATGGGATATAGTTGTCTGTGGAAGAGAAGGTGGTAGAGAGTGCTAATGTAAGAAGTACAGTTTTCATCTTTTCAGTCTAAATATTCTCCTTGGCCCTCTTTAGTGTATAAAGTAGGTTTAGCCAGTCAGCAAAATAAAGAAACATAACTAATGTTAGATAACAATCCTGAGGAAAGCTTCTGCTATATCTTACCTGCTGCCTAGACAGTGGAAACATTTGTGGCTGCTTTTTTCCTGGGTGTTTTCAAAGTAATCATAGTACTCATGCTGTTTCAGTCCCATTTCAGCAAAAACTCAGGGACATAAAATATAAGCTTCAATACAATTCCACATATAGAGACATGCTAAACGTCAATAACAAGAGAAGCCTGAGTTGCATGCATGTCTTACTGTGTTTTACCAAGTTAAAAGCTCATTCTGTTCATTTCAGCGTAAGTCCATTGCCAATGATTTCTGAGGAAGTGATACAAAAACATATTACAAGGAACAGGACAGATGGAACATTTTAAAGAAATATATTCCAAATTATTTCATAATTGATTGTTCGAAATGCTTTGGAAAGATGTTGGGTTATCGTTACAGAGAGATTTTTACCTTTACATGGGAAGCGGTATTGGATGGCTGCTTTAGGATGGTACTACAGAAACATCTAGCTACAAAGGAGTAGTAATGGTCTACACCAAGGATATAAACTGCATGTTGCAAGCCTAAATATAAGGTGCTTGGAGATGAAAAGTGAACTCAAGACCTGCATGGTATTTCCACAAAACCTTTCTCATACAGTGTAGAGATCTTTACCGATACGGTTATTTGTGTTCTGCAAACTCCCTACTATCCTGTTCCTAGGAATGAGGTTGTCAGCTTTACACAGTTTTATGTTTTCACAAGAAGAACAATATATTAAAAAAATAGGTGCCCATAGAATAAAACACATTGAAGATATTTTCATGCATGATTACAACAGGGTTCTGGGGCAGTTAGTTAGAAGATAATATTATTTTGTCAGGTGATACAGTGCTGACGCCTACAGAAAATTCAAGAAAGGAATTTGCTAATTAAACATGATTATTACTATCTTCAGAAAAGAAACAATACTTTGGGAATATTTTGTTATTATTTACTATATAGCAGTTCAGGAAAATCCCATTTAGCAATATGTAATGGCTAAAAAGTTGTTCTCAAACACAGTAGTTGGGGAAAAAATGAACTAAACTGAACAAACATAAATGATACTTCTGTCTTTAACAGACAGTGTGAACAGTCCAGAGTGAAGGGAACCTCCTACTCACAACAATTACCTGGATCTATTGGTAAAATGTCAAAAGCAGATGAGAAGTAAAATTGATCTTGGAAAGAAACCAAAGGATGACATCATTGGTTTAGTGATTCCAATTTACAGTCTAAGTTGGAAATGGTAAAAAGAATTACATAAACACAAAAGCAAAAGTGGTTGCAATAAAAAAAAAATAAATAAGGACAAATTTCCTGAATTTGAAATGGTTTAACTTCATATGCCTTTAGTTTTGATTATGACTTTTTCTGAAATCAGAGAAAATGAAGGAAGTCTTGTGGCTGTGCCCCTCATTCTTCCTCATTCCAACATTCTCATGCCTCTGTATACCAAAATTCGTCATTGCTAGGTTCCATAGTTACTTTAAAAAAGTTGAGCTCAACAAAGTATCTAGCAATTCAAAAAATATCAGTTTACAAAAATAATTAGTTTTAAATGAACACTATGCTTATGTGGCTTTTCGTGACATCCATCAAAGCTGCATATAAAAGTTTATGTTATGAACTAACTACTCTCTGTCCTGTGATTAAAGGGCACATGATGACCTCATGAACCACCCTTTAGACTTCCAGTGCTTCTGGCTTTAATATTCTGTGCTAGATTCACAGAGCTCTTCTACAGATGCTAAGCGTTCAATCCTGAAGGCTCCACTTCATCATCAGGTAATTAGTATTTTCATTAACTTGCTTATTGTCAAGGAAAATGAGCCTTGATCATCTAATTTTTCCTCAATGAGTTGAATATTGTAATATATCTATAATTAATGTGTTTTATGCCACAAACGTGTAATGGAGTGGAAATCTGAGCCTGCTCCCAGCAGTCACTGTCAGTAAATGTTTGATGAATAAACAGAGACTTTCTAATGGGAAATGGTGGCGACTTTTATAAGCAGACACAATAAAGACTTTATTAACATACTTAAGAAGCATTCTGGGAAATAGAATTGAATGCATTATTACTGTAGGCTCCTTTTGTGAAAAGTAAATTTTACTGTCCCCATAACAAATGTTTGCTTGTTTGATGTAACTTGTAGTGTCATTCTTTTATGGAGCATCTTTCAATGTAAATCTGTGAAGCATTTTAAATTAGCTACATCATATTCCCTATAGGTCTATGATCTAAAAAAAAAGCCCAAAACACCCTCTGAAATTTGTATAAACTAATCACTTATACACCTGGCTGTAATGGAAAAAGAAATAAAAAGAAAAAAAACCCAACACCTAGCAGATATCTGAAAAATCAAATTAAAGTGAAAATCTTGTTAAAATGAAAATGTAACATAGGTGTTCAGAGGGTGAAGAGAAGCTGAGGTAGAATGGCAGATCATTTGCAATGCCACTTCTGCTGTAACTAAGACTAAATATGTCTTTAAAATGTATTAATGAACAGCTCCAGATGTAATATCAACATGCTATAATAAAGAGCCAGGAAGGCCTCTGAGGGAGTCAGGAACATATTTAGCCTCTTGACTGGTTCCAGAGTGGAAACTAAAACTGTTCTGGCTCAGTTTTCGGAGGTGTGTTACGTACACAGCCTGTGCTACAGTCAGTGGTGGCCGTACACAGCCTTCAGAAAAAAGAATGCCTTCGCCCTTTTAAGTTGGGCTTTTTTGTTTTTTTGGTTTTTTTTTAGCTGGCGTGGTGTTTGCCTTCCCAGAACACACTGTATCTGGGGATGAACAACTTACCTAAGCAAGAAGGGCACTTGAATCGCATCTACTGCTTTTACTCAGCTAAGTGCAAATTCTGTGTCCTGATTTACATGCAGTTCAGAAGCTTTCTGTGGCATTGATGTAATGGGATGGAGAGGGCAGGAATAAAAAGAGTAGAGGAGAAAGGAAGAAAGGATAGAGAGTAGGAAGCAAAGGGAAGTTTCCCCTAAGGGAGAATTAGAGAGGACAATTGTGAAAGAAAGCAGGCTGGCCTGTGGTTGTTGCTTCTCTCCACATCCCTGTCACGGGAGCTTCAAATACTCCCGGCTCTGAGCCACCAGCATCAGCCACCACCACTTTCAGTGAGCAGCTGGGCTACCCAAAGTCCCTGCCTGCCTGGCGAGGCACAAGCACGGGCTGGGAAAGGCTCCCGCGCGGCCTGCCCGGCCAGGAGCGGCCGGGAGATGGTTGGCAGCGTCAAACTCCAGAGCGTGCTCTGGGACAGGAGTTGTAGACATAGCCGTGGGGAGCTGGCTGTGTTTCGCACGTCTGAACGGGAACTCGCCAGCCGTACCTCGTGGAGAGGACTCAGCACACCTAGGATGTGATGCATCTGTCCTACTTTAGGTGTCTACCTTAAGATTTCTGCCGTAATGAAGTATTTCAACTTCCTTGTTTGATTTTGAAGGCAAAAGTTTTAATTTTGTGTTCTAGTAAGATATTTTTAATATTATGTTAAAATTTTACATTGTTTAGAGAAAAAATGTGATGGGCCACGTATCATTATTAAAGAACTTTAATTCCATAAGGAAAGTCAGTGCTTTTGCTTTGCATTCCAGTTTGGCAGAATGAATGTAAAAATTGTCTTTGCACTGATTTTTTCATTTCTAATTTGCTCTGGTAAATATAAAAACAGAAAATGGAAGTTTTGATACAAGTAAATCCCAAGGCAGAGTTATTTTGTAGATGCATCCAGAATTCAGAAAAGAATTTTCTACTCTTCTGTGTTTTAACTGACCAAATGTAGATGTCTATTATGTCTACATTTAAAGTAGCTGTTAAACTCCCAGAGTGATCAACGAAGAGACACTGTCACCTACAGATTGTGATTTATCTCATCCTAATGTAGATCTCTGGAATAAGCCAGATGAATCTCAGTCTAAAAATATGTATTTCTTATCGCCTCTTCACTAACTTTAAGGAGAATCAAAGATCACTTACTCAGATATTGAAGTCTACTTAATAGATGCTTAGACTTAACCTAGATAAATCTCCCTTTGGAAACAAACTGGTCAAAACATTAGGAATCTGACTGTCGAGAATAATTTAGAATGTCAGAGGATGAAGTTGTGAGACTGAAGTTGATTTTTTTTTTAATGATGGTGTAGGACAGACGTGATCTTGACTTACTACAGCACAAGAAATTTTATTGAAGGTGTTCAGTAGGGGCAAGACTGAGCAGAACTTATGCGGGGAATTTTAACTCTGGCCTACAAGGTTTTTCCAGTGGGCATGTTCTCCATCTCTCCTAAAAGGGATTTAGTCTAATCAACTTGTGGAAAATGATGTTAAGAAAATTTAGTAATGTGGCTGAAAGCTGTGTTCATTCCACCTAAATTTAGGCACTTAGATGGGGGTCCAAAATGAGATGTATAGTCACCATAGCTTCGTCTGGGGAAAGACCAACATCATTATATCCAGTCCTTTTCTGCGGTGTATTTGCCTCAGGCCTTGCTATCTACAACCGGGAATGAAAGTATCCTGAGCTCTGAAGTTTGATAACCATGACCTCTGACAAGTGTAATTTACCTATAAAGGTCAAAAAACAAATCTTACATTGTCTGAAACTTCCAGGTTTCATTTTTTTTTTTTTTTGAGTATAGTTAAAGTCAATATCAAAATAACAATTTTTATTTTTTTGTTTTTTTTTTTTTATATTCACGGTCTGTTGCAATTATTCAGATGGATGAGCTGCTTTACAACAGATAGAAGAAAGAATACCAAAATCCTAAAACCAAAAACCCAATAAATCAATATACAAGATGTATTTTAGTGCTCTCTTGTATCATAAACAAAACCAACTAATTTAAAAAGTGGTCCAATTTTCAGAATGTTGGAGGAAAGAAAGGTATGTGCTCTTCTGATGCAAAAAAAACAGTTAAGTAAGTTTTCATGACATTTCTGTCTTCAAGCCAGTGTGTTGGGTGGAATCTGGATTGTTTTGAAAGTATAGGGAGTTTCGGCAGGGTTTTTCATTGCAGCCAGTATTATATTTGTTTTCTCTAGTTCTGGTACGTGGCAGCATACTGAACAGTATAGGAAATATGTTAGAATTTGCCCCATGCTTCCTTTAACTAAAAGCTTATGCAAAAATGGGAGAAAGTATTTTGCAGGCCAGAGTTAACTATTACCACAACAGATAAAATTCAGGTACATCCTTTTTTTCCCCACTAGAACTACTTAAGTAGAAGAACAACAGACCATTGAACATCAGCAGCACAGACTGGAAGCACAGTGCTGTTCTCCATTAGGCTGCTATTGATCTCAATATCTACACATTTTTTTCTAGTTTACACTGTCATTATTGAAACTATTTGATCCTGTCTTCTAATAAGAGATACACATATTTCTACAGACTTCATCGATCTTACATATTTTTCTGGAACTACAGGATATTTGGTAAGGTATTTATCTTTGGATAAGATACTTGATTTTTTACAAAAATAAATTATTGAAAGTGCAAGTTAATGACTTTTATGAAAAATCTTAATTAGAAATAGAAGAAACAAACATGACAATGAAAAACCAAAGTAATATGCTGTTTTCTGTTTCACTGCAAAAGGACAGAGAAGAAAAAGAGGTGGGCAAAATAATGCATATAAAGGCCAGATATCTGTGTCCTGAGGCCATCAGACACTTCCCTAATGGACTACAGAATGTGTAAAATAATTAATCATGTGGAGAAGGTATTGCCAGGGTTAGAGATGGGGTCTTCAGCTTTTAATGGAAATGCTATGCGATTGAGCTGGGAAAAAAAAACTTCTGTAGTTAGAGGAGGGCATCTGTCATACTTAACTCATAATAGTTTAGGAGCACAATAAAATACCAGACATGGTTCAGCACTTTTATTTTGTAGGGTATTAAAACTATATATAATACAGGAAAAGTACAAATATATGGTGAACCATTCTGCATGGTAGTGTTCACAAATTTCAGTAGGAAGAATGCTTAAAAGGTTAAACTCAGACTCTCTGGGGTCAGATTTGTTCCCTCACTAGCAATACATCTCCCTGACTAATCTTTCTGTATACACTTTTAAAAAAACATATGGTGTCTTTTCTACCTGCCGGTTTGATAGGTTGCTGAGATAGAGTGAAAATGGATAATTTTATTTATTTCTTTGCTACAGACCTGAACACAATGACAGTATCTTAAAAAAAAAAAAAAATACAAGATTGGTTTAGTATTAACATGCAAATTTTACAGGCAAAGAACAGTATTAAGATTAAGACTGAAGAACTTCAAAGAGAAACACAGTTAAGGTTACTTATGCATATGAAATCTAAATCTGTCCCTCTGGTGGAGACACATTATGGTACAGTCTTAAGTAATATGGTCTGGAACCTATCTTTTTCCACAGAATACCTTCCTCTTCTAATGTGTGGGATAAACAGTTCCTTTAAATTTTCTTGCATCCCCATAGGTCAACAAGTGAATCTAACTCTTATTTCTTCTGTGCTATTTCCATCTCTCATCCAATAGTTTGGGTGTCCAAATGGAGGTGGCTAACATCTGTGTTTTATCCAGAGCTTGAACATTATGCAGTATGCAGGGGTACTACTCAGTACTGCCACAAATTGAACAGAGAAGCTTCAAACTGGACGCTCAGAAAATGAGAGTACAATCCACTGAATATCGTACAGTTTGAGAGTATTAGTCAACAAAAGAATGATTATTAGGCAGTAGGCTTGAAAAAGCAAGATATTTCTAGCTGTGCAGGAAATTTGCTAGAAGCACCATAGGAAACATTTAAAGGTTCTCATCTGAATTATTTGGTACAGGTCAAATTATACACAGTAAAGAAAAATTATTTGAAATTGAAATAGTGACATAGAAATAATGAGTTAGTTACACACTTTTCCCTTGTCTTTGCACTTTCTGAGTCTGTTTAGAATCAGAAATACAAAGGTTGAAATGTGCCCAAAAAGGAATTTTTTTGGGTCACCAATAGTCAAATAAATATTTCAAGAGAATCTAAATTTGTGAGATTTCCAGTTCAACTAATCCAATCTATAATTATACTTTAAAGACACTAAATTATGTCAGTATTCATAATTTTTGAAGGCTTTCATTGAAGCATTAGCCGTTTGATCCCACTCAGGAAAAAGTAAGTTTTAAATTAGCCAGTTAAGGAGAAAAAGAATTAATTGGAAAAACATAAATATATCAACATATCTCAGTAGTGATATGTGCATGAAGCAGAGGAAAAAACATTCCCACGTAGCCAAATTTAGGATCACAGCGAGCATCAGGCTGCACTGATTAGACCAAAGGGACATATGAGAGGGGTTGGCAACAGGACACAAAAGAATTATTAACATCGCTTTCCAGCTTGGGCAAGAAGTGCGTCCCGTTCAGCACTACCATCTGAGCAGGACTCCAGGAGTCCTAACCCTATACAGCAACTCACATCACTCTACGAGCAAGACTCTCGTGGCTGCAGCCAAGCACTGCGGCCTCAGAGGCTGCACGTTTCTCAGTCCTGCTGCCTTTGGACGACCTCTGGATGGAAAGGAGGGACTGGCTGCCAAGAAGGAGGCATCTGGAAGATACTAGGAGGGTTGCGCTGGGAGGAAAGAGGAGGCGAAAAATATAAAGGATCTGTATCTGAAGGGGATTGAATTCTAATCGAAAGTAAAATGGGCTGGACTTCTGCCCACTTCTGCAAGTTAATGGGAGTTTTGACATTCATTTCAGGAGCTGTAGTGTCAGGCCCCTGTGAATTAACAAGAGCTGGAGCACGGCAGAGAAGAGGTACATAGGCTGCCCGCAAGAGTAAAGCTGTTTGTGCCTAAGGCTGTGACCACGCTGTGATTTGGTGTGTGTATACATATTCGCACTAGCTTTAAACCAGATCGAATGGATACTACTTAGGGTGTCCAAGGCTGCGGCAGCATGTCCTTCATGCACAAGCCCGCGGAACGCCCAAGCACTTCCTCAAGCAGCCGCCGTCCCCTGAAGCGCGTGTTGCTGCAGCTTTACTCGGACGTAGCTGTATCTCCTCCAAGCACCGTTCCCCAAACCACTGTAGGCATGATGTAAGTATTTGGAGGCTCTGGGCTTTAGATGAGGGGTGTTTCAACGTCTCGACCGTATGGCTGTTCAGATTTTATAGCATGAAGCCTGTGCCACGATGCTCCGTTTCCGATACACTGATGATGCAACTGAACTATACCGTTAACAAAACATGTATGTGTGAGTGTGTGTGTAAGAGTGTTTGCCTGAATTCTTAACAAAATAGAGATATAAAGGAGAAGCTAAAGGTACATACAAGCACTGATGGACCCTTAAGTGCAATGGGTTAAGCTGGTGTGAGGGTAAAGGAGGCTGGGTGGCTGAACGTCACAGCTGTGGCCCAGTGATAGACAGGCTGGGGCGGTGGAGGTGAGAAGAATGGTCATATGATGGTAGTTGAAGTGTCAAGGGGGTACAATTTATTGAAAAGCAGATCACAAAGGAGAAAATCCTTCCTGCATATTATTAGTGCTATTGATTGATTTATATAGTGCATTTCTTAAGCAAAGCTCTTTATAGAATTACAAACTATTAAAGCTGAGTGAATAACTCACAATGAATAATTTATCCCATGAATTTAACCTTTCTTTCTGCTCATGAAATAGCCACAAAGAGATCACTATTTCCTTAATTATTCAATGAATTTTTTAATGAACTTTTAAAACACTATGAACTGATCACCAAGAACGTTCTGATAATACAAGATAACCAAGGTTTCTTTGGATCGTGATTGTTTAGAGACAACCAAACTTGCGGCTAACAAAAGCATGTACACTATCCTATGCAAATCTAGTGGCTTGCGGTACGTGTCTACTACACAGCGGAGTGTTTTGCAAAGACA
Source organism: Aquila chrysaetos chrysaetos (assembly GCF_900496995.4). Lineage (NCBI taxonomy): Eukaryota > Metazoa > Chordata > Aves > Accipitriformes > Accipitridae > Aquila > Aquila chrysaetos. Next base: position 15,968,943 of record NC_044017.1, read on the forward strand.
GCTGAGCTCTCTCTGAACAGGCACGATTTTAGGACAGAAAGCACGAGAGCTGTGGCAATGTGGAGCTTTAACCCTGCTATCCATCCCTGAGTAGAAACAGCCTCGACAGTGCAAGATTTATTGCTACTACTTGGGGATGCTGACAAGCGTGGGTGCGTGGAGCTGCAGGGTCTTGTGGAGATGGGGGAGCCCTTCTGGAGCCCCTCCGCAGTGTTGTGCAGCTCAGGAGTACCTAGAGATACTCCCCGCACACGTCAGGCCAGCTGGTTATGCACCTGAGTGCCATTTTTTTGAATCAAAGCCTGAATTCATTGTGATTCAGCATAAGGCACATGGTAATTTTTTTCCTGACAGGATGAGTATGTAAAGCTCTGAATTTCAAAGCTGTGCTACTCTAAAATTCCTCTTCCATGAATATTCAGGTAAGTAGCATGCAAGTCTATTCTTTGACATATTTTTGCCAGGATAGCTTAATTTCACAAATGTGAACACAAAAGAAGAGAGGACTGCAAACTGTGACAAAATAGCTGAAGAAGTTGTGCACTGTGCACTTGACCCACAAACCAGGTATTCCTTGGAACTGTTCTGCTTCATTTATATTAAACATTAGTCATCCCTGAGGAAAAAGGGAACTAAGCAGTAATAGGAATAGCAGAAGCACTATCCGATAGTTTGGGGACAAGACTATGTCTTCTGGAAAGGAGTGGGAACTAAGGTTTCATTAGGAAATATAAGGAAGACTGGGTAGAAGCTCATGTTAACCTGTCATCTCTAACACAACCGTCATGTTTGGAGGCTAGGGGTAGATTCTAAAGTCATACATGAATGCTCACCATCCTACACTTTAGCTCATTTCCTTTCAGGTTATGCCACAGGACTTTTAAAAACTGTTCCACAATTAAAGTTTCATGCTGCACAGATGGAGAAAAATGAACTTCCAGCATAGCTCTGTGTTCTGGCAATGGACAGTACCTTTTTAATTACAGAACGAACTTTGACATATTTCTACTACTACCGTATTCTAATGCAGTGGCAAACAAGACTGAGGAGTCATGCATTTTGGAGCTGCTACTGAATGTGTTTGTTAGTGCTTCCCAGTATTAATACCCTGAGTGTGGCAGCAGATTAATAATTCACCTGTAACAGCACGGTGCAGTCTTTAAAAGGAGTAATTTAAAACAAGATATTAACAATATCTATAGGGGTTTTTTTAAAGGAGAAGTTGATTTGGTATAAGGAAATACAAAATCCTACTCTCAGATCTCTACTGAGCTTCCAGACGGAGAGCAGCCTGCCTGAGTATTTGTCCTTATTGACTCTTTGTTTTTTGGATTCAGGAGTATAATTTTACTGAAAGATGGCATTAACTGCTCTGAGACCTGGTTTCTGTCAGCCCTTTTGGCAGGCTCAGGGGAGCTCTTTTGGAGGGATCTCCAGGGGTTAGGTCCATATCTCGAAGCAGTCTTGGGGTGCACACACCAGATTTCTTCTGGATGGAAGGAAACCAGAGGAGCTCTTGGATGGCTCCTGGGCTTCCACATCCCAGGACCAAGCTAAAGCAGGTCCAACACAAACCACTCCCCCAGGGTGAGTATGAAGTGGATTTCAGGTTCTCAGCAAGACCTGTTTTGATCTATAAATCCATTCCTATTTGTCCACACTAATCAATAAGGTAGATATAGGCTCAGTTAAGGAAAAGGCCAATAACCTAACTTAATTTCAGTTTCAGGCAGTCTGGATGTCCAAATTGAAAAATATTATGCAAACAGAGATAGAACACTGTTCTGACTTTCTGATGAAGTTTAAACCTCTTATATCAGATCATCATTACCTTTTAAGAAAGTAGCTATGTTATACAATTTTCTTAAAACACATGCTAATTATGGTAATGTGTTGTTCTCATCTTAGGAAGCTAAACAATCTCTCTACCTTCATAATATTTAAATAGAGAATGAGATCATTCTGGATACCTGATCACTGTGCACTTCAGATGTTTAACAAATGTTATGAGTGTAAGTGTGCATCTCAAATGTATATTTATATTGTTGCGCATAGAGTAATGTGTCTTCTGGGTCCTATTGTAAACAAGCTGTCAAGCTTAACTGGGTTAGCCTGTAAAAATATCTTTCCATAAATAAATTGAAAAAAACCCCCAACAGTCAAGCAGCCTCTTCTAATGGGCTTGATCGGAAAATACGGGGGGGAAATATAATAACACAATAATGTAGTCCTGTGCAGATAGCTTCTCAAAATGTCAGTATTTGTAACTTTGGGATATAGTCAGCTTTTGGCTACTTTTCTTTGTTCTCTGCTTGGTGATGTGGAAGATTCCAGATTCAATTATGTCCAGTCACGCCCAGTTTGTTATTCATCTGTTCTAGTTCACTCGTGTCCTGCCAACTTTGATATGACTAAAATTATCCACAGAGAGATCAAGAGTGCATTTGCCTGCAACATGTTCAGCGCTGCAGCAGCAGAACAGAAGTATGACAGCATCAGACAGAAGAAGTGACTTTTACAGACAGCCCAGTACCTGAGGAGGATTAGAAGTAATACACAAGATCCAGAGATTATTCCTGGTGAAATTATAACAGTGTTAACAGAGATCAAATGTAATTTATTTTGGCTCCTTTTCTGAGCATGAAATCTCTGTTGCTGTGGCTGTTTGTCTCTTCTCTGTCACACTCTTTGATCTACTTTGTTTTCTCATACAAATACTGTATGTAATTATGACATTTATGCCAACCTTTAAAATAAAATCACTTTTGTTTTGAGGAGGGTTACACAGTAGTACTACCAGACTTCTCACAAACCCAGAGTAAAATGCTCTGACATTCTAACAGATGAAAAAATAATTTATTATATAAAACTTTTTTTAGAACTTGCTAATTAAGATTATGAACTGCTTCCATTAAGAACTCCAGTTTAGCTGTTCATTCTTTTAAGGAATGAAATGATCTGTTTTTTAATCATCAGGATGAAAATTCTTTCTTTTTTAATTCACAAAATACTTTGTTTTCTGGAAGTTGCTGATGAGGAAGCTAGTGTAAAAGAGACAAATATCTTTTTTCACTTTTCAAAAGGGGTTTAAAAGTGAGTAGAGGGTGATAAAAATTAAAAAGGCTCTCCTGTGGAGACAGCCTTCAATGAGGACTAGGTGATGGGCATTTGAAAACTTATAATGACATATTTGGAAGATTTTTCAGATTGCTTTTAGTATATATTAGATCATTTAACAACTGAAAAGTTTCTGTTTCTGTACCTCTCTTTAGCATGGACTCATAGTGAGATTTAGGTTTGCACCCTCCATTGCAATCAGTGCTGGCTGCTTCACCGCCTTCATCTTGGATAGCCACCAATGTTAACACAAAAGGAAAGAGCGTGCCACCATTCTGACTTAATAGACCCCTCTGAAGGAAATATGCATAAATTTGGGTGGTTATAGAAAAGTGAAAAACAACAGGGACTCAGCTATTTTGGTAACAAACAATGAACTATAACAAAAAATATAATGAGAGTGTATGAGACTGAGGTTTTCACACCCATCAGTGTATTCTTGACCAACTTGGACACTAAAACTGCTGTTGCTTTATTTATAAGAATGAAGTTAGTTAATGAAGTAAAATCATTCTTCTTCCAGATTCATAGTATTATGGCTTAAAAGTTCTGTACAGGATAGGAGGCTTCAAGAAAAACATTCCTTTCTTCCTGGCATTGGTTGGGATTCAATATCAAGCTTCACAAGTTATACTGAAAAAAGCTATTATTGGGCCTGATGCTATTGCCATCTTCTGAAAGATTCCTGCAGGCATCATCACCACAATTTTTGCCAATGTTTTGTTGCTGTGTATTAATTAATTCTAAATAATTTTGTATTGTTTTTGCTGTCCAGCCTAGGAGCCTTATCCCTGGCTCCCCAAAAACTTATCACCAATTTGTAAGTTCTTCCCCTTTATTCTCTACCCTCTGAATGAACAAGTGTTTGGAAACAAATTATGAATATCATGACTTTTCTAAATGCATTGAGCTCCAGTCCCCTTGATTTGATGAATGCGATTTTGTCTGCCAGTGCCACATACCAGTTATGCCATGGTGTCCTAATGTTATTTGACCTCTTTCACTTGTTAATCAGAAGAGGAATTCATCTGCTCTGCCAAGACTCATGAAATGTTGGGGCAATGTCTCCAGTGTGGTTGCTGGTCTCCAGATTTTCCCACAATACAAATGGTAGATGCTGTATTTCTGTGGACTACTCACCCTGTGCCCCCAACTTGCATTGCCCTTTCCTTTCTGAGCAAACAGTTCTTTCCCTCTCCCTTGTTAATAGAGAGTCCTTCACTGCAACCATCCCACCTCAGCCCTCACTTGATCCTGCTCTAGCTCTGCTTCCATTTCAAAACCCTGTAGACCCCCCCTTCCTTTTTTTTAAGTACTGACTGACCCGCTCTCAGTTTTGCAGTGGATGTGTCACTATGTAGATGACCTAATACAGGCAGGCTGTGAAACCCTTCTGCCTTCTCTCTTTCTTTCTAGGTGCCGATCTCTTGCTGCACATTTCGAAGGGTACCACTGCAAATATGTTTTTTCTGTTGTGCCTTGTTATCAATTTTGACCCAAGTACCAATGTATTTCTCCACCCCACATATATCTCCCTGCCAACAATATATTGGTGATGCATGTGAGTGCAAAAAGGGATGACGATTATTAGTAGGATAACAACCTTTCCTGATTGTTTAATTTTATCTTGTTGAAATTTGCAGTCTTTAACTGACATTTCCATAATACATTTTAGCAGTGTTGATACCACTATTTCCTTTTGCTGTCTCTGCATTTTTTCTTCTTTCCTTGTCCTGTGTTTATATCCAATAAAGTGCATACTGTTCCACATGGAATCTGCTGCTTTTGTTCCAGAACACTAGGGACATGACCTTAAAATTAAGCATAGAAATAGTGGAACAAGCTAAAACTGAAGTTAGAGAAAGAGGGTTCCAGACTATTACAGAGCAATTCATAGCGAATAGCACTGGACCTGTGCTGACATATTAACAATAAAAAGGAATCATCTGTGGAAGCAAAGATGGTAAGTCACAGAGGGCATATATAAGTGCAGCCTCAGAGCTATAAAAGCCAGACTGACATTTATCACTCTGTGCATATTGGAGCTGTCATGTTGGTCCTCAGATGATCGTGTTACTACCTTCAAGACATTTTTTCAGATATGAAGCAAAGATTAGAGAGGGAATGAGAGAGAGAGAGAGAGAGGCTTGCTAATAAGTATTGGGTGAAAGCCACATAAAGGAATTAGCATTTATATTATTTATTGTCCCCTTTTCATCAGCCATACCCCCCTTCCTTCTAATTTTTTCCCTCCCCTTGGATTTTTCTAACCTTGCGCTGAGAAGATCCTTGTACATTAAACCTAGTTCAGCTTCAGAATGGATTAAAATCAGTTTGACTAAATACTATGTTCAGTGAACGACAAATTGTGCAGCTTCACACATTATTATTTGTGCTAAAAGCTATTATGTAAATATATTGGCTTATATAAGCTTAAATAGGATGACACAGGAATGCAAAGATAGGGCATACATACAGATCTATTGAAATGATACTCTGTGAGCATATCCTCTAATAGAAAATTGTGTATTCTCACTCAGAGGGCAGAAAAGAACCATATGTCTATTTTAGTGGTTATGTCCTGAAATGATGCACTTATTCCTTTTATAATATTTTGAAATAAATACATATGGGACCGGTCAGATGTCAACAGTGGCACTGAAAGGAGTATGAATTAGTCACACTGGCACACAGGGCCCTGGAACAATGAACACTGCTCTGGAAGACCCTTGAATGCAAGCCTATTTGCCTCTTAATCCAAATGAATAATTAATGATAATTATCATGCTGCAGTTATTATCTGTGATAATAATATATCCGTAAGGTGAATAAATTCAATCTGCTACTATGCAGAAATGGCAACTCATAATATTCTTAAGAAATACAGATATAATTAACAGTATTAACGGTCAAGAAAAAACTGAGATTTTTATATAAAGAATTACAGCAAAAGGTCTAAAGTTTGGTGAGAATGAATTTGATTGCATTATGTTTATGCTTTAGCTGTCATTTCTATGGCACCAGTTTGCAATCTTTTCACAGTTTATTTTCCTAAGACCCATTTCATGAAAGCTGAAATGTGCATTTGTTCATTACAATCTATCCATGACTTTTCCATCAGTCCACTGCTAGAGAAGATCAGGGTCAGGATCTTACAAGCGTCCATATGCAAATCAGTCCGTTTGTGTAGTGTACTATGCTGGCAATTTTCCTCAGCTACAAAAACTTTAAAGTATTAAAGCAAAAATCAATAAAACCAAATAAAATATTAAAAGGTCAAATACATGTTTGAAGCTCGTACAAAAACAGCCATAACATTTATTTTTGAAAGCACTGTAGGTGAGCTGTCAGCTAGGCAGAATAGTAGGCAATCATATTTAATCTGATCTCCCTCATTGGGCTTGTTGTGACAAAGGAAAATGGAAGGGGGATGGGTGAACGGGAGCAAGAGGAAGTAACTACCCTCACGTTCTTTTTTAAATTGTTTTTATATCTCTTTACTTTGACTATGGAGATTCTCAGTCATATAAAAGACTTTAAAGTCTACTTAAATTGAATTAAATTAATGATTGAGAAAAAGCTTTGAAATTCAAAGTTCATGCAGACCTTTAACTCACACCAGGAAGGCTTGGTTTTTCCCTCCTTCTTTTCATCCCATGATTTGAGAACTGGTTTACTCAGGGGAATGGTAATGAGATGTAGAGTTTCTCACCTCTAGGTCATTGCTTCAAATCTGGCCCAGGTTGGTAGGAACCAAAATTCATTATCATCTACTTATGGTTCAGTGGCCTATGTGAAATAGGTTGATGGTCTTTTGGTCTGGTTTTCAGTGGGCAAATGTCCACACAGTAATAAACACTAATTAGTACCGGAATAGGGCTGAAAGTTGTATTCCTAACATAATGTCCGGGGATTGTTGTGACAACCCCTCAAAACTCTGGCACCTTCTGGGACTACCTTCCAGGAGGGGGGGAGGTTAATTCTTTCATGATTGTCACTATGATTCATCCATTTTTAATTTTTTTTCTGAAGAAATGGGCAAAAGAAATTGCCTCTTTTTCACTCCCTTTTTCATTAGAAAACAACAGATTTCCCTCAAAGTGGATCCTGACAGGTGACAAGAATAATAACGTGTAAGAGTCAGTAAAAGGATGCATTATTAATCACGCTGGGTTTCATTTAGGCCGTCAGCTCAGTGGGTGAGCTCTGTAGAAGGAAGAGTGGAGATATTATCATTATTATTTACTTGTCCATTCAGGAGTCACGAACCAGGACATCATTGTATTAAGCAATGTGCAAACACAGAAGAGGGAGCTAGTCCCTGCCCTAAAGAGCATACAATTTTACTATAAAACAAGAATCGGTGTATACTTACAGGTAGATGGACATAGATGGAGGAATACTAAGAGATGATTATGCTATGCCTGCCAGCTTAGTGGTTATTTTGAACAACAGCATGATATTTCCAGTAATAAAATGATAAAATATGTTGTCAAGCTTTTTTGTGGGCACCACAGAAAAGAGAGGAATTCTGGAATGGAGAAATAGTAGAGGAGAAGTTGTATTTGCAGATGTTAAGCCGATCATGAAGGGAAGCTTGGGGGAAAAAGCTTATTTGAAAATGGAACAAGAGGACAACCAGCCCTGACACTGGCAGAGCATCAGAGTCCAATAATCAATACAAAATTAAAAATTATAAAGTAAGGAAAGAGTGAAGAGTGTTCACAGGTTGCTATAATATCTACTGTGGCAAGCAAGGAAAGAGGCAAGAGGAAAAGGAAAGGAAATATTACGAGAGCACTGAGCTGGGAAATGGTCTTTGCAACAGCAATCCAAGTGCGACACAACACTGTTCGTTAATGGTGGAGAAAACTGCTGCAGTAAGCTAGCTAGAAGGTGACGAAGGACTCGCTTTGTGTGTGTGTGGGTGGGTGTGTGTATGAAGGGAATAACTGAGTGAGAGGACACAGACAATTTTGTCTTGAAAATGCTTTGCCAAAAGACTTAGAAAACTTAGGCACAGTCTGGATAGGATCTACAATAAGTATGTTATTATAAAAGGTATTTTTATAAGATACTTCAGCTGCAGGAAGGTGAAAATATGATCCAGTGATCCAGAAAGGTGCTATTGGAGACTATTTGTCAGAAGATAATTAAAGGCCTTGTTTAGACTTTTTAACTTGCAAAGAAGTTAGGGATCCACAAGCATGTAGAAATCCACAAAGCAGACTTTCTCGTGGAGTGAAAAAGGTGGTCTAGGTCAGAGAAGGTATGCCTTTGAACATCTGCAGTTCATTTTCTTACACGAATAATATAAATATAAAGGAAGAAGAGCCATTTTGTAACTCCTTCCTGCATGAGGAAGAAATCTGAGATGGATTTATAGAAGATGTGACAAAAGCATGGACAGAAAAGACTAGTAGAAGACAATATCATGAAAAGGGAGCAGAAAACCTTATATAAAGAAAAGGCCGGGTAGCCACGTAAAGGATGGTGGACGTGTCAAAGAGAACGAGAACAAGAATGGCTAGGAAGAGGATTTCAGAGTGTCTGGCAAGAACAGTTTCCATAGAGGGCAGGGGGCAAAAAGGTGTGTTGGAGAGGGTATGGGTTGGAAAGGGAGGAGGAGAATTACCGAACCTTATTGTAAACAAGCTACTTGATGAAGTTAAAATGAAATGGAGAAGGGAGTTAAGGCTATACTTGGAGAGGAAAGAAAGGTCAAAGGTGACGTTTTCTAGGACTGAAGCATCTAAAGCATATTGTACCATGAGGGGAAAGTCAAAGTAGAGTGTGAGGTTAAGGAGAAGAGTAAGAGAGAAGCTGTGTGTGGGAACAAAGGACGTGAGGAGCTGGAATAGAACAGGGTCACTGGGGCATGTGGATGCGATTTGGAGGAGAGAGCAAAGGAGAAATGTCAATGTCTATGACAGAAAATAGTGCAAGATCTGTAAAAGGAGGAGGAAAATGGAGATGCATGCCAAGGTGAGGAAGGAAGGTCATGACTTGTGTTGCCTGTGCTTTCTTGGAAGAAAAGCAAAATTCTGGCGGAAAGAAAAGTAAAGGCAGGAAAAGGGGGACACTTGAGAAATGAGTTAAAAGTGGTAAAAAGTCATCTGGGGCTGTGGACCTAGGATTCAGTTAAGATAGAGCTGGGTAGCTAGGAAGGCATCAAAGAGGAAAGAATGAATTTGCAGTGGAGCTTGACAGGAGAGATTGAAAAAGAATGGGTAATGTATATGTTGGTGGTGAGCCATGAAAAGAGAACAGCATAATGGAGCTTGAAGTAGAAAAGAGGAGCCAAAGACAACAAGGTGGAGGAAAGTAACACAAAATGTGTACAGAAAAAGGCCTGCTGTTGGGCCTTTAGTAACGATTCAGCTTTATAAAGTGAGAGCAGCCATCTTGCTTGGTGTTGACTGATGATGATACTGAAAGGTGGGTTTTGTTTCCTTAAGCTCCAAAATTCATTTGCCAGATCCTGAGGGAAAGACAGATGAAGAAAGCTCTTCCTTTTTAGGTGATACAAACATACCTACTGCAGGACATGTGCTACCTCAGTACCAGCACAAAAAAAATCCCTTGTCAATTCAGTTGCTACATAGATGATAGTATTAGCCCCAGAGTACGACATAAACTGCGCTGCTTTATTACTTCAGTTAGTCTGTATCACAAACTTCACAGTAAATATAAGCATTTTTATTTCCTTTCCCTGGAATTATTAAAATCTCTTTTACAGATGGTTATAAAATGTAACATGTACGATCTATCAAGATAGCAGTTTTGGACTTGTTCATAGCTTTCTGGACATGCATAATAGATTCAGCCTTAGCATCTATTTACATAGTATTTTTTTCATATTAATCCTTTCCTCACATCCATCACAGTGTTAACCTATCTTCCAGGTAAATCCTGAAGATATGCTATCCGCTTATACAGGATATTCCTATATATATTATTTATTTATACTTAAAAGTACATTTCAGAACATTTGGGGTATGCTTTGCACCTGTTTTTTGTAATGAGAACTAAGAGTCAATGCAAATGAGACAATAGTCTGAGTCAGTCTTCACATAATACCAAGTGAGTAGGAAACAATCAAGATTGATGCACCTATGGATGTAGTAGGCAGGTGTCAGTGGTTAATTTCAGTGATTAATTTCACTGCACTAAAACTGAGTGGTGTCAGGAGTCCTACAGAGAATCAGGGTGAGTTCATCTCACTAAGTCTCCTAGGCAACTTTTCTAAACAGTTTTCAGTGGGACAGTATCTTTATCCACTGTATCACTGTCATGTTTTATTCAAGCTCGCTATTGTCATGTCCAAACGAACAATAAAAATTTAATTTTCACTGAAGTAACTGAGAAATAAATAGTTTCTATAAGTAATCTTTTAAACTGGTGTGTTTGAGTAAATATGGCATCCTAACAGTCTTACATCCTAGTAGCCTTCTAGTCCTGATATAAGTTTTTTATCTTCTCTCTCTTGCTGCTATGCTATTTATTGATTTAGTGACAGACTGTTAAGAAGCAGTAGTGACATGTTTATAGGTAACTATAAGAAGGAACGGGATCTGTGCAGGAAAGAGAATCAAATCCAAGCCCTCTGAAGGAATAGCGTTTGTCTGAATTCAGGGGTGATCTGCTCAGCTAGGCTGCAATTTGGCCAGTCTGCACAGTCAGCATCCCAACCACCTACAGCACTCTGGTGCCTTCCTCCTGCATAGCTGGAGGGAGGCATGTGTGTGAGAGGACTGTGGGGAGAGTGCAGGCTGCAAGGAGGGAAACAGAACTGGAAAGTTGGAAAAAGTGAAGCGAGACACGGAGGCATGTGGGAAGGAAGTAAGGATTAGTTTTAGGAGGGCAGAGGTGCAGGAAAATCTGCAGGAAGCCAAGTTTAACAGTTGTATTCCATGTGAAACAATTTGTTGCGTTATTTTCCTCCTCTTGCCTTGAAGAGTTTTCTGAATACATCTTTTTTAACTCTAGGTACCTAGACCCCAGTTTGGCAAAGCACTTCAGCACATGCTTGACTTAACAAATAAGTTGTATGCAATTCTTAATTGACCAGAGGATTTAAATGGGTCTCAAGGTATGTTTAAGACTAAACCTATGCATATATGCTCTGCTGATCTAGAAGCTAAACGAAGTGAAGGGCTCTGCCACGCGGAACGAAGAAAAGTGAGGGGTAACCATAGATAACAGAGTATGAAATGTTGACTGTTTACACAGAGACTGCCTTTGGGACCATGCTATGATACAGGCATTACTTGTTAGTAATAGGAATAGTGAATAATAATAATTAGGATAGCTTTGGTATACTGCATAGGAAGTTTGTGACCTGCACATCCTTTTTGCAGTTTCTCCTCTTGGGTATTTCTGATTATTTCAATATACTGTTATTCTATTAGACTTAAGACTAAAGTACTAGGACTGAAAGAATTCTGGAACCTAAAAGGATACAACTGCAAATACACAAATAAATAAACAAACAAATATTTACCAGACCAGTAACTTTTTGCAAGTTCATTATTAATCTTTATTGTTTTTGTTAAATGCTTGTGCAGTTTAACAGTAGCATATATTATTACTGTTAACTTAAATTGCAAGAACACACAATGTACTGACTTGCATTTTCTCATATGAGAAAACTAATCCAAATGAACCTTCCCCTCATACAAAGTTGTCATGAATTCTTTCCAGCATGACTTCTAATAGGCTGGGTCTAATACTAGGTAAAAGAGAAAGTCCTCTCCTGAAAGTGCCAGCAGCAATGCAACTCTGATACAGACTATCAGACTTTGTGGGTCTTACACAGGGAAGCATGTTTAAGTTTGCTTTTGACTCATTGTCTGGCATGTTTACAACAACATAGCCCCATGTGAATATATTATATAGTCATCCCAGTTATCTGGGGCACTGTTGTGCTAGAACAACCTGGATTAAGCAAAACTGTGGGTAGTGCATATGTAAATGGAGCTGTAAGAAAATAGAATAATGGTGGAATGGAGAAAAGAGAAGAAAGGTCAGTGGCACTATTGTCAATGCCAAGCAGCAACACTCTTGCTTCAGTGTGCTTATACCTGCAGAGAAGTTAAGCCATGTAATCCATCCATGAACATTCACTGCAATCTCCTTACAGTAGCAGAGAAAACATTTTTATAAGGAAATGATGAAAATGTATTTACTCCAAGGTGATTTAACAGCAATTGCTGTTAACTACTGAGAGAAAATCTTGATGTACAGTAAAGTACTAGGATTTATTGGTAGGATATTATTACAAAACAAAACTGATGGAAATGCCTGTACAATCTGAAACATCAGTAATAATCCTGAAACCGTTGCCTCATTCATTCCCAAGAAAAGATAAACAGCATTTTTCCTTGCAGACCTCAGTGTTTGTCCTCAGCAGAGGAAATTCACCTGTGGGAATATGGAATGATCAGGGCCCTCCACCTACTTCTGTCCTGACTTCCGCTTCAAAAGAAATAATAAGTTAAAATATAAAAATATGTATTCCTATGTACTTTTAAAGCCTTTACAGCTGTTTGCACTGGAACATGCCACTTTGTAGACTTGTTTCTGAAACCCACAATGTCAACGTATTTCTCTTGAGAAAAATGGCCTTTTTATTCATTACTTGTATCTACATGATAATAAGTGCTTGTGTGAGAAAAGAAGGAAATTATTCTTTATGCATAGGTATCTATGATGTTAATCAGCCTAGCAAAGTTTCGCAGCTAGGACCTGAGGAAAATACCTTGTCTCTTAAGATGAGAGATTGGTTCTGTCTCTGTGGCATGCCTGTCCTTAGCCTACACAGTGATGCCAGTGGTTGCCGCTCTACTGTCATGTGGAGATGTGTCTCCAGCAAAGTAGGATTACTCTGCATCTTCAATAACATGTTTTCAATAGCTTTGGAGTCTGCATTTTGAGAATTGTCATATTTACTGAGCATTGTATTATACTTTGGCACTTAGATGAGTAGAACAGACAAATGATTTCCTGTCTGATACAGAATCTAGGTATTTAACGAAATAAACAGCTAGTTTACATAATCTTTCTGAAGTCTGAGGTGCTTATCTCTTTGAAATGAACATTTTTGTTTTCTCAAAAACAAGTTAGAAACTTTATTCCATGGTGAATTAGATATAGCTATCAAGAGGAATCTGGGCAGAAATGGTTTTAATAATTTTCATTCATTCCAGTTAGTGACGCCAATTGTGGTGCATTCATGTGATTTGCAGTGTTTACCTCTGACCAGAGGTCCTTCAGCAGCCATAGTGATCCCATATCAACTGCTCTTTTCATTTTCTTACTGACATCCAGCTTCCTTCCCTAAAATGGTTAGCATCAGCTGAACAGTTCTGTGGTCTGTGCCCGTCAAACACCAGTGAGGTAGGCAAGAGAACAAGGCCCGGGAAAGTATCAGTAACCTCAAAAATATTGAAATAAACTCAATTTTCTGGTCTCACAAGACCGCATTCTTGACTGTGCCTGCTGATCTGTGCTGTAATGTAAAAATACAGCAGTCTGTGTTGTGATTACAGCAGAACTCTGCATACGGCAATTTATAGGCATTTTCAAAAGCAAATAAAACACGCTTTCTGTTTGAATTATGTCTATCTGTAAACAGAAACATTTGATACTATGTATTTCAAAACAATCACTGTGTTTCAGATTTGTGCTCATATCACTATCACTGGTATCAACGATAATAAACACCTAAAATTAAAAAACAGTTAGATTAATACCTAGCATGAAATACTGTACAGCTATTTTTAAATTAATAGTGGTGTAGGACTTAACAGTGCTTTCTCTTCCCTAGATACTTGCTCTCAAGCAGTCAGACTGCAAATCTGCAAACCTTTAAAGAGAGGGAGGGCAACCACCCCTACACTTCTACCACTCTAGTTCCTTGCATACCTTTAAAGACTCTGCCAGCTTTACAAGACTGATGTCACATGGCTAACAATTGCAAACAAATTTATGCATTTTTCATAGCTACAGGTTGCTATCATAAAAAACCCCTGAATTGTGAAGACAGAGCATTTTCCATTAGTTTTGTGATTTTCATCATCTGCTACTATCCCTCTGTCTAGTTTAACTTCTTCAATGCTTTGGTGACGTCTTAACTTCCACAGATGAGCAAATGTACAAATATTATATCCTGGGTCATCCCCAAGTACGTGCAGTATTGAATATAGACATGCTTCCTGCAAGGCTCAGAACAAATGAGCATCCATGATCTATTTGCATACTCAACATTTCATTTCTTCCAGCTAAATGCCACTTCCGTAGTCCCAGCAGTTTTGCTGCTGAATATCTAGCAGATATGAATCCCTTAGTGGGAGAAACTGTATACCTTGATAAAGAACATTTGGAAATGAAATACCTTTGTTAAATTATAGCATCAGAATAACATGTCTTTGAATACAGAAATTGCCTAGGAATATATGGTTTAAAACTATTAGTAACTGTCACAACTCAAAGAGATAGCTCAGTGTTATAAAAAGTCTCTTTCAATAAAGAATAAGCATAAATCTATCATCTTATATTCTCAGAAGTATGATTCATCTCACTTTATTAGCTTTCATAATGTAGACATTTAGTCTTATGTGGGCTACATCTACAGTCAGTGGATTGAATATAGAGTTTGCTAGAGGGTGACCTGATCCTTCCTCAGGTAGGTATCTAGGGTAAACAGGATGAATTACTAGATGCTGTCTCTCTCCGCTGATTACTGATGGACCTTATAATATTAGCTTACACTAGACATCTGTTTTATGGTTTAAGTTAGAGGGAAAGAATCCCACCCTACACATATTATGAATGTCAGTCATCTCAATTATTTTACCCAAGAAGCTTCATGGAAGTCAAGCTTTAAACTTCCACGGGTAGTTACCTAACCTTGTTGGAGACTGAAACAAGATGTGTGTACTTGATGATGAAACTAAATGTTGCTAACAGTTTTGGTAAACCTCTCATTAATCACATGACTCTTTAAAGAATATGGCTTAAGCGTTTCTCATTGGGAGGATATATAATCTGCTTCAGTGTTTTGTGCTTATATACTATGGGCAGAATTGATATCACTACAGTAAAATAAATTATTGCTGTCTGTTACAATGAACTATTTTCAGTTGCTTATAAATTCATCAAATTCTAACAGTGTCCTGAAATCTTATATTCCAGATGTCATCTTCAGGCCAAAATTCTTGGGTACTCAGATAAAATGTTCAGCTCTTTCTGAACATGGAAGTGGTTAGGGTAAGCAAACAATCACTAACGTACATGTCTGTTTGAAAAGAGATATTTGTGGCTCATTGCTTTAGAAGCTCCAACATTGCTATGGCTTTAGAACATGAACTCTGCCCAGCTCTGCCAGGGAAAGGAGCTGAGCACGGTCTGGGTAATCGAAACCTACTTAACTAAGGGGTGAACTGACGCATGCTGGTGCTAGCAAGATAAGGAAACTGTAATCAGGAAATTGTGAAAATGTGCTAAAACTGAGAGGAGATTGCATAGACCTGACAAAGAGGTAGGATTAAAATAGACAGTTTGCCCAGACAGCGGGACTGGAGCAAGAAGCTCAGGAGAGGAGAAGATTTGGTCCAAAGTGGGTTGGATAAAAACATAGTAGAATGCAAAGGAAAGACTGTCTGAGTAATTAAGATTGGGGAGCTAGAATTACCTACGGAAAGAGAATGGGATTGAAAAGAAGTGTTGGATTACAACTGTGATAGCCAGATGATACGACTATGGCTCACTGAGCAACAAGATGAGGGCTGAGAAGTCGGAGGAAAGCAGCATGATATCTGGACAGAGACAGAAAAGGGGCAAGGATAGCCTGTAATGAACATGCCTTTCCAAAACTCTGAGCTGAATCCTCTTTTTTTCTCTACCAGAAAATACCTGCAAAACCAACCACAGAAAAAGGCTCTGTGTACACTGACAGAGTAGAAATTCATTTTACAAGTGGTGGACAACTAAAGGAGATCTGTCTCCAGCTGATCAAAGGGAAGGTTAAAAGAACCTGAAGCCAGACAAATTCAGATCCGAAGTACAATGTACATTTTTAATACTGAAAGTTAATATCCATTATAATTTATCAAGAGATATGGCAAATTTTCCATTGGGGCAGAACTTTCAAATAGAAATATCAATATTTTCCAAGCTTCAAAAAGAAATGGTTGGAGGGATTCCTATGCCCTGTTATCTAATGATTACAGTGTTTCCTTCTCTTTTAATCTGTAAATGCCCTG
Source organism: Aquila chrysaetos chrysaetos (assembly GCF_900496995.4). Taxonomy (NCBI): domain Eukaryota; kingdom Metazoa; phylum Chordata; class Aves; order Accipitriformes; family Accipitridae; genus Aquila; species Aquila chrysaetos. The sequence goes on from NC_044017.1 coordinate 15,985,325, forward strand.
CCCAGACCTGCATTCTACTCCAAATAGAAAAGAAAAACTTCCTGCCATTATTAATCAGTTACCTAAAGGTTTCAACTGATCCCGATTGATCCTGGGGCTACCTGTTATAAGGAAAAATTTTCAGAAAAAAGCCTACAACAATTTAATGAAATTGCATCCACACAGGGAGTTGAAACATGGCTTCTTGGTCATTAGTCTCAAACTCATTTTACTAACTGTCTAGTCAAATTTCCTTACTAGTGCTTCAAAGTAATCTAATTTTTGTTAGCAATATAGATACATTTTATACATTTATGTTCCACAAAACATGGAAAAAGAAATTGCTCAGGCTGAGTAAAAATGAACTGTATTGATGAAAAAAAATCTGCAGTTTTTTTTATATTTCATACTGCTTTCTTTGCAGTAAAAACGAATGTCAAGTTGTTTTTATATTGTGCTTTATATTGTCCTAGGATGCTTTTTAACAGATGGAGGAATAAAATTGTAGAGTAACTAAACAAATTGTTCCCAATGATGGAGCCAAAAAGAAAATACCTATTTCACCTATTATCTTCAGCTCTAAATACTAGAGAGAAAGTATTTTATCTAACCAAGCTGATGTATGCATAAAGTATAAGATATTCCAATAAATCAAAGGGATTCTATACACCTAAGTTTAATTCACAGGAAATTCTGAAGGTGCCTTACAAAATTGATTAAATCCCCTAACAGCTATTTTGTTAACACTGTATGTATATATAGGGACCACTTAAATACATTGATTAACTGATTTAAATCTATCACAGCAATTTCTATTTGTAGAGTAAATCTAAGTTTTTACCTTACAAAAAAAAATCTGGCTTACTTGTTAAGGTAACGTTCCCAAGTATACAACAAATGTGAGAATGAAATATCATCTCCAGACAACGTGAAGCAAATGCTCTGGATGTTGTGAACATCCCTGTTCAAATTATTGTAATAGGGAAGACTTCTACATTTTTTTTAGACTCTAAATAGTCTGAGTCCACTTTCTGGAGTTACCCCTCTCCCCAGGGACTACAGAAGGAACAGAAGATGTTTTACGTAATTTAGGTTTTTCAGGAGTTTTCTAATGCCTGATGAATTTGCATCTAAATTCAACACTTTGCAGAAACACCTCTGGATCACCTACGGCAAAAGTTCATTCATTCCAAGAAGATTTCAGCCAGGTAAGAGATTGCTCTTACTCCCCTTCTACCCAGTTTCCTATGACTTACATGGAGTAAAAAGCTAAGTTCCTCTTTTTCTGACTGAAGCATATTATAACCTATACAACACCACTTGTTTTTAATAGGCTTTTCCTCTGGGTTCTGTGTAATTCCCAACAATGTCAGTAGGAGTGATGTGAACATATGGTTAGAGAAGGCCTGAGAGAGGGCAGCTATTCTCATGCCAAGTGAACAACATTTTGCACTGCATTTCAAGCGTTTTGTGGATTGGGTGCTGCCAGAAATGCTGTATGAACAGCATTGTTTGCAGTATTTTGACATTGCGTGGAGACAACCTGGAAACACAGGCAAGCAATTCAGCATTGCTGAAGGGTGAAACTTTGGAGGCTGAGCAAGTTTTCAGCAGAAGGATAAGCTTTAACTGAACTAATTTTCTCATCATCTGACAGGCTGCTTGGACACATGATTGCTTCTTTTGTCCCTAGAAATCAGAATGTCTCTTTCTGTTAAGGTCTATTGGTACTAGCAAGGGGAGAGTGACTTTTGTCAAAATAAGAACTGTGACTCTCCAGACTGAAGGTTGCAGTTTGTGAAAGGTCCTGGAGGCCTCCTTATTTCACTTCCTTCTATTCTTGAAAGACAAATGACATATTTTTTTTTCTTCTCCAGCAGTATGTTCCCCTTAGTTGAGTTCTTTTGGGGGGAGACAAATAGCCAAAATCCTTTGAAACAAGAAGTTGCTTGTTATAGCTCTGTAATCTCTCTGTTGGGCCATCAGGTATCTGGTTTTTTCAGACTGACTGAAAGTTCTCCAGGATTTTAAAATCTGCAGGATCCAGTATATGCTCTGTACTGGATAGAGCCTTTTAGTTCTTAAACATATGAAGATTTCAGGAACACTTTGAATAGCCAGCAATGGATAGGTGGGACACTTGTTGTCCCTACTATGGGCCCATTACTGAACTGGGGAAACCCAGACCTATCATTGAAGCAGCAAAACACTGAGATAAAAGGAATAAAATCTTGCTGTGAAGGAGTAACATAGGTGATAAATGAAGAATATATTTTAGAATTCAGACATTTACCCACAGCTGTCAGTTCATGTCTACCTAAACCAAACTGTCAGTCTTTGTGGCTTACCCATCACAGATTAACTCCTGAGATTTGAACACCACTCCCAATCTGGGATAACAGGGGGTTTATCCTTAAAGTCAAAGTCCTTTGAAAATTTTATTCAAAGTGATGGTTAATCCAAGTACGAATGTGACACAGATACATAAGAACTGAATTTTCCAGTTGACAGTGCAAGTCTCCATGAATTGAAATAAGTACTGTTTTCTTGAGGGATTGTGAAAGTAAGTCTCTATGCCAAATATTTGATCTGTTCTGCTCTCTTGCAAGATATATACTCTGCATAAAATACTCTCTGAAATGGGGTCTGCTTGTCCAGATGAATACATTATTCCACTGTGTGGAGAAAGGCTGATCTAGAGGCAAATTACTGAGCATAATTTATTCCATATCCTTGCTGGAATAACTTGCGCTCCTGAGCCTCCTCAGATGTGTAGTCAATAGGGAACTGTCTGGCTACATGAGGTTTCTTAATACATCTTTCAGCTAAATCAGAGATTCAAATGCAAAATCCAGCACTCAGGGAGATCATCTGAATCTGTGATGCTCCCTGGAGAACTGGAGGTCTATAAACCAATGAATGGATTACAATGAAATGTAAATTCAGTATTTCCAACTCTGGGAGAAATGACGATACTCCAATATTTTTCTAGCTGTACATATCTCCCTCAGTCAAACAGTAGCACCTCTCAGCATTTATCAAGTCTGTAATGTACTTTGGAAGAAAGTTTAAATGCTGATTGTATTTAAAAATATAGCTTTTATATATTTTAAAAACTGTCTTCATACTGGGAACTGTGTCCTAGTCCTAAATGCTTACAGTAATGTGCTGAGCACTGGTATGCGGATTTACTTTTTTTATCTGCTACAGCAGAGTAGTTTTTAAAGATTCATTCTAGTTTTGGTGAAATGTCTTAAGTGAAACCCAACAGGTAGAAAGGGGATGTTTGGTTCTGAATGGAGTCTATCATGAAAATACAGCAAAGGGCCACAGAGCTGAAGACATCTGCATATAGTTCAAGTGACTAGTTGGAGAAAAGAGCTACTGCGGTAAGAAACACAAATTGTTCACTTGCAGTCTAAGGTTGAGGAAGGAGTGCTCTATTCATTCAATACTTTTAAAAATACCTGTAAATGTTGTGTAATTTGAAATCTGATGTTGTCCTCCTGCTGGCTAAGTAAAGTTGAGCAAACTAGGTCAAATTAGAAGGGAGATCTCCTCAGCTCTAGGTAAACTGCTGAGATGCAGTAGTTGATCTTTCTCCTCGTATTTCTCCCCTGCTTTTTTAGTGCCAAAGCAGTGTGATAGTTTCAGCTATCAGATTTGTACTTGTCAGATCAACCCTTTTACTTCAAACTTGTCTCATTCCTTCCAGAGATGTTGTTCAGCCTTTCTTTTTGTCATTTCCAGACTCAGCAGCAGTACAGAGGAGCCCCTCGACTGCCCCTCATCACCATATGAAAGAGGACAGAAAGCATGTGTCTACCTTACTGATTGGCGTGTTGCACAGACAGAAGGACTGGGGCTCAATTTGCTGCGGTGTGCCATGGTTCTTGGATCACAGAGCTATACCGTCTCTTTCCTGGTGATGAAGTTCACACTAGCTGCAAGTGTAGGCATGCATCATGCAAGCATAAAGAGCTAATTGTTGTAGGACCTTACACTCACATTACAAAGAGGGTGTATGTGTTCCTCCAGTACACTGCTTCATCCGTGGTTCCACCAGGAGAGTAAAGAAGTCACACAAATTCATTGTACCTATCTGTGTTTACTGCATGACTGCAAACACAGGTGCTATGTTTCAAAGACTCCTAAGCAATAAGATTTCAGAAGATGTTTTATAAATGGGGAAGCGATCAACATTATGAAGTTTGTAACTGACACAGGTATGTGATGAAAAGTTCAAAGATGAAGTAATTTCACTTGTGTTATGCCACTGATGGCACTAACTTACAGAGCAAGTTTTTGTCTCAGATACTCCAAAGCAGCTCTAGTTGACTACAGCATGCGCACACAGTCTAGGATGTAGCCTTTAGCTATTGAAACTTCTGGGGGCTGTTTTTGGTTTTGTTCCATTTTACTATTGGAGGCAGCAAAATGAATTCTGACCTGGGCTCTAGAGCAATGTCTTTGGGCTGTGACACTGGGGCAAAGCAAGAGTTACAAGAAAACAGAATTTAAAAGACGGTGTGTTCAATGCACTGACTCTCTCTGGTTATGTATTCACTCAGTAATCAATGAACAACAGAGAAACTCTCAACATGAGTATAAAGATGTCAGAATCAGTTCCTTAATCTTGATGCGGTTTAAATATTACTTCTGGCTAAGTATTACATCTGAACCAATCACATAATTTGAGCTTACAGCAAGAGTTTGTTCCTGAGCTGATTCATGTCAGTTTTATACTTGTAAACATCTTTTGATTTCAGTGGCGTTAATTCATATTTTCAATAACTCAATGAGAACAGAATATGGAGTAGAGTCTTAAAGTGTCTTTTCAGAACAGCCAGGGAACTCCCTTGGCACATGAAGAAAAATTGCTATTGTCAGTATCAGAGACAAAAAATGAAACCAGTCAGGATACAGTAGGAGTCTTCACTGAAACTAATACAGAGGTGAAATGCACAGCTCCTTGAATGAGATCATCTCCTTGAAAGTCAGTATTGTACAGTACATGAAGGCTGTTATTGCATTGCTCTTTCCGCATAAGATAGGGTGTATAAGCTAAGCATTGCATGCAAGGGCCAAGACACTAAACTAATTTTACTAAGATCCATTTATGTTAAATCAAAGAAGAGGGTAGATTTGAAAAAGAAGGTGCAAATAGTATATTTCTAATATCTTCTCTGTCAAAAATTATCTGAGTTTAAGAGAAAGGAAGAAATAAGAACTGGGAGGTTGATGGAAGGTTAAAACATTCACAAAACAAACTTGATTTATTCAAGCTTTTCGAAGTCCCAAGAAACATGTTTAATGGGAGCTGAAAGACTTGCAAAGAAACCTTATTGTGGTGCACAGCAAAATAATGTGGAAAAAAAACCCCCTCCATATTTCTTCAGCCTCTAGCTTAGCTCTCACTGTAGGGAATCTTGCTGTGAAGAGATTAATCACTGCTGCTTAATAGTATCTCTGCTGGTTGCTCCAGGATAGCAACTAGCACATAATGCAGCAGATGCATTCTTCTTTTAGTATGGCACCTAGCGTACTGTGAATGTGCCAAAGGGATTTCAAACTTGCCTTACCTTACTTACAAGTTGTGCAGTTGGTGCACAACTGACCAGCAGATGCTGGAAGCACATTACTTGGCTCTCCAGAGGGCACAGATTCTGGAGGAGGATGAAATAGTTTCTTTTGTCCCCTCTCCCTGCTTTTGTTTTATGGAGGAAGCAAAGGAACTGCCTCCTACAAATCTAGCTAGCTACCAGGCTACTTCTAGAACTAGGTCTCAAAGATTTTCCCTCTTCTGAAGCTAGTCCTTACTGAAACTTCATTAGGGATTTTGGCTTCTCGTCTTGATCTCACTCTTTTTTCCTTGCCATTTATAGCACTTGATTTCCTTAGGAGCAGAATGGACATTTACTTTGATGCAGTAATTACTGGTAGTTGGTTACATCCCATTCCTTGTCAGTTCTGCTTAGATCTCCTTCTTACTAGCACCAGAATGTCTCTAGTTCCTTTCAGTCCTTGCTGGGCTAAACTCTCCAGACTATTTTCCTTTCCCTCGTTCTCTCCTACATTTGCAAATCTACCTATTTTGGCATCATCATCTCTAGTTGTTCAATTTACAATGAAGAAAAGTCCAACAAAGATGTCTTAACAAACTAGGTCTTGTATAAGATATCAAACAGGGACATTGATACAAGGACAACTACTTGGCCACAGACTCAAAGGAAGGTTTCTAGGATGGCAAAATCAACCCTCTTTTGAGTTTCTTCTCTTATTGCATCAAAACTTTAACAGCTTTACCTGAATGCTCTTCAGAGACTGTGGTTCAAAGGTTCTGGCTTTAAAGGGATTGCACTTTTTTCCTTTGGCAAGAGAAATGGACAGGTTTATTTAAGTTAAATGCTTTTCAAAGATACTTTCACAGAAGCTTTCGTCTCCTTTTGTCTTTGTTTCCAATTTTCCTGAAAATAACTGCAGTGACACAAGTGCAAAGTCTTTTTGATCACTTCAGTGGTAGTGATGATGCAGCTTTGTGAACTGCAAGGCATGTTGTCTGAAAAAGCTATCTTCCACCAGGAGCAGCAAAGGAAATGGAGTAGAGCAACTGGCAGGCTCTCCCCCACATCAGTCAACTATCACAATCTTTCTCCAGCAGGTGAGTAGAGGGTTGATAAACTGCTACCTTTGGGGACTTCCACCATGGAAAGAATGACTGTTGCATAGGCAATAGAGGTACTTACGGTAAAACGGATGTTTAAATTCACAGTAAAACTGAACCCAAGGAAAGACTGCTGGGTTTTGATTAGCAGAAAAGATGAACTGGTATCTCCAAGTCCTTTTTTCAACAAAATGGCATGGGAAGAGGATAGACCAACAAATGCTTAAATAACAGTAGTCAGCAAAGGTTGAGATTCAGCTCCAGATTCACTTAAAACAGAAAATTTTTAGATGTAGCCATGGGTATGTCATCTAGGTGTTTCAGCTACTCTTATGTTCACTGGGGGTGCAATGGAGTTGCCTAAAAGTGAATGTATACTGCCAGATGAGACTTTCTAGAGTACCCTGCCCGGCCTCTAGCTGCCGTGTCCAGGGGGCAAGGTTTTTCCATAGGTCTTGTGCCGTATCTGCCAGCCTCCTGTGGAAGTCTGAGGTGCTTTAGAGCATCTCAAATGAGGCTAGAAACCTGTGTTTAAGCAATTGAAATGACTCGGATGGTGTGGACCAGGTTTTACTGACCAGAATGGGTGTGTAGATGAATCTCACATGTAGACACTTACATGTAAGTTTTGTTGCACTGAATCCCTCCCCTGATGCTCTCTTGCTGGGCTGTTGCTTGCTAGTGGCATAAAGTGCCCAGCACTTTGTGTGTGGGCGAACATAAACAAAAACATGACCCTTGCTCCAAACAGTGGACAGTCAGAGCTCAAGACAAGGCACAACAGTAGAGATGCACAGGGTCTATGGAGGGTACGTGGAGAAAAAAGAGAAAGCAAGTGAAGCCTGGTGATCTAATAATTGCATTATTCCCAAGAGACTTTTGTAGCCAGAGAGAACTCTAGCGAGAGATTTATAGGAGTTTGGAGACTCAGTTTTGCAGGAGTGGGGGATCGTCTAAGCAGTAACATGGAAAACTTGTGAAGCTGTTAACCTGAGAATTTGCCTCAGCATCTGGTACTCCATGTAAGGCATCTTCTTGGTGAAAAGAAGCAGCTCTAAAATTGTTGTGACTGGCAAAATGTTCCTATAGAATAAGCCAAATGTGGTCAAAATGTCAGGCAGGTATGCTGTCTGCAGCAAGTATATGACTGGAGAAATGTTATGTTTGTCAAGGACAGAGATTAAAAAAATAGGAATAATTTAGAAATGAAGTGATAAAAGACTTCACTGTGTAAGTGGGCAGGAAAGGCCTTATCTTCTGCTGTTTAAAAATAAAATCTCAATTATATTAGTTTAGATGACAGTACCTAGGCAGAGATCCAAGTTGAAGACTTGTTTATGGGCTTGAACAGTAAGTAGGATGATGGTGTTTTCCACAGCAATCAAGTAAGAAAGTAGCAGGGAAGGTGTGGGAGAAGAAAGATTAGAGAAAAATGCAAATAATCATTTTATCTGTCTGTTCAATTAACATCTAGGCCTACTTTGTAGCTTCCTGAAGCCTCAGTGTGGGATTCTGTAGGTGACAAACATTCAAAATGAGGGACCCGCCAACACATATTCAGGTAGAAATTTCAAATATTCTGGTATGTATTTCTCCACTATAAATAACTTTCTGCAATTTCAGTGTCCTAATTTTGCGTTTGAGGTAAAAAAGAAAAAAAAAAAAAAAGAAGAAGAAATGCTTCAACAAAAAGTTACAGTTTTTGGTTTAATGTGTAGGTATTTGGGGAATTAAAGTACCCTATGGAAACACAGGCAGAGATGCAAAAGTTACAACCTTTTTTTTCAAATATCATCTTCAAATACATATGTATTTAGTTAAGTGACTGCTCAATTTTTGTATATTAGAATTGGATATTCAATTACATTACTCCAAATTAGTTTTGTTTCTCTAAAATGCTTGCACAGTACTTATCCTATCCCTAATAAAAAGACTTTGAAGATGGTAATTTTGTTGGTGTTTAAGTAAATGACACGAGGGAGATGTGCTTGGTCTTTCTTGGCTGTTCATAGGTTAGGGCGCAATTTATGTCATTTTAATTTTGTTACATTTAATAAAGGATGAACTCAGAAGAAACGTTATTGTTTATGCCTTGTGTATTTTAACCGTGTATATGCAAAATAGTGTTTCACTTTTCTGGTACATAGCTGCTTGATTAAAAGAAACAAGTTACAGTGGTGACTGTAGACACTTTACCTTGTAAATTGTGTTTTAGAATAACTGCAACAAACAACATGTTTACAGCTAAGAGATACTTATAAAAAAACCTGAAACTTTGATCATGGGGGATTTTAATTTCACAGATACTTACTGGGATAACAAGTATGCAAAACCTGTAAGGTGGGAAGCATGTTTCCAGAGGCAATGCATAATTGCTTACTTACTGAAGTCAGTTTATTGACTGAACTTCATGATCAGAGGCTCTTGGCACCCAGAGCTAGGAAATTAGCCCATCTTGATAAATAGAGCAGGGCTGATCTAGGGATCACAAATTCACAATACAGAAAAGAAAAGAAGATGAAGCAACACAATTAGTTTTGGCTCAGTGGAAGTTTTGTAAAAATAAAAATACTATAAGGCATGTTGATGGAGATAACTATATAAATTAGGGATGTTTTTCTGGAAGATAAACAGGTTTTCATTATATGCCACAATATGAATTACTTACACCTTCACTTCAAGTAGAAGGAATAGCTTGTGGTAACATAAACAACTGAGTGATCTTGATGGAAACGATGCAAGATCTCATGACTGTGTGGGAAACCTGGTGCAGAAAAAATGGGAATTATTTAAGAAACAGTTGGACATGCTGCAGTTACAATTCTTTCAGGCTAAGTCTCAACAGGGGGAATATAACTCAGACAATGTGCTTAAACAGAGTGACAATAACAACATTTTTAAATGTCTGCTTTGGGAAGGGGGGAGATTGTTACTTACAATTTTAAAAAATTGCAGAAGCTAAAAGACAATTAGAAGATCAAGAAAAGATATTGACTAGCAGGTTACACAAAATATTTCATGTATGAATAAAGGGCTTTCTCGCAGGTGGTATATTTGCAGCAGACAGCAAATGAAATGGAAATGGTCACTAAAAAGTGGTAGTTGAGATTATCAGGCATAAAGGAATTAATGTGATTTATCAGGAATTAGTACATTCCTTCTACTGTTACACTTGTCCTAAGATGTGTTTCTAGGTCTTGGTTGGTTTAGATAAGTTTGTCATTGATTTCAGTGTTGCTGCTTGTGTAATTAAGCCAAGTGGGGGCTGGCCTTTGGGACTGGCTATAGTGCCTATAATTGGCTGAATGGAGGAATATGGGAAGGGAGCTTCACAGCAGCATGACCACTGCAGCTTTACATGATAAGGGAGCGGGTCCTGCTCCTGAGGGGAGTCTGCAGCTTCTTTAGCTTTGTGGTAGAAGTTTATGATTTTACAATGTACTTCTGAGAGCACAGAATTTGTCCATGCACCTTCACTGTCATGGAAGAATTAAGGCTTTGCATTATTTATCTTACATTTTCAAATACACCTGTATGTAGAAATCAGAACTTTTAGGTCACAGATGGTGACATGGGGCAAACTGTTTTTCAGGAGGCAGTCCTCCCTTTATATATTCATTCTTCAGCTCTGATGTTTTTTGATCTCTAACAGGTTTTATTTTAGCTACAGATATGTATTTAGGGTTGTGAATCCCTTCATAGTCTCTGGCAGTTCAGGTGTAGGTAAAAATTGCACTGGAAGTAGGAGTTCCTTAGTCTTCCACTGAAAATGTCTTATAATTTCTTCTAGTAGGATACCATTACCTGTAGAATATGTTGGGGTTTGCCTGAAGCACTGGTCTTTATTCTGTGTAGGAATGTTACATCTTAATACATATACCTCTTATGCCGTGTATATATATAGGCAAAAGGTAGGACTTTCTAGTATGAGATAATGAGCTTACATCTGCACTCCCAAATGAGAGATTGGGACAACAAGGAGGAATAATGCAATCAAAAGCACTCCAATGTGCAGAGAGTGTGAAGCTATCAAGTGAAAGACGGTGGTGCAGTCAGTGAAAGAGAACGCAAGAGCAAGTCGGATAGAGAAGCACTTATAGCTCTGCATGATGCAGGCTAGACTTTATGTAGACAGGTGAACTGACTTTTGATCCTCCTTGTTTATAGAGCTCTGAGAATTTATAGTACGGGTCAAGATGCACTTGCATTCAGTAGAACAACTTCTTCAGGTCCAGCAAAATATTGTAATGTCAGTGGGATGCTGCTGTGTGTAAAGGCAGGTGATAGGTCTATTGCTTTTTCATTTACTTCTCCCTTCTTAAGGACTATCTTTGGAAATTCATATGTAATTAGTTGCTCTTTATTAATCCCTCTCTAATCTTTACTTATCTATTAGTGATGCTAAATTAAAAAAATAATGACACAAAAGCATTTCAACTGACATACAGCAAATTGATCACCTGCATTCATTAAAATTACTCATGTATTCTGTGGCTGTGGTTATGCAAGAGATCAGTCAGTCATCATGACTGTTCTGCCACAGCCTTAAAAACCAGTAAGGAGCATGGGATATCATTAAGAGGCAAAGTTTCAAGCAATCTTACCACTATTTTCAGAATTGAGGCCCATCATTGACACCTTCCTTTGTCCGTTTGACCTAGCAGTATTTTTATTTCTTAGTACAAAGTTGATCACAATATGATGTTGTTATATGCTGGGCATGAGGAAATACACCTCTCAGATAAGATATGACACTGCAGTTTTGTGCGCCCAGAAACTTTCCCTGGTACTTAAAAAAAAAAAAAACCTACAAAAAACTCTTGTAGGAACGCTAGGCACCAATGGAGAATGTTACTCTGTTGATAAGAGAAATAATATTTAGGCTGACAATTTTGTTATTTTTACTAAAAATACGACCTCACAAGGTCTGTAGTTGCTCCTATTTAATTTCATCCACTAGGATCCCTGGACAAATTTCTGTTCCCCTTATGTGCTCAATTTTTTTTGTGGAAGGGGTAAAGTGGAGAGATAAAGTGTCATGAGAGGAGTCCACCTGGTGAGCCTCAGCTATGTAAAACAACAGGGACCATGAAGCAACTGAACATTGGTTCCATGAAGCAGCACATATAAACAGAAATTCTCAAACTGGGCGAAAGGTGTGCTGGTCTTCAGCTTAGAGATTAACCAGGTTTCTTTTTTTCTTTCTGTGTAAAATTGAAATTAACTCCAAAAATACAGTTTTGCATTTTATTTTAAAATACAACTTACATTTCAGCTTTACGTTTGCACACCTTAGCCTTTGGAAAAAAGGCTCTGATTTCTTCAGCATGCCTATCATGGTTATGTCTGAGTGCTGCGAGAGTGGTCAGTACAGGCTTACTCAGGTCCAATTCATTTTATTTAGAAATTCAAAAGTACCTCTGTTTTCAGGTTTTATGTTAGCTTTTAGCGGGTTAATGTAGTGACAAACATTTGTAACAATAGCAAAAAAAGTTTTGTGAAAAACATTTTTACTCCAATAATAGCAGAATAGAATAGCTATTTACTACTTCATAGAAAGCTGTCTCCTAAGGTATTTTTGTTTCTAACAAAGGATTAAGGTGTGTCCATGTGCATTCCATTAAATTTCTCTTATGATGGTAAGACTATGTTAAGGGCAAAATTGCAACCATCTTGCTGGCTCAGCCTCCTGGAGGGCCACCACTGGGCTTGAGTAAATTGCTTGCTATCGAGAAAAGGGATGTACTAAACCCTGACAAAGAGGGAGGAAGACAAGTATACATACACATAAGCAAAGCTGACAATAGAGCAGAACTATGTTAAGAGCACAAGGCCAGTGAAACGCAGTGATTTCATTCAGCTGGAAATCATGTCTGTTCCAATATGTATTCACTGCAGCAAATGTGGCTTAGTAAAACTTTTATTCTGTAAGGAAACCTTCATAAATACAGGCCTTCTGTATTTTACTTGAACTGCCACATAAGTGCGTGTTGTTGAAACATAACTTTAAATAGCTTATGAAGACATCCCTATGAATTCAAAATTACTGTACTTGCAGAAAAAGCAACAATATCCGTCTGTAAATCCTTTAATCATAAGCATTAAAGAATAGTTCTTCAGAGAATCACAGGCTGCTGACTAAAGTTTACATTTTTCTTGAGTTGCTTTTGGTGCTGCTAGCTATTTTTCTCATACACATGATGCTGATATGAAGTGACACTTGCACCTGTTGTCACCATCTTATGGTAATTAGCATAGTGCCCTAAGTAGTAGCAGGGCCATCACATCCAAACATAAGCCATTAACATATTGCAGCTGTCATCAGTAGGGAAAGCTAATGGAGTTAGTGGATTTGCACACTACTGCATACCTTGGCTCAGCTAGCATAACTCCCCATATTGGGGTCATTGGGGATAGGAAAAAGAAATGTGGGATGTAGCCAGTCAGGAGTGAAAGAATACATTTTACTGCAGGTTTACTTTCATGTATTATGCATGTCCTTCAAGGTCACTGCATGATCATTTATAAGATTTTAATGAGATATCAAAGTGGAAAGAATGGAATGTAATTAATGTGATCATACAGAGAAGATATAGGTATAAAATAGCATGCATGAGGCAGTCAACAAAAAGTGGGAGCAGTGAAGAAAACGAAAGACTCTGGCCAGATTTCAGCCTGTGAAACAATAATCTTTTCTACCATACTTTCAGACACCTAACATCCTGCCAAACCATTTTCCCCAGCTAACAGCGAAATAATGGAGGGAATTAGAGAAAATGCATTCCGCTGCTTCTCTTTGAACATAGGCTACCTGCACTTTTCTTCTTTGGGGGGAAATGGGTGGCTTGTAGCTAAAAGTATGCTAGTCGTACAGTAATGTGACGTTTGTGGGCATTACATGTTTTATTATTTTGATTCCTCTTGCTGGCAGTCTCTGAAAAGCCTGGACTAAACTGAAAATTCAAGATATATGAAGGAGCATATTTTTAAGTACTTTTCTAGAGCCTTTTCTTTCTGCAGGTGCCTTAGAAAGTGCAGACACTTAATAAACTTCTCAGTAGGAAGAGTTCCTTAGAGGCTTTTCCTAAGATTACTGGTCATCCCCAGCCTGCTCCAGCTGCCGCACAGACACTTTTGTATAAAGGCTCTCCTCTACAGAGACGCTTTCTTTTTTTGGGGGGGAGAGGAACGCAGATCAGGTTGGCGGTGGCTGTGCTTGGTGCCCCCAGCACAGCCGAGCGCTCTGGCAGTCCCCAGTGCCTGAGCCAGGCTAGTGCTAGTGTTTCTGCACAGGAGCCGGCATCAACGCTGGTGAGCGAAGGGGAGGAGAGACCATCTCAGCAGCACAAAAGGCAACCCTATCTAGGTAACTAAATTAAAGACTAAGCTTGCCTCGCAAACTCATCCCACTTTAGCCTTTAGGTAAACCACACAAGCCAACATTTTCAGATGTGGGCAAGTAGTTACACACTTAAGTCTTTGGGTGGAAGCAGGCACCCATGCTGGAAAATACTTGCTTTCTCTTATACCATCAAGAACTTTGTTTACCCTTCTGCATTTTCTTCAATATTCTGCACGTTGCCTTTTTCTAGGAGGGCCTTTCTAGGAATACAGCTGTTTGGAAAACAGATTTATTAAACCCCTATTTTAAGCCTGAAGTGATTCCAGGGAGTCTCTCTGGATTTGTACTGTCAGTAGGACATGGAGCCCTAAGTATGACTTTTGCTGTTGAATTCATGTCCCCAAACCCTGAATGCTCCGTTGGAAACTCTGAACATCTTCAATTTGTGTTACTAATGTTTACAGTCTGAGCCATTTGAAAAGACAAATGTATGTAAAAATCTTCATTGCACACAAAATCCTCTGTGTAATATTCTTTTTTTTAAAGCAATAGATCTTTTCTTTCAACTTATTGTTTTTTCATTTTCATTTATTTTTAAATGCCTTTAGTTTTTTAAAAATAATTTTAAATAATTGCTTATTCTCACAGAATAAAGCAACTTAATTTTCTCCATCCGCCCAAAATGATTAAATCCCAAGAAATCAATTCTTTAACTCTAAAAAGAAATGAGAATATGAACTCAAGAAAATAAAAGAGTGTTATCAAACCAAGGTTATTTCAGGGATTTACCATTATATATGTATATTTGCTAAGATATTTCCATTTAACCACATAATTTTTAATAATCACTTGACTGAACTTTCAAGTAAATACATATATATGGCAGGTTACTTATTAGTTAGTTGGAGTGCGTGCTTTTAAAAACTTTAATTTGCAAGCCAAGCAGATTTCCAAGCTGACCTTCTAAGACATTTGTTCTAGGAAGAAGAGCTGATGGATATATGTGGAGAATGTCACAAAGAATAGGAAGAAATGAACAGGAGCTCCTGACTGGGATTCTAGGGAAAAATAATGAACAGAACAAAAACTAATGTAGGTTCTTTGTTTTGGTCTTTTTCTTCTTCACCTCATTTTCTGCTTCTCTTTCTTCTTTTTTCCTTAGTGTTTTCCTATCTTACCCCTCTCCCAGCTCCAGTACCTGTTCTTAACCTACAACTAATCTTTCTTTCTTTCTCTCTCCACCACTTAATATATTGCCACTGAAATATCTGTCCAGAGCGATGACCTCGCTAGAGGTGATGGAAGAGAGGACAACGTGGGTAGCATCTCTCTCCTTGCTGAAGGAACTGTTTGCATATGTGGAAGGCCAGTTCAGCCCACAGCAATGTTCATGTAATAATGCTTACAGAGAGACGCCTTGGAAAACTCATTTCACGCAGGACAGACATATAAGGTGGTTCCCAGCAGCAGTTGGTAGTTCCAGCAGCTCGCTAATCTGTGACTCCCTCCAGCGGTTGGTTTACCATAGTTTACAAAACCAGGTTTACAAACACGTGGTTTTTTTTCATGAAGCTGGCTATGGTAGGGGCTAGGCAAAAAATGCTGCCAGGATAACGCCAAATGGAGACGGGAGACAAATAAAAGCAAAAACCTTCATTTTTAATATCTGTTGTCACAGAGGACCAGGAGTGAGCACCTCCCTCGTGATGCTCCACTGAACACAACCCCTCAGTCAGGTACAGACAGGCCAGCCTGACATCCTTCTGCTGCTGCCAAAATCTCTTGCTGTTGCCCTGTATGAGGACATGTCCCATGTCCTAGTTTTGCAGTTACCTTGCTTTTTTTTCTACAGAAGGAGTTCATATTGTTCACGTGCACAGTCTAGCTGGTGAAAAATGATGCAGAAAAGAGAGAAGGGTAATTTTTTAAGTGGGCATATGGCAAAAAATTGAAGACGTGAGAAAAACCTTCCAGTTTCTATTTCTGACCCTATACAAACAAACGAGATTTTAAAGAGAGAGTCATTTTCAGAAAGTTGAGATAATCTCAGGCCTAGAAAAATCAAACAATTTAAAATTCATGAAGGCACCATCTTCCTATTTATAAAAGGTTAAGTTCCCCTAAGCTATGAAAGAAAAACACCCTCTGAAGGCCTGGGAAGGCAGTAAACACTGGTGGCAAGTGACAGGAATTGATCCTGCTTTTCCATGCCTGTCATGTCTCTAAATTTTATTTCCACCATTTCTAGGGTACTGTGAGAAGAGAGGCAGGGATAGGAAAAAGGGTTGAGCTGAGGCAAGACTATGGCCCGAGGGCGATGGTACCTGGGTCTCTGACTTTTTCTCAATTAGTAGGTCTCCCTGCCTGACTGTGAGATGTGCATCTAACTGGGGACTTAGACTGTTGCAAAGTATTGATTAGCCATAATGTGAAGTCAAATCTGAATAAAAAAGCATTGTGATCAAAAGCCTTTCATTGGAGACAGCATGCCCTCCAAGTCAAGGGTCTGCAGAATCTGATGAGCTCTGTTTCCTTTTTGTCTGAGAGAGATTTCCACGGTTTACTCATAAAGGCTCTCTTGATAGGAATGTCCAGTGGGCCCTCTGTCAAAAAACCTGATGTCTCAGACTTGACAGGTGCTTGTTAGTTTTTCATCCCAGATCACTCAACATGCACACAAAACTAGAAGAGACGACGGCTAATAATGCTACGTTTCAAGTTGACTGCCTTGTCATTTTTGCTGGAAAATTCACTGATTCAATCACTAACATTAAATTGTCCGCATTAAAGGAAAACAAAGCATAGCCAGCCATGAAATGTATTGGTTTTCCGACTGCTAGGACTTATACAGCTCAATACAATTCATTGCATTGCCTTGTTTGATAGGAACAGTTTATTCAGATCACCTAGAAAACAAAATAAACTGCTGGTCTATGAAAAATGACAACAACAAAAAAACCCACAGCAGAGGAAATTAAGAGATCCATTTTAATTCATTTTGTCTTTTCCTGGAATTTAGCTTTCTTCTGACTAAAAATGTTTGTAAATGAGGAAATGATCCTCCACACCTTTACTTGCACGAGCAACATCCTTTCAAACGGTGACAGTCCGCTAGGATGGCATATGAACATGGATTTCTGCTCCACCCCTTGCAAGCTGGGGTTGGTTTCGCTCAGTAACTCAAGGGAGGATGGAGGCTTATTTTTATGGACTATTCACATGAAGAATTTACAAGCCAAGGGTTTGGGGCAACAGAAATGATATATTTTGGTAATAATATCTCTGGGCATTATTATAATAAACTCCACACTTTGTTTCTTCTTCGTAGTTCACAGTCTAAACCCCAGGGCAGAGCAGTAGCTGTGTGATGATGGTGGACTGTGGGACTCGCTGGAGGTAACAAGAGTTCCTGTTCATACTGGTGTGTGAGGCCAATGGAAATAGAACAAGAAAAGACCAAAGTTTTTACTGAATAAAATGTTGCATTACCCATTCTTAGATATTTTTGAGTCAATTAGTGAAACGGGTGTTTACACTGAGATCTTATAAATGATCCTTCATACTTGAACTGCTTTCTCTTATACTGGCAATGTTTCTTGCTTCTAAGGAACTACTTGTCCTATATATCAGCAAAAAACCCCACCAAAAGTCATCCTCCTTCCCCACCTCCCCTTCCAGCACTAATGGTAGCTCACAGAGGTCTCACCCAGGCAGGCTGGGATTAGGACTCAGTCCCTTTTTGTGCCAAAAGGGATTTTAATAGTACTGTCCCCCTCGCAAGGGACCACCCTGACCACGCGCATATGAACTGCCAGTCGTCCCCCTGGAGCTTTTGCACGTGTAAGTGTATCGGCACAGGCACTGCGCAGGGGCGCAGGGCAGTCCCCCATCAGGGCCGGCGCCGGCGGCATCCCACGCTTGTTCTAGTGACTGGCAAATGATTTACCTGAGGAGAAAGAACAGAAACCCAACAACGGCAAGAAAAAACCCCGAAGAAACAAAATTAAGCAGTCCAAACCGCGCTGGTTATGAGGTTGTTCCTGGCTCAGGTACTGAGCTGCGAAAGCCCAGCTAAAGGAGCATTTTTTTGGTAGCTACAGTCGCAGATGTGCAATCCCTGGCAGACACGTTCATGGCCAAATGCACACACAGGACAAAGAAGAGAGCGAGAGAGGAAGCAGACTGCTCTTACAAACCTCGGGACAAGAGCCAGCCTTAAAACACAAGCAACCCAAATGAGATTTGTGGGGTCCGGACGCCTAGGGGCAGGAACACGAGGACCTTGCAGTGATCCCAGGGTGAAAACCCTGTGAGGTATTCAAGCCGAGGCCCCGTTACAAGCTGGTTTGCACTACTGCCTTCCAGCAGAGCCAGGTTGGATGAAGTGTCTCTCCTTCCCCTCGACGGTGTTTTCCGTCGCACGAAGGCTGAGCCTGGGGTGGGTCTTTTGCATCTATATACCAACAAACGGCAAAGGTGTGAGTTATTTCTCCGGGCCTTCAGCCCCCATTGCTCACAGCACTCTACTTCCAGCACTTCCCAGCACAGCTCAAGGTTGTGAAAGCATAATGGAGCCCAAAATATTTCTTGCTGCGGAGTATTCGTTGTGGTAAATGTCGACTATAGCAATAAGGCACTGAAGGCTGTGCATTAGCAAGCTATTAGTGCATGCTGAGAGTGCTCTGGTTGCCTTCTAATGCACACTCTGCAATGGCCATTATGGAGTATGACTCATTATTTTTACATTTATTTCACATTTTAAAAAATCCTTTTCAAAACACTTTTGCACAATTTCAGGAGATGTGTTTTTTCACAAGGAAAAAAAATGGTCCTTATGAATAAAATGTGAAGAGAAAATGGTAGGCAGGGATAGTCTTCAGTGCTTCTGAGTAAATCTGAAAGTGACTGACTTCCTTACCCCGCTCTCTTTTCCTGTGGTTTTTTGACTATCATAGACTGATCTATCTCCTCCCAGAGTCATCCTTCTACCTTTGCAGTTTCAGTTTATGACTGTGCAGCCATTTTATTTGATTAAAAATAGCACTTTGGCAGATACATGATATTAGGTTCCCGTGTTTCACACCAGAAAAATGCGAAATGTCCATAAAAGTCATACGTTGATCCTGGAAAGCAATGTATGCCTTCAGAGGGGGAAGCTGTCACATATTCTATCCTTGAGCCTCTCATTTCTGCCTCTGTCCCATAATTGTCTTTGCTTATCTCCCATCCCCACAAAATGTTGTAATTTTTGCTCATCTGCCTTTTCCCTACTGCGTATTGAATGCAACAGTATGACAGCTGTGCACAAAAGGTAGTATCGATGTAGGCAAGTTGTAATTACAACTGTTAAGCCTGCTAAGAAAAATAAGGTTATGATCAATTAGGCTAGGATTAATTCTACCTAACTTTAAACACCTAACTGAGGTGTTTAAATTAGGACTATAATTGCTCTAGGCTGCCTTAGTAATGAAGTGAAGGTGAGATGCCTCCAAAATGTGTTTCATTCAACCTAAGGGCTAAATCATCCTGTTTTGCTGACAAGACTTTACATGACAGTGCTTCTAATTTTATCAGCTAAATGATACAGGTAATCCAACTTGGGATGGATCTGGGCCCTGTTTTTCTCCTCAGCTCTGCTTCACTATTTATTGGTTAGGTGTCTACAGTGTGAATATACGTTCTTAAAACATCAGCTGTCTCCATAATACTGGAATGTCAAAATAATGGTGTATTTTACTGTTGATATCTGAGTAGCATGCTATGAGGTCCTTTGTGAAAATGCCCCGGAGAAAGGATGTTTAAAGAACAGATTGAAAAAAATATAGAAACTTACAAGGTATTTGTCAGGGGAGCATGTAAAGATCACAATTCTTTGCAAAACAATTGTGCATGTGAGTGGGAGAAGGTAGTACTGAAGTGCAGAAGCCATTTTTTTGAAATATAGGATAGTTTAAATATATATGGAATCAGATGCTCCGCTACTGAATAAAACTGACACTGAAGGAATATTCAATGTTATGTTACAGCCTCTGAAAACATAGCAAATGTCAGAAATTCCTCTTTTAAAGAGTCCTCACTCTTGTTCAATAACTTCAACTGTCAGAGCGTGGAGCTGTATCAAAAAGGGTTTCACAGAATCAAAAGGTTTGTTTCTTAGCAACTCTGTCAACAAATTTAAATTGCTGCATATCATGGCTGTTCCATAATCATTTGCATGCAAGATTTGTAAACACAGATTTTCATTGTGCATCCTGTTGTCATGGCTGGTAGGGAGGCAAAAGGGGACAAATACTCCAGGGCAGGGGCAATACAGGTGCCAAAGCAGCAGATGCCATACTACATAGAAGGTTCTGTGTAGCTCGCTTGACCAAAATCTTGTCTAGTTCACTTTGCCCATGAAGCAGAAACTGCAGAGGCAGCAAACCTAGTCATAGATGTAGTACTGCAGTAGTTCACAAAGTCAAAAGACTGAGTTTTCTTTTTGTGATAAAAAACATTGAGGATGATATTTGGACCTTGTTTACACAGTAATCCAGAGGCCCAGCTGCACTGCAAACAGACATGTGTACGCTAGCTTTAAACAAACTTGTTTAATGCTTTGTTATGCCAATAATATTATAGCCGAGGCAGTATGTGACTCGGTTGCTGGGCATTTGCCTGGGATCGGAGGAAGGCTTTTGCAGCCTGAACTCAAGGCTGTGCTGGTGGAGCTGCTGCGCTAGGTGCTTCAAAGCTTTTCAGATATGTCTCAATGAACTCCAGTCATGTGTACCTCAGGAATGCCAGGCTGACATACCTTTGCCCTTTTTTTTTGCTAGCATCATTAAAGATTGTGGTTAGGAAGTGATGAATATAGTCCATTTTAATTTTTATGTCATTTCAATTGTATTTATTATTTGCTGAGTGCCTATAATGCGCATGGTACTAGAGGACACACTTTATTTAATGTAATGCATTTTAGATCCACTTTATATAGTAGGCTAAACATATATAATGTATACAAGACTATATGTGCTCAGTATGAAATAATAGACTAAAAGGGTATGCACACTTTATATGTTTATGTTTTCAGATTTAATGAATTCGTCTTATCCCACACATCTAATGGTTCATATACAAAATCTCAGCTCGTTTCACATAATACCTCTGTTATAGGTTTAGTGTTATTTATTTGTATTGCAGTAATCCCAGAGGCTCTTGCTCTAAAAAAGCACTGTGAAAAACTGGAGCAAGAAACCGCCTTAAAGAATTTGCAGTTTATAAAAATAAGAGAGAGGGAACGTAGGCACAAACTGGCAAAATAACATACACAAGTTCATAGTCTGGGCATGTGATGGAGACAAGATGGGGTGTTGATTTCTCATTTCTAACCAGTGAGTTAGGAAGCCCAGCTTACAGTCGCCTGGAACGGCCTGTCTCCAAAATTCATATAGCCATGTCCTCAGCCCTGCCTCCATTTTATCAGGGACCCTGAAATTCCCCTTGCTGCACCATTGTATGTCCAAAATGTCTGTCGCATGACAAGAATGCTTGCCGGGTGGTGGCATAGGGCATGCCTACCTGCCCCACCACGTGACTGGCGGGGAAATGTGGTTTTGGGGCATCTCTCCACAGTATTTCCAGCTCCTGGCTGTAGGAATCAGAGTGTGTGGGCCCAGAGGGCTTCCAGAAGATCCTACGTAGCTCAGCCCAGCCCATGCGTTGGATCATGTTATCTCTCTATTTTGCTCTATCCTTGATATGGCTTTACTCCTTCCATGTTCTCCATTAACCCTGCTTGAGGATTCATGTACCCACTGCCTGTGAAATGGATAACTCCTGGTAGCACCAAAATAAATCAAATCCCAAAACTAAACAAAACCACACCTGAAGCATGAAACAAACCTTAGAGAGGGGAGTCTGAAATTCTCCAGCAGCATCAAATTCAGATATATATCAACGTGCAAATTTATATTCTCCACAGGTGTTGCAAGTAAGAACTCCCAGACTTGATAGCCCAGGAAGAGATGATTGTGCCTCTTTTTAGCTTGGCCCTAAATGACCTCAGCTGATAAGAAAACTTTTCCCCTGCACCTTGTTAAAGGAGGGGAAGAAATACAACAAAGCCCAGTGCATGCTATTGATGAGGTAACAGAGTACAGGAAAATCTGAAAACAGAGATGTACAACAGATGGCAAAATCCATTTTTCTGGCTGCTGGAGGATACAACAAAAGACTTGGTTCTACTAACCAGAAGAAAATAACAAATTTAATTCTAATACATTAGTCAAAACCAAAAAGATGATCCTTCCAAACAGTTGTTAGAGATGCTGTGAGAAGGTTAATATTTAATAGAGCTGAGCAGCACCATAGTTCAGTGCAGTTGTTTTTTAATACTAGTATCTAAATTTGACTCAGGTCACAAATGAAAATACTTTTGGTGCATCCTTGCTTAATCCTCAGGAGCAGCCACGCAGTTTGGAACAGCAGACAGTCCCTTCTCAGAATATGACTAAGTCAAGGTCCCAGCCCTGCCAGAGACTGACTGACTCACACTGAGAAGGGATAAAAGCCATCAAAACTCAGCATCTGACAGGCTCAGCCCAGAAGCAGCAAGGACAGCTGGTCTTAACTGGAGGATAAATGCAGAACTCTACCAGAAGCTTTGCACAAATACAGTCTTACTGTGAGCCCTTATAGAAAGTGTCGTAGGTGTTAAATTCTTGTCTTCAGGAGTACTTAAATATCTTCAGTTTTTCTAAACCTTAAATAAAGTGAACATTTGAGTGCCAAGTCACAGATATTACAACTGTTTAGAATGGAAGTATATCAGATGTTGTGATGACTTCCACGCCACTTACTGTCCTTGTGGTAATCTACTGAAAGTCACTTAACCTTATTCTTTGTTTTATGGCTTAACAGCCTAGAAAACAACGAAGCAACTGTGATTGTTGATTGCTATCTAATTATTATGTGGGGAATTTGTTAAGATGTACTTCAGGGAACATGAATGATTATGACATAATTCCCATGACAGACATGCCACTGTAAATTAAGAAAGAAACAGTTGTCAAAGCGGGAGGACAAACACACTGAGTACTGCAGCTCTGGGTGTACATGTAAGACTGGCTGTGCTGCTTCTCAGTAGCACCTCCAGAGTTTCAGGAAGGAATAGGTGTCCCATCAACATAGACAAATGTGTCTTGTTCCACTAGAGTTAGCAATGTTGATTGATTTTCTGATGATGTTTGTGAAAGTAAGCATTACAACAGAGGAACACAAACAATTGCCCACCTTCTGGGTATGACAAATAACACATCTTCTTAATAAAATTCTTTGGGAGCATACTATCAGAGGCTCTTCCTGAGAAGGAGCTAACCTTTAGCTATTACAGGGCTGACATTCATAGATGCAGGTAATGCCTTTAAAAAAAAAAATCTTCCAAATAGTTTTTGATAAATTACTCGGTTTCTAGAATCAGTTATTCTCTTTAACACTACTGCTTTCCATATTGACAACTTCTGTCTTTTGCTGCATCTAAATTTTGGTGCAAGCCTTAAAACCACAAAAAGCTGAGACTTCTCATACAGTTGTAGGGACTACTGGTGAAGACAACATATTACCTACTACTATTGAATTTACTGGTCTTGGCAACCTTCCACCTATATGTCTGATTGGCATTTCTTTGACTTTGTCGTGTAGCCTCAGGCTGGACACAGCCGGGGTGTGGAAGTGCCATATCCACAAAGCTCCAAGCTGCACTCCCACCTTCAGAAGCATTGTATTGCCCCAAACCTGATATTCACAGTACTGTTAGAGCTCATCCTTTGTGCTGCTTTTCATTCATTTCATAAATATGTGGATTTATATGCAAGAAATGGCCGCTGTGATTATCCCATCTGATCTCATGTTTAACATGCACTGTAGGTTTCCTTTAAAATATTCCAGTTTGAATTAGACAAAAATCTCAGGTAAAAAAACCCAATATGAATTAAAAATTGCTAGCAATGAAAAAATGCTACCACCAGACTTCAGAAATTGTTCCAGTGGTTAGTTTGCTCAGTATTAAAGGTCTGGATCTAATTTCCCCCCCCCCAGGATTTTATAATTCTTTGGTTAAGGGGCAGAATAACCTTCATTATCAGAATTCTGTTTTTCATGTATGTTCTTACTGGCTGAAGTCACAGTAGATTGGGCATTTTTTAAAATGGCTTTAGCTCCATAACTCTTTCATTATAGCAGGTGCTTTACAGCATTCTTGTTGCTCTTTTCTAAACCTTCTTAATTTCCCTAAAATCCTTTTTGAGGTATATACAGAATTTCAATATCAATAAAAGTACTACCAAGTAAGTGCAAGCAAAAGTCATTTAAGCTCTCCAACTGCTACTTGAGATGTCTTTCTACAAACAACAACAGTTGCCCTTTTGGTAAAGAGTGGCATTGAAAACTGATTCCTTTACTTTGATATCTAAACCTTTTTCCAGAGCTACTGCTTCAAAGGATTTTCCTGTTTTATGATACGACCTGTAGTCTATGTTTTCAAATACACTGTGTGCAGCTGTATCTGTAACACCTATTGCTTGTTTGCATGAACGCTTATTACTTGTAATTCCGCAGCTCTTTGGTTGTCTTTGGTACAGCTGCTTCCGCACCCAGCATACATGTTTGTGATAGCATTTACCTACGCAATCTGCTTACTGTCTCTCCACTAAGTTTCTTACTAGGTGTAAACCACTATGTCCAGGAGGTAATTACCTCATTTACTTCAGGAATTTGTTCCTTCTTTGCATCATCCTTCTTTTTAAAAGCTTCTTTTCTGTGGTTGAAGAAACCTTTGCAGACCCATTTCTAAGGAGGGCTTTGATCAATGGAACTGGGATGACTTCCCTTGTCACAGGCAGCATATAAGTCACCTTTTCCTCCCAGAAATGCAGCGTGCATACGCCAGAATGAATTCAGAACTGTCTGTCTTTGTACCCTGTAAATCAAGACTCAGTCTGATAAAGACACATTTTTCCCAAACAGGGCAAGCATTTTCTTTAAATTCAAAATGGGCTCTTGTTTAGCCTTCAGTCTGGTGTGTGTCTCCACATAATTCTTTGTCAAGACTCAAAATTTCTTCTTTTTCTTTTTTTTTTCAATGAGATTTTTTCCATTGTAACTGCTTTTTTTTTTTTTTTTTTAAATCCTAACAAGTAACAGAAAAATAGACCGCCTTTTTTGTCGGTGCAGACTGTGATCAAAATGCTAAAAATGGCTTTGGATCTGGAAATGGGGCTATGAATCATAAAGATTCTGTTTCTAGTTCATTTTTAGCTGCAGCATGCTTGTCTCATTCTGGAGTTATTGTCCTCTTGTGAAGACCAGATGTGTGGATCCTGATGTCTCTTACACTTGAATCATCTGTATTTGCAATTGCAAGTGGCACAGAAACAGCTTCTCCTGTTTGAAGGCTTATCATTTCAAGCTTCCTTGATTTCCCCGCTCAAGACAGAGTAACGCTGTACCATCTGCAATCCTCTGGCGGTGTGCCAGTGAAACTGCTGGCTGAAATAATTTCCAGCTTCACACTGAATTTGTCATGGAAATACAAGCCCCACTTAGATACCTTCTAATATGCAGTATGAAAAGACTATAACCAAGCCCTGGAACTTAAACCATGCTCCTGACGCTGTTGTGCTGAACATGGAGCCTGGTTTGCTAGTCATCTCACTAGCAGGGCTGTTTTATGCCTTCCATTTCTACTGGGCATTTGGGATGGGATGCATTTCGCTTAATGGACCCTGAGGACATCCACACCTCAAACTCCCATTTTTTTCTCTATTGGCTGTAGGTGGGCTGAACCCTTAATTGGCTTTTCTTATACCATTTTGCGATTTACAATAGTGTTAGAGGAATTTAAATACTGTCCTTTTAATATTTGTCTCTTTATTGTTACCTCAGACCACAAACATCCACTTATCTTGACAAATAATCCTTGATATTTTGCTGAAATAACGCCCCAATGAGGGCGTTTTGCTGAAGTGCGGAGTGTGTGGGGCTAGGAAATCATTAAACCCATACCCCAACTCTGTCTTCCCTCCTCACTGGACTGCTGATCAGATTCAGGGGACAATGTGATTGAAATTCGCTATGCTGACTGTAATAAGCACCTTGCCAGGACCAAATGCGGCAGCAAGATAACAGAAATAATAATAAACTAGTAAGTGGGAATAAGAGCTCTTTACTTTTATTGCTCTCATATAGTGACCTATGAACTTCCAGCTGCTTCTCTGTCTTTGCCATCATCCTTGCAATATGCTTCCAAATCTCTTCTAACAGGATGTTTCACACTGCAGAGCACTTTTCATTTTCAAACACAGTAAATCCACTCATTATTACTAAATAAATCAGCAAATTAAATACATCAGACGAAGTACTAAGTTAGACAGATTCTCCTATGGCTATCTGCCTTGGTGGAGCTGACATAAACTCTGTGTTGACTTTATTAATGAATCCACCTCCAGCCACAAATTTGTATGCAAACTGTCATGGGAACCCTGGCGTTAGCCACATTTTCCTGCTCTTCATACAGTTACCGTCTATCGTCTACCGTTACAGCTGCTGTCTACAATACTTGCAGGAAAATATCATTTGTGGAAGCATCTGCCACCAAGACGGTCCAGTGCTCGAGCTGCAAGCCTCTGTCCCTTCCACGCAGCTCCGAATAAGCCTCTGTTTGCCAAAACTCAGTTGTAAACGCAAGCTGTACAAAAGAAATGCAACTATGAAGACCAGCAACTTGGCCAACAGCTTCATTAGGAAGCTATGTCACACACGCAGTTTGTCACAGGTTAGTGGTGGACGCTCCTTGGATCATGCTGTCACCAACCCCTTTGCCCCATGTGGTGGAGCTTGTCTGCAGGAACCATCTTAGGTCTTACTGTCTCCACGGCCTGACAGTGCTTTTGCCTTCCCTTTGGTGGGAAAGGTTTTTCTGCAGCTTCATACAAGCCCTCAGATGAGCAAAAAAGAGAAATATCCTACAGATGTACAAGGGGGTTCCCACCAAAGCTTAGTTTGTAACATTGCTTCTGAGGGGGATTTACAGTTTGGACCAAAGTACCAATGGGACAGATTTCTCTCACAATTTTTCTGACTGGCTTGCTTGTTTGACTTTATCTGGCAAGCTTGCTTCTTACTTTATTTAGATTTTTGGGGGGAACAGTATCTGCACAGTGATCTGATGAAACCAATGTAATCAATCTGTTTTCTGTATTTCATCAGCATGTATTAATGAAAATAAATAACAATAAGTAAAATATCCTCCCTGAATAAGAAAAATAAATGTACATAAAACAGATGAGGAATGCCTGGTGAATTATCTTTACTCCTGTATCACTGATGAAGACAAGCATATCTCTGTTGTTTATCTGAAGTCTTTTAAGGCTTTCATCTAGTGATAAAACACTGAGAGGTCTGTTTGTTATGAGGAGTATCAAACATCCGATTCTGATAATATCTGGAACCACTTGTAATAGCCGTTGTCCACAGTAGATGTTGAACACAGGCATTTAACCCCCCAAACCTTTCCTAATGGATGCTGTTAGTGTGGGCTCTCATAGCCCTACAGTAATAATATTTGTCATAATTGACCCACGCTCTTAGCAACAGTGAAAGAAAAAAATCCTCAGTTACCTTAGCTGTCACTTAAATTTACACATTAAGCACTGCAAAATCATGGTTTTTTCAGCCAGATGGTGTTACCAAAAGGAAAGAAACATGAGAAACTCTAATATTCAAGAGTCTGCTGCCCATTTTCTTAATGTTCCTGAATGAATGTTTGAGCTTATTATACTAATAGGGGCCTGCCAAGTCTTTGGATTTATTGCTCTAAACCAGTGGAGTCATTGTCATTATTAGACCAGTGCTAGTCAATACTAAAAAGCATTCATTAGCTGCAAATGACAGAAATGGTACTGCTCTATAGATTTTTTTTATTGTTGTCCAGAATGCATGCTTCCTTTTGAAGGGAATAATGAAAGAAGAATTAAATGAGAGGTCAGTAAGGATTTTATCGATAAGGAGAGTGATGTGGTAGGAATCCCTATGCTATTGCAGAGTTTTTTCTCATTTTCCTCATTTTTTGATATGCATAAGGATTTGAAGACAACAGGAGTATCAGTACTGTCTGTGGGTAACTGGTGCATGTGTCTTTAACAATAGCCTGCACATTGTAATTTGAAATGAGTTGACTTCAGTGAAAATGTGAGGATTAATTGCTTTTCCGTACTCCTTCTTTTGCTCTTAGATGGTCTGTTTTATTTGGAGTCCAAGATTCACAGCTACTTCTTAGTTCTGACATCCCTCAGGCTTGGGCCTCTTCTCGACTGTGGATATTTGCTGTTTTTGTATGTTACAAATTTTAAAAGTCCTGAGCTGGGCTCCTCAAAGGTGCTGGGTTAGGTCTTTCCCTTCTGTAGCCCCTGAATGGGAACTGGGCACCTAAATCCTTTAGGTTCCTTTGAAAACTTCAGCTACGTTTCCTCCCAAAAGGCATAACAAAGATGACAGACTTTCAAAGGAGCTGGCACCTAGTGGCTTCCTTTGTTTTCAATGGGAGCTGCAGAGTAATAAGCCTCTATGAAAATCTTTCTGCTCATTTTGGCTCCTAACTGGGAGCCGAGTTCTTCGGAAATGCTGGCCAACAACTATTACATAAAGATGATATCTTAGGATGACAGGTACTTTGACAGTGCACAACAGTTAAATAAAAATTGCTGAATTCATGTTATATTTGGAGGTAACTGCATTCAATCTGCTCTTCACCATTTAAAGAGAGATGTTCCATTTTTCTACCCAGCAGCCTGACTGCTCTCCCTTTCTTTTTAGACTTATATCAAAACAATGAAACGTTCAGATGAACATTTCTTCCAGTACAACATTAACATAATGACACAATAACCAAAATAATTATAGTCCTGGAACATTATTTTCTTTTTAAGCAGTCTGAGTTTCCGAGAGAAAAGCCTGCTTAAATTGGATCTTCAAAGAGAAATGTATTGCCACCAAAATAACAGTTGATATTAAAAACAAGACAAAACCCAAAAACAACAACCTAAAGGGATCTAAGCTTATTAGTGAAACATTAAGTTTTAAAGATCTAGGCAATTTCCAGAGATCTTATAATTAACAAAGGAAACATTTGGAATGCATTGTATTTTCTGATTGTTAAAACTGTCATAATTCTATTAGCAACTTTAAAAAGAAAAAACATTAGAGAAAATATTGCCTTCTTGGAAATTTTCTTCCCTTCTCTTAATTAGCGTGGCATTAATTCCTCTTTTGATAAAAGGCTCTGCCTTGCTATTTTATGACTGACAACCAAGGACATTGTCCTGAAAAATCTCTTCTTTTGCAGATACTTAAGCATAAGTACCTGAGCTATAGGATTTTTTTCCCTATAACTTGGAGACTAATCCATTGAGTGTCCCATTATATGAGCAATTTTTACTTATGCAGACAATGCTATTGACTTCAGTGAGTATAGGTCTGGAGACCAATCCTTAAAACAAAGCTTGGTTAAAAACCCAGTCATTTTAAAATATGGATAGATGGTCAGCTTTGGATAACTGATTCTAACTGCATAAAGCAAAAGAAAAAGATGAGGGAAAAATGCCTAGAACTCTTATTCAGCAAAAGCTCCTGTTTAAATAATTAAAGCAGATTGTGCCCAATGTATAAATTTCTCTGTAAGACCCTTTTTTCCATGGAGAGTTGAAGTTTTGTTGAATCTTCTATTTCTAACTCTTAAGTCAATTTGTAGGAGGTGGTGTGTAAAAGCACTTTAGTAGGGAAAAGCAGCAATCTCAATGCATCAAAGTTAGGTGGTAGCGGGGTTATCACTCCGTGAAAATCACATAAACATTCCACATATGAAATATTATTCATCAGGGCAAAACCCTCCAAGGGTTTCAAAGATGACAATGGTGTCATGAAACGTTTTTTGAAAAAGGAAAAATTTATTCCACTGCTAAGATTGATTCTGTCACCATGTAGCAGGCAGTGTGACGAGGCAGGGAATGAACATAATTGAGAAGAGAATTAGCAAACCTTAAATATCTGCTGCTGCAATATCATTACCCATAAACTTGCCCTTTTTCCACCCTCTTTTCCCCAAAGACTGACATCCCATAACTGCAGTGAAAAAGAATGCATTCTTTCGAACAGCTAAATCAACAAGGTCTCACATGAGTAGTGTTGAGTGGTGTGGTTGACTGATTTCATGAAAAACTAATCAAGTATTCATCATTGAGATCAAACACTTCCCAAGTAATTATTATCAAAACCAATCTGATAAGACCTGAAGAAGTGGCATTGCTGATCTAATCAGAAGTAGAACAGAAATAGTTCTCTCAGCTTTTGTAATGTTCAGGTATGAAAGCACAAAAATGTAATTGCATTTTATAATTAAGAAAAAGAAAGCTGTCATACTGTAATCAATTATTTCAAATCAATCATGACAATTTTAGTTTTGCTGGTTATTCATAAGACCACCCATTTACAAATTGACTTTTTCATGTATGGGTAATTTAATACATGGAACAGAGATGCCTTAGAAACAAAACATGTAGTTTAAAGTTATTTCAGTTAAAAAAGAAAGGTTTATGTGACTGTAGTGACTAACAGAACTGTTAAATCCATATTTGTAATTTTTTTCCTATAATGATGATTTCTTTTTATATCAAAATTAAAATACAGAATTTTTTTTTTAAAAAGCAGTCTCAGTAATCTTCTATTTTTAATGTATCTTTATTGATTAGAATTCTTGAGGATAATTTAAAATATTTAGAAATTTTAAAGAATTTTACATGTATTTAAAGCTACCAAAATAGAAATTACTATGCCCCAGTCAATTTCCAGGAATTTATTTGTCTGTTCATTATTTTCAGGCAGGAGCCAAAATGCATTTGAAATGGCACAGTACATCATACTGCCATTACCCTGGTTGATTTTGACAACATAGAGTTTCAAATAGATCATATTGGAAAAAAAAAAAAAAAAGGGCTATTTTGCTTGATAATGCCAGGTTAGAATCCCTATGCTACTTGCATAAATCTTAATTTGCCCTAATTTTAATGGCTTTATTAGTTTTAGTCTCAATGTTATTTGATTTCTCAGAAAATATTTTTCCATGTAGGTTACTGCATCACATCTGGGTGACAAAAATGCTTAGAGGAGTGGCCTTTCTTCAGAGTCTCATTTCTTGGGTAAAGAGCTTAAAACCTGAGTGTTAGGTAAATTTCACAGGTTATTTTGCTAACATATGAACTGTTATGGGTATGTGAATGTGGCTGTGGTTTTTGGAAATTAATTGATGCATAGAATGCCGTTACGCTGTGTGACAGTAGTCAGGTAAATAAGACAATTTACAGAGCAACTAATAAAAATTAATCAGGATGGAGGAATCTGGTCCAGCCTAAAAGTTAGTGTAGTCCTGGGAAACTACGTTATTTCTATACTAATCTTAAAATTATAACAACAATTGTTTTCTAGGCAGATTGTTTAGTGGAAAAATGGTATGTATTCAGTAGTCAGAAATTCCTATTATTTATACAGTTCTCAAAGAGAGGTTTGGGGAATCTCTTTAGAAAATCCAGGCCTAAATGTGGTTCAACTTTAATTTAAAAATTTATTTTTAAGTCTAGGAAATGAAAGGAAGGACATTTTGTATCAACAGTTAAAACTACGTCCTTTGTCAAAATGAAGTTCTGTACAACTCTGCAAAAAATATCTGGGAAAGTTGTTTCACCACAGAAAATGGCATTTTGGAGTCACATTGTTTCTGCTGTTTGCCATTGATGACAAGCATCAGTGAATCATTCACTTGAAAGATAAATCTTGCCAGCCTTACTGTTGACATGAGGGTTTTACACCCAGAAGTTGCTCCAAATACAGGCCTTTTGTCTCATACACTTGGTGCAACTCTTTCTTACAGTCTGATCCAATAAAAAAATGTATTCTAGTTTCAGCACCTCACAAAAAAGAACTGCTACTCTTTACAGTACTGTACAAAACAGATCTTTAGCTATCAATCCTGTTTAAATACTATGTTGTCATCTTAAGAAGCCAGAGTATTTTTTACTCCATAGACTACCAGCTGCCTTGACTGTATATATACTCTATAAGCCCTGTTTCTATAGTTCGAGCCCTAGATGATTTTCAGTTGCAGATTTAAGTATCCCTTCACCTTTAAGAGCAAGAACTGCTGTGTATCTTGAAGACCTTTTTTACTACGAATACACAGGTTAATATTTGTCTTTGAAATCAAAAAACACAGGTATAATGAGAAAATGTTTAAAAAAGTGAAAAAAAGCCAGTAGGCCTGAATTCTCCAAACTTCATTCACAACTGATAGCCCTTTATTTGTAGACAGTTGATCAGGTTATTTGATGAGCAAAGTTTGACTGGTTATGAGTACAATAACAGGAAGTGACCCAATATTAGCTTCTTAAAATTGCTTATTGCATTCATAGCTGCACATTGAACATCAGCTGTGTTTAAGACTTCTGCCATTAATACACAAAAGAAAGCAAATAATTATTTTCCTTTCCTAAGCACACCTTTTTTAAATGTCATTGTTCCATTGAAGTTCTTTCTCCCCTTAATTGTTGCAATACCTTTGCTGTATTTATATATATATATGTATATATATATATAATTTTTTTCCCTGGAAGCAAGGTACATTGCATAAATACAATTCTATGTAAGTATATAGCATATGTACTATGGTGACCATGAGCTATGGTTTTGTAACAAATAGCCCCCATTGTGTCAGGCTTTACTTTCATGAAGGCTGTATTCAACAGAAGATTGCTGCACATGCACAACTTCAGTAAGAATATAAAGTGGCTCCACTGCTCTCTCCCAGCTTCTGCTCTGAGGTGTTATGATGTCCCCTGTCTTCATTGACCACATTTTTAGAAAGTTCATAACCTCTCAGGACCTTGGATGACTACTGTTGCTGTAAATCTGAATTGTTAAATCTATAACCTTTAGATGTTTAAAGCATGAAAGGATGCTCACTCAACATGCTCCATTATCCAGGATGGGATGGGTCAGAGATGTGGTGACACCATTTAGCTCTAAGGAATCACTTCACCTTAGCTCAGAGGTTATTGAAAATGTCTTTTTTTCGTGCCCATTCAGATGGCTAATGTGAATTTAATGATGATCACTCCCTTACCATTGTGCACTGATATGGGGTTGATTTCTATTCTAGCAACAGAAAGAGGCACAAAAGATCATGATTCTTGAATTGTCCCTCTAATCCCTAGAAGCCCTACCCTAGCTTTTAGTCTGAACACACTCCTTGCTTTCTCTAGTGACTATAAAAGTAGTTGTAACATTTTAGTCAAGCTCATAGGGAAAAGCTGCACTGTACTGTTCAACAAAGTCCTTTTGAAATGTATCTGTGACAGGGAGTCTTTATAGGCAGAAATAGAAAAGAGACCTCAGATAGCATGTAGCCAGGAAATAGAGCTTCATCTTAATACATTTGTGGTCCTCTGGCATTTCTAGGAGCACACTCAAGAGCCTCCTCAGATTTACCAACAGCATCTTTCTGTCCTCCCACAGTTAAGAGCAACCATCAGTTTGTGACATTCAGGCAAGACAGGGCAATCTTCCCCTTGTCTGACCAACAGTATCTCTAATCTGAAGTAATTAGAAAGGAGACTTGGTCTGTGCAGCATATTGTATGTTATGTCGCGCGTAAGGGCTGCAGCCATAGGAAGTCCACAAATCGAGTAGGACATGTAGGGGGTTGCACAAGTCATGCACATTGACAGATGCCCCTCTGCCTCTATTCAAAGGTTTCTGACTGCAGGAAGGAGATCAGACCATTATTTGCTTTATCTGAGCAAATAAATTTTTCTAAATATCTGTGGAAATTCTTGAGGAATCTCCCAGAACCTGCTCAAAGCCACAGAGAGCAATGGCAAAACTCCTATGGTGTTCAACAGAAGTAGTGCTCGGAAAAAAAAAAGCGTGTGGTCCTTCTGGCTGCTTCACATCAAATTCCTATCAATTTTGTCTAATGTCTTCAGCCACAGCAGGAGAGCTAGATGAGGTCTGGCAGAAATGTCTCTGCAGTAAATTCCCTCTGCCAAGCACTGCCTCTGTGAAACTCGACAAGTCACGTCACTTGGCTGTCTGCTAATTCCCCTCTACTCCTCCTCTGCTGAGGACAGAGCAACTATTCCTGTCTCCCACTTTCACTTGCTACGTTTGCTTAGATATCCTTTCTTTAGAGCACAAGCTATTTTTGCTTTGTGTTCCTGTGCTCAGATTAATGTTAGATACAGTACTTTCTGTAGAGACTGGAGATAGGTGTCTGAACTAAACTACTCTCCAGACCACAGTGACTCCATCTAGTGCCACTGGAGACACATTAAGGACTTCTAGATGCCCTGTTCGTCTGTCAGATAGGACCTACAAGAGATCCTTACCCTTCCTGAGTAGCAGCTGGAGATCAACTGAGATGCCCTATGGCATTTAAAATGACACTAGTTGCCTGTGTGGGGATGACTGTGTCTAATTTGAGATCATTACTGACTACAATGGAATGAAATGTGGCTTGCACGCTGAGAGATACATGCAGATCTAAATTTAGATGCCTGAATCCTGACCCAGATCTCACTGTTGGTCTGTCTTTAACAGGCTGGGATTGATGTGGGACTGTGGAAGATCAAGGGTCTTCAGTAGGTCTGGTGTCATACCTGCTAGCTTCACGCAGAAATCTTGGACATCACTGGACAATCTGAAAAGTCATATGATAATTAAGCCTGGGAAATGGAATATACTTTTTTGTGACATACTCTGGACTTGAAATGTCAGCTGTGGCATGCTGGGAAGTTCATTCCCTCAAGTGTTAGAACACTTGTTAGCCAAGATTCATTGTCAATTTTTGTTGCTGTACATTTAGACTGTTGATGAAGTCCTATATGCACAATGGAAATATTGTCCAATGACTCTCTAAGGAAGACTACAATGTGCTATTAGCGTAATTTTCTTCTTTTAAATGGGACTTTTACAGTAACCATATTATTTCCTGTAAATTATCTGCAGAGTTAAATGTCTTTAGGACACATACTAGCAAAAGTCAGGATTAATGACTGCCTGGTTTAACATAGTTCTTATCAACAACTGAAGACAAAAACACTGACAAAAATGTATTTTCCTTACAGATTAAAAGATTATTTCCTGAATTTTATTAACTTAGAAAATCAATATAAGCCACCATGCCTGCTGGAGGTTTGTGGATAAAATACAGTGTTAACTTTTAGTCTTAGGCTCTAAGAGTATTTTTGAGCAAATATCTGTGTGAACTCACTAAAATATCTGGATACAAAGAGAAGAACACACTTGCAGACCTCTTGCTCTTACTCACAAACATGTGAAATAGCCCTCCTCAATGCTTCAATTCAGTTTTCTTAAATATATTACAGGTTCTGCTGAGCATGGGCCTTCTACTCTCTACTATTGCCCTAAATGCTGCTTTTGACCTGCAACTGCTTAAAAAAAAAAATCTAGTTATCGTACAGTACCTGCATTTTCTTAATATAGTCTCCAAAGCACTCCTTTTCTTTGCAGTCAGGCCACATTACTGAGAACATATACGAATGAGCTTGGTCTATAGGGAAGAACTACAAGAAGACGTAAGGCAAACAATGCAAGAAAGATTTGAGAAACATGACAGATTGCACGAATTAATCTTTGGGATGAGTAAGGAAGGCTCTGGAAGAAAATCATAAAAGAGATGAAAAAAAAGCAAAAGAACAGAAATGTAACAGCACTCCCTAAAGAAGGCAAATTGGAAAAAAATGTTTTGGAGGAAATGTAAAGAGAAACAGTGAAGAGGCACGACTGCAAAGGACAGAGAAGATGCAGAAGGGATCAAAAAAATTCCTCTGAGAGGAGTGTCAGTGGAGAGAAAGTGGAAGAAGAAAAAATGCATTTATATGAAACACTGCTCCTTATTTGAGTAAATAGAGCTGGTTATTGCTTTTCATACACAAAAACTTTTTTGTCAGCATTCTGGGCATGATTTTTTATTTGTTTCCTCAAAACATGAGACTTGAATGAAAGCTGTATGTAAATGGCATTGGCATTTGTATCAAATCATGTTGTCTGGCACTATAAATGCACCTGACCGTCTTAAAATACAGTTTCCAAAAACAATTGTTACTTTAACTTTACGATAAAACCAAATAACTATTTGAAAATTACAGTTAAAAGTCCAATAAAAGTACCAGTAAGAAACAGCACAGTAAGTTTAATTGACATAGGTTTACTGGCAACTCAGTTAAATGGAAACAACTTTCACAGAGTTAATGTTTTTTTTTTTTTAAATATCTTTTCCTTCCAAAAGTTAAGGGTTATGAGGCCTACTACTCCCTAGCTCACAGAAATAGTGACCTTTAAACGGCTACCATCCCATACATTTTCTGTTACATTACAGAAGAAACTGCTGTTCGCCTTCTTTCTTGGAAGGGAGGAAATATCTATGAGGCGGAAGGAACTGCTGTCTAATGGACTATCAATTTTCTCTAAAATATAGATGGGATAGATGGATAGTGAATGGATAAATAGACAGACTTGGCACCATCACATGACTCCAGGAGCTGAATCCTTAACTTCTGCACCCTTTTCAGACCACAGCCTGGTTAATCTAACATTAGTTTTGCTTTCATTAAGAGGATACCACAGAAATTGGTTCTTTTAGGTATCACTTAGATAATGCTTAAGTAACCCACCTTTTCTTAAACAAAATATATGTAAAGCTTGAAGACTTTAAGATTACATGGATGCAGAAGAACAATATGTATAAAACACTATTTCCACCTACTTTCTTTAAGATCATAAAGAGTGTTTAAATGGATTAAGAAGAAGCCACAATATCTGTGTGTGGGATGAAGGGAGAAGTGGCAGATTTCCAGCAGAAATTGAGACCTTCAGAGTACTCAATATGTGAGGAAGAGTTTTCTCAGCATGAGCCTTTTGTTAGCCAGCATTTCAGGGCATTATCCAAATTCCTGGCCTCTGTTTTGGCTCATGTGTAACATTGCTGTGCCCCTGGAGATGAGACATGTCAGGAGACAAGAGTCTGGACTACAAATGCACTGTGTTTCTTGCAGCCTCCAAAGGACCCTGAGTGTCTGTCACTGGGCCTGCAGGTAAGATACTTAAAATCACCAATAAATGCATTAAATGTCTTAGCTATATGGCCAATTTTAACATGCATAACCTGGCATTTAAACATCTCAATGTAACCATTATGGTCCAGAATGTATAAGATTGTCAAGTTGTCTAGCTGCCACAGATTTTAATATGTTTTTCTAAGCACTCTGATGATATGAGTCTTGTAAGGAGATGGTTGTGGAATCAGAGATCCCACACCAAGCAATGGAGAGGCAGTGCACACACAAAACCAAACACCGCTCAAATACTGATGCAACTGCACGTAGGTGGACGCAGTGGACAATACATAGCATCTCCCATGGAGCAGTGACCCCATTGCTGAATCATTAATGGCTCTGTTCTAGTGCACAGAGATGAGTATGACACTGCTGTTGTTGCTTTTCATATGCATTTTTATCCGGCACCAGTTCTTCTAAATATTAATTGGAAAAACATGTAGTTTGAATGGATATGGAGAAATCAGATTTGTTTTTCACATAGTATAGTACAAAGACTTCATATGTGCAGCTGAGTTAACAACCAGCTCTGATGATTTTTTTATATATCTGTAACATTCTTAGTAGCAAAATGAAGCCCCAGACTCGCTCCTTTGTGGAAAGGAAATCAGTTGAGAACCTGTTCCTAGTGTAAGCCTGGTGCACTAATTGTGAATCATTTTGAGAAGCTGCTCATTGACAGCTTCATGCTGGGAAGTCTAAATGACTCTGTCCCACTTTGCTCAGAGGGAGAGAGTCATTTGTGTAGGTCTTTCTACAGCTTGAATCCCAGCCTCCACAAAACAAGATGTGCTAAGTAAGGCAGCAGCATTTAGGAGCCTAATGAATGTGCATACGCAAGTATGAAGACACACTTGTAAGCTGGCACTGGTAAGGAAGAGTACATTATTCGATGTATCCTCTTTGAAAAAAAATCAATAAAATTCATATACAGTATGCTCATTGTAAAATGACATGTGCTGCATTTAATACTCTCCGACGTGACACTTAACAAACAGTCTTGAACTGAGCTCTATTTGCATTTGATTTCTGTCACAGCTTGACAAAAAAGTCTGTTGCTTTCATCTGCTTTTTCTTTTTAAGGCTTCTAACCAAAGATGCATAGGTGTACCTTGCAGGCAGAGTAAAAAGCAAACTGCCCTCTAACGGGGTCTTAAACCCTTTTCCCTGCATGTTTATAATGTACCCCAATGTTCAATCACTTTCCCGGCCCAG
The DNA here is from genome assembly GCF_900496995.4 of Aquila chrysaetos chrysaetos. Lineage (NCBI taxonomy): Eukaryota > Metazoa > Chordata > Aves > Accipitriformes > Accipitridae > Aquila > Aquila chrysaetos. The sequence continues at coordinate 16,023,741 of NC_044017.1, forward strand.
CAGAGATAATAAAGGATGATTTTAAGAGCTACTGAATTTTTTGTGAATTTTCATAAAATATATGTGGATAAAAGGGCAGGAAATACAGAATTGTCCCAATCTTGAATGAGGAAACAGTCTTTTAGTAGAAGTCCTTGCCCACATGAGATTGCAGTGGGGGCAAGAAAGGTTCATACAACAAGAACAGAAGAAAGCCTAAAAGACCCACGGAGTCAGGCTATATCAGGAGATTTGAGATCATCTGAACTCATGCTGTGACCAATCCCACACATCTCAGAGATCAAAATAATAAGTTTTCCCACATAGTGATGCCTTTTACAAATCTGCCGCAGATCCACAATATGTTGGGTGAGGGGGTGCACTTCTAATAGACTCTAACATGTCTGTAGAAATAAGATCAAAGGTTTGACCCTTAGGTTTTGTGATTTATTTTAAAGTTAGAGATGTTTCCATAATTCTGGTGACTTAGAAAAATGTGAAATGCTTAATAGCACCTGCATTAATTTCTCTCACGCCAAGATGCAGTCACAACAGTAGTATAATTGCATGAAAACTAAATATGAGCAAGCAATGACTGGTTCAAATGCTGGCAAGGTTTCCACAGCCGCTTCCTCTTGTTTGAGACTGGTGCTACCACAGAGCTTTGATTCCTGCTGGTTTAACCCACCTCCTGGGTGTTCCTCCATGTGCTGGCTTGTCAGAGCTCAGGCAAAACTACACAGGAATTGCCAGGATTTGAAACTGGATCATAAATACCGCCTGTGTTCCATAAATAGATCCTAAGTGCCTATGTGCAAAAAGTACCCAAAAGGAAATGCCTAACTTTTCTACACAGGTAAGTTGATACATCATGGGACCCCAATTTATGTAGGAGCTTAATCTTCACCTGCTTAGCTTCCAGAGGTACCATGACATTGGATGAAGTGCATGTCCTGATCCCTTTCCCCGGTTTGCTGCGTAGGAGCCCTGCCGTTTCCTCGGGACGTGAACCCTTCAGGTGGTCTCTGAGGACTCAGGACATGTACCGATCACATTTAATTCAGCTCCAAGCTCACTTGAAGAACACTTTAATTGACAGCTCAGCCAAAAGACGAGTGAGAGGAGCAGCCATGCCCTCCCCGTGACAGCCCTGTTACTATGGCAGTTACTCAGAAAGCGAAGTCCTGATCTCCAGATATCGCTCAGTTTGATGGGGTTTCCATTCATAGCTCCTAATGCCCAGAAAACCACTCCCATCAGGCTAACAGTGCATACAGGAGATGTCCAAAACCTGCCCTCTCCTCTGGACTGCAGCATCAATGCTGCTTAAACCTCCAGTCTCTCTGGTTAGGCCGGCCATCATTTCCTCCTTCTTTTCCAAATATCTTTCCTTGAGCTCTGGAAATATCATAGAAATGAATGACTGCAGCCCTGAGTCAGATAGTAAATTCCACGAGAGAAATGGATTTCCAGAAAAACTGGGAGGGACAATGCAGGACGTAGGAGAGAAAGGAAAGCTGTGAGTTCAAATCCTTTGTGGCAGCTCTGGGAACTGTAAATGTCTGAATTAGCTTCCTGCACAAGCGTGATAATCTGTCAGTTATTAAGAAAATTAAAAAAGAGAGAGAGAGAGAAGGATTGTCTTTTCTCCATGGAAAAGAGAAGGCTCTGGGGGAACTTAATCACAGTATTCCAGTACTTAAAGGGTGGCTACAAAGTGGATGGAGGCTTTCTCTTCACAATGAGCCACATGAAGATGACAAGGGGCAATGGGTACAAATTGCACCAGGAGAGGTTTCATCTTGATGTAAGAAAGAAATGTTTTAGAGTGAGAACAGTCAGTCACTGGAACAACCTCCACAGGGATGTGGTAGAGTCCCCATCACTTGAGGTTTTTTTTTCAAGATGCAATTGGACAAAGTGCTAGATAATCTCATCTAGCCTCCCTTGCCCATGAAATATTGGACCAGATGATCTTTGGAGGTCCCTTCCAACCTGGGCCGTTCTGTGATTCTGTGATTGTTTAGGTCTACTGTGGACATATTCTGAGCATGTCCACTGGATTTAGTTATCTGGCTCCTGATTCGGGTCGTAATTGATAGGAACTGGGATTTTTCATTCTGAATAACATGGTAGCAGTCAGAAGATAAAGAGGCTCTGGGAAGACAGGGAAAATGATTAGTAAAAAAATAAGGAATCTGGAAGGTCAGGTGGCAGGTGGGATTTCTGAACTGCAAATTTGACCTCAAGTCCTTTGAATGAGGTTTTGCCAACCGGAAACACATATTTACCTTAAAATACTAGCCCCCTGGCCGCCCAGTTAAAAACTCTTAAATAGTATACAGTTGGTACTTCTTAGGCCCAGTTCCTAGTTTTGCCAGTGGAAATGTTGCCAGAATAGAGACTGCAGAACCAGTCTGCTAATTTGAAGAGATAGAAAAGAGTATTAATTTTAACAGAAAACTGTTCCATTTGGTTGCAGAAAATGGGACTCCATATGTACAGTAACTGAATTATTAAGTGGACAGATTATTTGCCTGAGGACATATTTATTTGGCCTAGAAAAAAATCTGTGCATTGTGTTGCAGTAAATGAGTTCTGGCTAATATAAAAGTACATGCCACACGTTCCCCACTCTTTTCTTTAGCTTGCATTTTGATGTTTTTTGCTCTAAACATAAGTGTTCAGAAAGAAGACACATGCTGTATAGATTCATGAAAACACTTGGAAGGCTTTTGCTGCCCAGTTTATCCCGTCGGAGAATGAGGCTCCTGTTTGACATGCCTCCTGGGCTCTGGTTCACCCATAAATTGATGAGTTTAAACATGTGGCTGTACCAGCTGGGGACAGTGGGACTGGCCATGGACATTAAGCTGGGCACAGGTTTTAATTCATTGCAGAATTAAGCTCACAGCTATCAGATAAGCGCTGCAAATCCTACAGCTTTCTGAATCCACATATTTTACCTTGCAAACATTCATGTACAAAATCACTTTTTACAGCCCATGTTAATTTCAAGTTCTGATTATCCAAAGCAGAAGAATGACTCTGTAATTTATGTAATATTTATTTAAACCATTAAAACAGAATCTGCTAACAGCGAGAAGTGCTAACAGATATTACTACTCAAGGGTTTTTAGCAGGAATGAAGCCTTCTTCATAATAGAGTTATGTAAGACTTTCAGAATCTGTAATTTACTGAGTTTCAGTTTTAAATTGTGCTGCTTCTTTTGTGTACAGATGTAGCAATTTGCTGGTCTCAGTTGAAACATATTTTTATTGTAAGGTTTCAGTGATAAAACATTTGTCTGTTTCTTAATTAGATTTAAGATTTCTCTTATTCTGTGAGTTTTCTCTATAGCAGGAAGGTAATTGCCATCCAGCCTGTTTCTTGTCTTTGTTTCCCTCAGTTTATCCTGAGTTTCCAAAGGCAATGTTAATATATTTATATTAATTTTATCTTATTTATCCATCCTCTTGCAAAAAAAGAGAGAATAAAAGAATGAAAAAGCTGCAAATGTAATGACCATACTGAAAACTTATTTTCTAGAAAGTTTGCCTGTGTCAGTAACTTAGTAGAGTGTTGCAATTAGATTAAATTAGATGATAAAGAGATAGACACAAGTTTAGAACAATACCATGTTTTCTTAAAGGACCTAAAACAATTAGCATGCACAAAGGGTAACCTGTCTGGGGGGCCTGAATACATCTAGGTCATCTTTGGGAATATACACTGCACAAATATCACCTGCAAATTCACACTTTGTGCAAACATAATCACTTTCAGATGGAGAGAACTTGAGTGCATTCTGTTGACATTTTGCTATTTATCTCTCTGGTTGCTTGTGGCCATCGAGATAAGCTGTTATGTATATATATGTTTGTGTGTGTATATGTATGCACACACACACGCACCCCCCCAATGCATGAATGCATTTATGGGTATGTAGGCTGAGATATATCACTGATTCAGACTGGCGTGCGGATCCAACACCACCATGCTGTGAGTGCTCTCCAGCTCCCAGCTGGTGTTTGCTCCTGCTGAGCCCTGACCATATGTCAGGGTAGTATCGAGGCATGCACTCTTTCCCCCTTCTCCTGCCCCTCCATGCCTCGGTTTCCCCAGGGGGGGGCCACTGTGGTCTCCAGCACACCTCCGTGTCTAGATGGGGATGCTGGAGCTGGATGTCAGAAGTAGACACTGGGATACAGGGGTTGCACCTGCGCTGTTAAACAGAAGAGGCCCCAGAAGCAAGCTCAAGGACAGGACCTCTGCCACTGCTTAATTTTAGTTTACTCCCTGTCTCTCCTTAGTCCTAAGGATTGAGACCATAAGCCAGTCTGAAGCCACTTTGTCCCAAATCCAAAGATCAGTGCCTAGCCTGCTCTTATTTGGCAGTGCAGACATGCTCACAGGTCTGCAAGCAGGCAGGACAGGAGCTCAGAGAGCTAGAAGTTATGGTGTTCACGGGACCCAGTGAGTCACAGATGCGGTGGGCACGCAGGGGTCGTCTTAGAAGTAGGTGCAACTAGCTTTTGAGGGATTTGGGAAAGGCATAAGCTTGTGAAGAAGGGATTATAGTGTTAAGGAAGCAGGTCAGGAACATGCTACTGGGGTCATGGTTTGAGGAGAGTAGGTGGTGGAAGAGAGAAAGGCGAGAGCCTCGATCGCAGGCACGTTTGAAGTTAAAGGAACTTGAAACACTGAGGATCAGGTTTGGCTACCTGTCTATAGCAATGAATATTTATTACAAAAGAGAATTTTCAAAGGGGTTCATGCATATGAAAAATTCTGCCGATGCAACCTAAGGATTGTTTCTAATAACAGGGCTGGAAGTGACTGGAATAGGTACAGTGTGTTGGATATCGACTCTGAAAAGTGGACAACACGATGAAAGAAGTTCAGTCAACATGCCAGCCAAGGAAAGAGTGCCAGAGTCCAGAACAAGAGCTGTTATGGCCAGCCTCCAGCCCCATACATCTGTAATTAACCAGCTGCCTTGCAGCCTTAAAATATAAACTGAAAGCTCTACTTCCTAATGCAATACATCTCATTTTTTTCTTCCTTTATATATCCTTCTTGTCAGAAGCAAACAAAATTACTGTAACTGCCAGCTCAAAACTGAATAGCAAAACTAACCTCTTCCTCTCTGCTGACAAAGCCTGATATTAATAAAAATCTTGATTGATAAAATGAGAGACTTCTATAGATATCTTCTTTTTGAAAATGGACTTTGATAAAAAAATATTTTTTGTTCTGATTCCACTCTTACTGATTTTTTTTAATTATTATTTTAATTCCTTTTTTCCTCTCATATTTTAATCAATAACTTTCCAATGTTAGTGTGAACTTTCTGGTTTGTTTGCAGTGTGGCTGAATAGGTTGAAGTTTCTGCACTTGAAATAGGAGTCATCAATATTTTTAATTATACAATGCAAAGTTCACAAACATTTTTTGTCCTTTGGCTGACGAATTCAGAAGAAAAAAAACTTACACAGAAAGATGATTTTTAAAATGTATTTAGAGAAAGGTGTTATTTGAATAAATCCTTAAATCCAGAAGGGTTTGAATGAAATCATGGCCCATTGATCTCAGTAGCCTTGGAAGACTTTTCTGGGCCAATGTTTCATTTTGGTATTTAAAAACAAAACCAAACTCCTAAATATTCTAGGACAAACACGTAATGGTTCACTACAACGTAGGCACATGATCAATAGTTCTGCTTTGAGTAAGAGACTGGACTAGATGCCTTTTCCCTTCCAGCCTAAACTTTTCTTTGAGTATATGAGTTTATCTACATATTTCATTCTTCTTCTTTAAGTGTAAAAGACTGAGTAAGTAAAGTGGTGGCAACAAATGTGAAAGATGTGAAAGAAAACAGACAGCGGATCATGCAAATGAGACCTATTATTTTTTGTCTATTCGTCTCCTGGGTTTTGGGGATGAGGAAGGATAACTGACTCCTATATATCATGAAAAAGTCCTTCTATGGAGAAAACATGCTCAAAATTAAAAAATATAATGTTGTGCATTTTATTAAGATGGCTGCATATTTAGACTGTATTTTGCAGGATAGCGTTTTCATTTAAAAGCATGGTCTGGGATATATTCATATGTGATTTCAAAGAGGCAATTAATATCAACAGAATGAATTAGTTCCTAAGCCAATAATAATTAAAAATTCCAAGAGATATTTTTAGATATTATAGCCTGTGCACAAACTTCATATTATGTTAGCACACAGGAGGGTACAAGCATCTCTGGATTTTTCTTTTATCTAAATACTTTTCTGTACCTATGTACATTATCTGTATCCATATATGTGTATTGCCGTTCTCACTGCAACTAGAGAAGGCCTTGCAATTCACCTTAAGGATACCTGTGTCTAACTGTATCTGGATAAGAACATATGTTATAAAAGATCAGGATAACAACTAGCTCAAATAAAGCATGAAATAATTCACAGAATGTAGGACCAAACTTAAAGCCTACTGTTTTAGTTGAATTTCATTCTATGCCTGTGCAGCACACAAGCATCCTTATGCAAAGGTACTCAGACACAAATTCATTCTGTTGAAATGTAGGCTTGTAGTCACCCTAAAGTTCATTTGTAGTCTATAGTGAAGGAATGGTACTAGCAGCTTGCTTCATCACCACTGGAGGAAGCTGTCAACTACAGGGAGTAAAGGATGATCATGTTTTTAATTTTAGCACTTCAGGTTTCAATAAATGGCCTTTTTATTATTCCATAAATCTACAAAAAATGTGCAAGTATTTTCTACTGAAAACACAGAAGTTGAGGTTAACCACGCTGAAGAATACTTATATGATACATTTTCGTATATTTTTTTAATAAACTATATTGAGAGACCAATTGATGACTTGCACAAGGCTGTTTTTAATTTTCAGAGATAATTCAGCTTATACCTTACATAGCCAGCATTATCAAATGTGGTAATGAAATTTGCTTCAGTATTTAACATCACTCATTCCCTCAAATTTTGAATGAGGAAATGTGATATTATACCCATTGTACAAATAAGAAATGCATCACTGCTTGACTTAGCAGAAATAAGTTGTGTCTTTCACCCAAGTGACTCTGTCTTTACACCACCTTCCATATATGCTAATAGAAAGAAATTTTTTACTTTTATGCATTAATATGTGCTGTCAGTCTTACTTTCCTCTAAAAGTCAAATCTTCTACTGGTTACGTCATAGTTGGTTGCTATGGGAATTACTATGATGCCATGAAATCATTTAGGGTCAAAGACAGATAAATTCTTAAGAAGCAAGTATATTCTCATGCAACTGTAATATTGTCATGTCCCTAATGATAAAAATGATAGAAGAAAAAGCAGAAGCTACATGACACCCAGACAAAGTGTTTTTAACTAGAACATTTTTCAAAGTTTTCCAGAAGACATCAATTGCTTTTTAAGCAAATTGTTTTGTACAGAACTCCAATGGGAGCATTACAAAATGGCCCTCTTCAGCCTACAATTAGATTAATCATGTAACTGAGGGCTTGAATCTGTGCACATTCTTATTCAACAAGAATATCAGTCCCCATCAATTTACTGCAAGAAAAAAGCTCCATGAAAGCAATCTGTACACAAACACCTACCCTGCAGTTGCTCCTTGCCTCCAAGTTTTCTCTTTCCTGAAGAGTAATATTTTATCTCCTTTTCTTGAAAAAAGATATATCTCTTAATAAATATTTAAAAAACTAAAAAGGGGTAAAAAGTGTTTGTTATGAAAGGTATATAGGAAATTGAACGGCAAAACAGTCAGTCAGATTATCTGGAAATTCCCCTGATATATTGATAACTTTGTATAATAAAGTTACAACTCCGAGATAGTTTAAGTTCTATGAAAAGTGATGGTGGTGCTTTTGTATTTAACATATGTTCTGATGTCATGGAGGTTTTTTCCTGGTTTACGTACTTGGAGTAAAAGTAATTACAATATAAGAAGATGCATTAGGTCATCTACAGTCTTCCTCTTAGAGTGACAAAATCAGTTCTTATGATGTATCAAAACCAACACAGATACTCATTGGAATAAATGGGAATGAATCTCCCTTTTCTTTGAACCTTACAGCTATTGTAAGCTGTGAGGTTCCCACACACATATGGAAGTCAGAAGTGGACCCATACCAGGTGAAGATGTACTGTGGTGGTGATTACAGCTCTTGCTGCTCTTCATTCTCACCATCTCCATTTCTCACTCCCTGACAGAATAATAAATAGCCATCACAAAAAGAGAAGGTTTTGAGAATTTCTTTAAAAGCATCGCACCATTCTCCATCAGAAGGAGGAAACACTCCTCCTGGATTTGTCACATCTTTCCCAGGAGTAATGTCCCTGTTCTAGACCTTTATAGTTGGGAGGTAGGTTTTAACATAACAAACTGAGCACACGCAGAGCTCCGTGAATATAGGGTACTTCTGGTCTAAGTAGTAGCTGTGCATGCAGGAAGGGAATTGCAATCACAGTTTTGCACTTAGATAACTTAGGCCTGCCTATATCCATGTCTAAGTCTAGGAGCTTTATAAACTCTTGATACTAGAATGAAATTTGGCACCTGTTGAAATTGTTGACAGTATTTTAACCAACTTAAACTGGGCTATAAGAGCACCCTTCAAATGCAGTGGACTGGAAGGAGGAAGAGGCTTTGCATATTACAATCCTGTACACTAACTGGCACAACTGTTTTTATTCTGAGTGTGAACTCTAAGCAGGACTGGAATACAAATAACAATAACGGAGAAGAAGTTAAGTAGGAATCATCAAATAATTTAACAATTGTATCAAGCTTTTACATTTATAATGCTTTGTATCATATATGTAAAATAGGGTAGATGAATCAATCTGGTACATAGCACCTAGTCTTACTGTAAGAACAGGGGATTATTTCTGAAATTATCATGCTATAGAAATGCTGTATAACCCCAGGAGAAGGTTTCGTTGATAGTGCTTAGTATTATCAGTGTTATCAACTCAAAGTTCTTCAGTTGCAGAAATGACACAGTTAATCTCTTTCAAATTACATGGACTACGTGAGGAATAACTTGTTCTAAAAAATGCACTGAGCTCATTTTGGATCTGCAGGGTAGATGTCTTCCTCATTTTTTACTAGTCAATTCTCTGATAACAGCTGAGGCAACCAGGAACTCTCTTACCTGCCTAGCTCATGTTGTCATTACTTACCCCTCCTTCACATCTAATGAATCCATATATTGATTCCTAAACTACTAGAGGTGATTGAGCTTATATATTTTTACAAGAATAAAGCAGTCAGATTTGAGTTGCCGATGGAGACAGGAACAGATATGCTAAGCATAGAGAAGTTTAACTTTTAAGGCAGAATTACATTGATTCCATACTCTAATAACTGGGTTACTGGATAAATAACGTTTTCTTCTTCTATTTCCACGTACATGTCCTGAAGAATATAATCTAGTAGGCACACTCTTTAAATACTTCCTAGATGGGATGTCTTAAGAAATACAGGCAGAAGACCGCTCAGTCTATGAGTTCTGCCAGGCCACAAAATGTGGAACCAGCATGAGAGTTTTGACTGCTGTTACTTTGAGCACTGGTGGGAGAAAGAGGATTACACAGACCAGCAGAGCTTCAAAGTGAAAACCTTGCTCTTTAGAAGAGTTTGAAAGCTTGAAAGTGCAGTGATGGTTCAGTGGGTCTGACTTAGCACGTCAAACTCTATTGCCTATTTAGTACCTGTTTATTAGCATAAACAGCAGATTTAGGACGCTCTGTTAGCCTTTAGAATGCCATGTTACATATAGAAACTAGCACATAAGCCTCAGTCACATAACCTCAAGACTTTACATGATTTTTCATCTAGTTAACTAGTTTCAAGAATTCTCACATGTGTGTTTTTTCTTTGGACCTAAATAATGGACCAAGATCGAGATGAGTCTTCTGTTCTTGAGTTTTGATGCTTCCTCTTCTATGGCAACTAGACAGTTGTCAGTAGAAGTGGTTTGGATATTTACTTTACCTCTGGTATTTCTTTACCTATGTTTTTTGAGAAAATGTGAAATTTAGGTGAATCTGTGAAAGTATAAAATATAAAGAAGTAAAGCATAAAAAAGGATGTCTGAAGTTCCAGGCTGAGCTCATTTCATTCAAATCATGCTCGGACCATGAACCAGTAACAACATATGCTTCATATACATGATATGATCTGATACGATACAATATGATATTCTATGTCATAAGCTTCCAACTAATACAGCTGCATCAATAGATCTCTATAATAAAACAAATAATCAACAACATACACAATTTTAAGGCTTAACAATATAGTCATTAATGATTAAAGTCTCTGTAAAATCAGAATGATATTTGGGTGGGGGTTTTTGTTGTTGTTTCAGATGTAAGATAAAAAAACATCACTTCCTTAGGCAGAGGATCATGACCCACTGTCCGGAGATTGATTATAGGAAAGCACAAACATGAATAATCTAAAACTAATTTCAGAGTGAGAAACAGTAATAGCTCTTGCTGGGAAAACAACACATTTCTCCGTTAACAATGCAAAATGGTCTTTAACGATTCCCTCTGAGCACGAAACCAATGATGCATTTTGGTTTCCCCATAGTTCTTTCACTTATTGGGTAGATACATCTCTACTTGGTGTATGGGGCTGTTCTTGAATTTTTACAGTAACTGTGATTTCATATTTTGATTCTGGATGGAACTCTTTTGGTCAAATTACAATGCCATATGTTTCATAAATTGCATTTGTAGCTGTTAGCCTCAGCAGTTTGCCTCTCAGCAGTCATGGAACTGTGTATTTTTAAGAATGTAATACACACCATCCACACATACCAAACTCTAGATGATGTTTCCAGTAAAAGCATTTTCAGAGCACTCTGGCCCAGCTACTGGATTTTACTCAAGTGAAATGTACTTTTACTCTTCTTACCAATGCTTTCCCCTCTTGGCATGTAAGATACCAAGATATTTATAGTTACTCTTCACTTCTTCACTTCAAATGTTATTTCACTGTGTTAAGAAAACAAATGAAGTCATCTATGTATATATATATATTTAGTCCTCAAGCTTTGTATGATTTCACTCAGCAAAAGCAGTGATTTTGAGATTTTAAAAAAAATAATCATTTACTGAAACAATACATAGGGCATCAGAAATGTTTTGGTGGAGCTTCTTTCACCACATTTTTGTGAAGATAGCCACCCATTAGATCATGTAATATTACACTTTCTATATCACATAAAAAGCAAGTTATAGGGGAAAGAGAGTAGCAACCATGGATCTGCCTTACAGAGCTGTTTTCTCTAATCAGCACATAACCACAAAGCTCTGTGAGGGTCCATCTGGCATTTTGAAAGGCATAATCATTTGTTTTCCTGCCCAGCTACAGCCAACATTCTGATACGGTTGTTACTTTACTAGGGTACTCCCTGATTTCACAATATACTCCAGCATTTAATCAGATTTTTGTTATGCTTTATGAACACCGTGGTGCCATGGAGAAAGAGCTGTTCTAACGAATTACTTTTCCCTTTTAGTGAACTTATTCAAATATTTATAAATCCTCTGCTATAAAGGTGTCCACTGAGCCTTTAGACTCAACCCCCATGAAAAACTGTGAGTATCTAGCCATAGCAATTGTCCCTATCTTCTGTCTGCCCATCAGTTTATCAACCTCATTTGTCTTACTGGTTAGTTTTACCCTGGCCACTCTCTTTCTCATCCAGACTAAAGCAGCTGTGCTAAATGGAAGTCAGAGAGGGGCATGCTTACCTGCAAACTATCCTTTAGGGCCACTTTAACCTTTTATCAATCACCTTTAACTTCAGATAATCCTACTTCAGTTATATGTTACCCCAAGATGACAGGAAAAGGAATTCATGTGCAACAGTATTGTCTCTGAAGGTGCAAGATATTGCCCTACTGACACATCAACACTAACGATTTATGTATGCTGCTACTTTCAAGCACATTTATTACACTTAATAGTGTTTGTTGTTTATATATTGCGTCTTAGTAACTATGTTCATGTCAAAGCTTTGATCAAACTTCTCCATCCCCCAAAAGCAAGTGAAAGAACTAATAAACTTTTGAAACCAGCTAGTGTGAAATGCATTGGTTAATTTATGCACTGATAGTCACATAAAATGTAGCAAGACCAGGTATCCTCTTTTTCACAGCTGTAATTTTAAAGTGTTATTCTTGTACAACTGATCTTTTTGAAGAGCCAAACTCTCTGAAAAACTCAACCAGCTAAAAAAAAATGCCTCATCATGTTTTCAACTGATATTAGGGATGTGCATAAAAGAAGCTTCTCAGAGTTTCTGCTCCTTTGCCTAGATTATAAAACGGGAGTGCTGGAAGACTCCCACAGAGAACAGACTGAAAATCAACACAAGACCGGGCACTACTGTGTTGCTGTGATCCCAGAGGAGGGGCAGGTAGAGAGCTGGGAGAGGAATGTGTACTTTAATCTTTCTAATGTATTTTTTCTTCTGTGAACATGCTATATTATACCCCATACACTATTTAAAACTTGGGTTATCTAATAGTCCCTTAAATGCCATTGGTATGCTGTTAAAAGGAGGATGAAGATTTCACCAGTGTCAGTTACTTAACTGGCAGCTAATGCATTAATCTCCACTGCCAGTGTCTTTGCATCAAAACTGCACCCAGTGAAGTCACTAACTTGGCCTTTAAAGATTCTGGAGGGATCTTGTGTCTATAAGCGTACTGAGCTTAGCAGAAGTGGCAGATAGTGCGGTGTTTCTAAGGGTAGTCCCTTCTTTTTCAGAGCTGAGTGATCTCTAGACCACAGCCATTACAGACCTTATATTCTGCAGGACTGTGGTATTCCAGTTTTTTGTATCTCTGATAAGATAAGAACAGGAGACTATACACTTTTTATGTGGTCTCTATTAGTTGATCTCAATGGGATTGTTCCTCTGTCTTCAACAACTGATTTAGCTTGTGTGCCTTCTTTTTGGTTTTACACTCATATTTCTCATGACCTTTGTTGAATGGTTGAAAATCTCTTGATGTCTGGACAAATGAATAAAGGCAGACCTTACTCCTGCATGCAGGTGTAGCAGGATATACTTCTTTACGTACTTTATCTACTTGGTAAATAATCTTTCTTTCTGTTGTTACAGCTGGTAATGTGAAATCCGTTTGGCAACAGAAGTTAGTAAATGACACTTTAAACTGAATACCATGCTATGATTTTGTTGCTAGTACTCTCTACATAATTTAATCCACATATTTATTCAGCTATTTTCCTTCAGCATAGGATGGAAACATTTGCACTGTAAGCCATTTACATTTTTTTTTTTTAATATTATTTGTACAGGATTCCTTCAGTGCTCCTTGATGGACTTGCACTCTTTTCTCTGCTGGTGAATAACAGCAGGTTCAACTGTACCTGTGTCATTTTGCATTTGGTGGTCAGGAAAGACTGACACAAAGTCTCTCTGAAACAAGACGGTTTGCCTCCCCAACACAGGTACTTCCTGCCTTCTCATTTGATCCATCAGTCATGGAGCTTAAACACAAAAAATCTGTCAGGTGCTCTTGAACTATAGGTTCATGTGCTGAGTTGGTAAAGTGCTTCTCAGATAAGAGTGTTTTAGTCATTTAGAAGCCACTTCTGCCACCAGTAGTAGCATTTTTATCTTAGTAAACCCCATTTAGTGATGACACCACAAGTCACAGTCAAAAGTTGAGGCAGAGAAGCAAATCAAAAAATCTTAACAGGGATTTAGTCTTACTGACCCACAGATAATCCATGTTTACAGTACTATGTATGGTACGGTACCAAATTAACATAGAGTCATCCGTCACTGGAGGCACTATTTGTGCACTCCTCAGCTTGTTCAACCATTTGAATTATCTCAGAGTAAAAAAAGGAAGAGTCCTTCCTCCCTGCAGTAGCCCAAAACCTTCCATACTCTCTAACTTTAGCACTTAGGCATCCATTTAGTATGATCTAGTGAGTCTTGGTCTTCCACAAGCAGAAGACACCCCAAAAAGAGATCACCCAACTCATATAAAGAATGGTGCATAGGTCCCCTCCCCCATACAGATAACGGCCTTTATTCTGCCTGCCTAAATGCAAGCACTTAAGTTAGATGCCTAATCAGCCTCAACTTTTTTTATAGACAAGGGAGAGAGGGATTTCCAGATCATGATATAATTTTTGGTGAGTTTAACGGCATCTACAATAGCCCTGTGGGAGTATGGGGCAACTGTGCTTTGACCTTGGATGCCTCATAGTGCCTAAAATTAAATAGGGTGGAAGCAGGTCTAATAACCTCTGGTGAGACAGGCTGAATCTCCCTTGTGAGCATCAATCTCCATACAAAACTTTCAGAAAGTTGCAAAAGGTTCAAGTATTACTTTTGGAGGTGATAAGCCATGGATATTTTTTTTGCTGTTCAACACATGAAAAAGCCAAGTCCTATATTGTACAGTTCCCAGGCTTAAAAAGGAATGTAGCACAGTACTTGGCTCATACCATATATTGAAAATTGCATCTCATGCAGCAACTAAAGCACTTTCCTCTAGTACGCAACACTCAGATGCTGTGATTGCTAGTGACGTAGAAAAACTTGTAAATCAGGAATTCTCTGACTGATCTAGCTAGCCAGTCTTACGCTCATGGCCCCTTCTCTTTGTTTCATGATTTTAAATGTATTTAAATACATTAATAACTTTTGCTTGTCCATGTAATTAACATTTCCTGAAATCAGCATTACCACTGCTGTGGGCAAGCAGTATAGTCTGTTCATGAACATTCATTTCTGTACAAAAGTTTGAGAACCTCCATTACCTCAATATGGGACCACAATGCACATATTGGGATCTACATAGCTTAAGTGGACTCAAGAAACCCTCCATCTGCATTAGAGATGCCTACTGTTCTATATAGCTCTGCTTTTTTACTTTCTTTCCTTTACTCTTAGTATAACAGACCAAATCTATCTCTGGTGTAGCTGCTCTGAAGCCAGTGAAGTTACTTCAGGGATAAATTTGACCCATTTTATGCTTTTCAAGAACCTAAGTAACAGTAAATGCCACACCTCTGCCACTGCTCGAATGCTGTTCAGAGAAGGGATGTACAATACATCTTTGTCTTCTTCCTACTCATAACGAGCAGTGTAGGTCATCCGCATCATTAACATTTGCAGCTGATGCATTTGCGTAGTCTGTATACACTTCTTGGAACTGCACAGACCTTCTCATTGTTTTCAGAACCTTGATTTTTCTTAGCATTATCATCATCCAAATGTATTTAAGGATGAAACTATTAGAAACACAATTGGTGAATTAATGTCATGAGGACTGCTGCTGGCAGCTCATCAATTTTTGATATGCCACTCAGACAAATGAAACATAAGCCACCCAGAACAAGGGGACCTTTTGACACTTCAAAGGAAACCCCTATGGGTGGTTTCCTCTTGAAGCTGCACTAAACTGGCTCAATCTCCTCAGCTGGAAGCTGCCAATGTCTCATTAACCCCTAAACAGGCCCTGCATGAGCTTTTCTTTTCAGCTATAATTATGCCATGCACTCCTGTTATGCTGTACTGAATTGCAACACTGTCACCAGCACATTATAAACATCCACCCTAATTGAAAAGCAGATTAGACTCGTGTTAATTAGCGAAAAAGCCCGCCCACTTGCATGCATTATGATTGCCTCTTAAATACTGAGGATGTTGAAATCCCTCAGAAAGACAAGGCAGACTTAATTGCAATAACCTGCAAATTAAGTTTAATTTACTTTAAATTTACCGGTTTAGCAGGCTCATTTGATGGTGTTAATGTTCTAGCAAATTAATTATCTGAATTAGTCATGCCTGGTGGAGTTTTGCAGCAGAATACATTGTACAGTGGCCTATTAATAACAGACAAACAGGACAGGATTAATGAGAAGATTATGCTAAAGTTCTTTTTTAAAAACAAGGATCTTTCATGAATTCAAATATAATCACCAAAGTGCAAATACAGACACAGAATATAAACAAACTGAAATTTATTACACTCTATGGCATGCCATCTAGGAGAAACAGTAAAACATTACCCATGAAATATTTGATAGAAAGAGGCTTCTTCTATGCACTCAAGTAGATCACTTCTCACAGCAAACCATTTCCCATTATCTGGTATCTCTATGAGACTTCAAATACGTAAGTGCTTTCGAGAGTACTTGTACTACAGAGAGAGAGCTGATAAATAAATTAGAAATAACATCTCATACGTTAATTCCATAGTCCACTTTGTGGCTTATGAGGCAGTAGAATTGCTTTTTTGTATTCCATTGCTAACCACTGTCTGCTCCAGTTAAAAAAAAAAAAAGAAAAAAGGAAAAAAGCCCTCCACAGAGATATAGCTGCAAGTAAACTGCGAAAGCAGCATCCTTGCTTGCCTCTGCTCCCTATAAAAATACAACAAGTCAAAAAAAATCTCTTCTAATAGCCTTTGGAATAGCTCTCAGAATAAAGATATAATTGGCCTTGTAAACAATGTCAAGGTACAATCATTCACCCTGCAGAAAGTGTTGGCTGACACTGCATGAGAAATGAAGATAGCAGTGACAAATATCCTTTTTAGCTGATCTCGATCATGAAAGTTTAGTCTGCTTATGTGCTAAGTGTTGCCTCTTCCATTAGGGTCCACAGCCATCCCAAATATAATGAGGTATATTCAATTCAACTCTGTCTCCCTGTGGAGGACAGGAAAAGCCTATGGGAGCACAAAAGATAATCCTTGATGAGTGTGAACTGAATGTGATTGAATATAAAATTCTGGATTATTGATTGGAATCTGTATGTTAAAGCCATCATTCACTGAGAGTAGCTGTGTTTTGTGTTGGTTTCAAAGGGCTTTCAGGCTGGTGTGCAGTGCCCAGTGAAAAAGCCGAAATTTACATCATTCTTGCATATACTGTAATGCGTGGAAAATAAAAATGTCACCCCTTGAAAAGAAAGACTGAACGATGCATTCCTTGAAAACAGATTATCTCATTAAAGAAGGAAAGGTTTGGTAAGAGAAAAAATATGCATAGTTGCTTTATGGGACATATTTTAATTTTTGAAGAAAAAAAACTAAAATAAAAAAATGGTTTCAATATGTTTTTTGTATTGTACTGATATATCATGTAGACCCTTTCTGCTTTCCTTATTATTTCTTCCTCTCTCTCAGATAAAATTACAGTTTGAAGCACTAAATGAAACTGGCACAAAAGCAGCCATTATTAAAACTGGGCTGAAAAACGAAAAGCAAAAAAAAAGTAAAGTAATTCTGCTCTAAAAAGCTTGTACGTGAAGGGTTGAGATGACTAGATGACTTTAGTAAGAACCCATAGGGAATAGGAACTACACCATGAAGGAAATGGATTCCTGTGACACTTAAACAAAAGGCAAATGACTAATATATTTACATATAACATGTGGTGTATTCATTGCACACCATGGTGACAGAATTGTTTATTTCATTTATAATTTATACAGCAAAACCTTATTATATGTGTAACTAATTTGCCTGATGATAATATGCAGTAGGAGATTAGGTTTCCATTATATTCTGTCATTAAGAACAAAAGATTTTTGTTTGTTGGTTAATTTTTTTTCTGGGTTCCTATCCCACAACACACACCCTATACATGGGTATGTTTCTCTTAAATCATTATGACGCTGAGCTAAGTAGAAAGTAGCAAGGAACTTCTAAAAAAAAAAACCCTTACAAAATCCCTCACATATGAATCCACTTTAAATACTCTTCACTTCTGGAATTTCTTATGATATCAGTAATGACAATATACAAAGAATCTCTCACAGGTGATGTGCATGCACCAAAAAAAGAAATGTCTGAATAAATGTAGGCTCCAGAAGAGCTTTGCTCTGAGAGAGGGAAAAAAAAAAAAAAAGAAATCAAACATTTTACCAGAAGGAGCATTAGAATATGTGACTAGACAGTTCATCTCAGACTACAGGGAGCGGGTGGGTGGGTAGGCAGTGATGAGGGAATTATCTTGATGTATTTTCCACTGTGGCACACAAGACAGTGCAATTCTCTGAAAGGAATTGTTAGCACCAAGCCAGTAATTCCCCTCTGTGGTATTACAAAGTGTGTGTATTACAAAGAGGGAAGGGAGGGGGGGAGTAACCTGCTAAGTGCTATGTTTCTAACACTAAAGCACATATGACCTTGAATTAATTCAAATATGCTTATCAAAATATGAATGCTGGGTCAGAAGCACACACACATGTACATATGTTGAAATCATTTCTTTGTTACCCTTTGGAAAACAAAAATCTACTCTAACAGATTTGTTAGGCTGTGTAGTTGCTTAACCCTTTGCAAGTCTAATTTGTACTGCATAGTAAAATCAGCCTATTGCAGAAAAGGAAAGCTGAAGAGGAAAATGCTTTTAAACAACAGGGTATATTTTCCTGTTTAACTCAGAGCTGCCAAGCACATTTCAAAACTGTAGGTCACACCAGGTCAGTCTAAAAATCCGTGCGAAGGTTTGATAGTTTCAAAAGAGTGTGCTAATACAAGAACTTTATTTGAATAAAGTGACAATCAGTGTTGCAGGTGTACATAAAACACTGAAACCTTTTACTACCTAAATTAATGTACTGCACAAATACATCCTCGGGGACACCCTATCAGTGATCAGATCCATAGTTTGTTGACCATGAGTGTTGACAAGCCTGAAAGTTCAGGGAGCAGGCGAGAAAGTGCATCTCAGCATGCAGACAGTGAGCAGGTAATGAACCCTGCCTGCTTTTGGGAGCAGTATGAGTCAGTATGCATTAATACAGCCTGGGGACCAACCAGCTGGGCAGCAGTTTTGCAGAGAAGAGCTGCAAAAAGGTGTCCTGGTGGACACCAGGTTGACCATGAACCAGCAATAAGCCCTTGCAGAAAAGGCCAACAGCCTGCTGGGCTGCATTAGGAAGAATGTTGCCAGCAGGTCGAGGGAGGTGATCCTTCCTCTCTACTCAGCACTGCTGAAGCACATCTGGAGTGCTGGGTCTAGCTCTGGGCTCCCCAGTACAAGGGAGGCATGGACATACTGGAGTGAGCCCAGCAATGGCCCACGAAAGTGATTAGGGACTGTCGTACTAGGAGAGGTTGAGAGAGCTGGGACTGTTCAGCCTGGAGAAGACAAGGCTTCAGGGGGATCTGGTGAGGGGGAGTTAAGAAGATGGAGCCAGACTCTTTTCAGCGATGCCCAGTGACAGGACAAGAGGCAATGGCCTCAAAGTGAAACAGAGGAATTTCCATTTAAACTTAAGAGAAGGGGGGTCAAACACTGGATCAGGTTGCCCAAGCAGGTTGTGGAGTCACCATTCTTCAAGGTTAAAAACTAAAACATGCTCCTGGGCAACCTGCTCTGGCTGTCCTTGCTTGAGCAGGGGGGATGGACTAGATGATCTCCAAAGGTCCCTTCTGACCTCAGTGAGTCTGTAATTTTGTGATTCTGTGATCTTTTCTGGACTGAGCTGCAATAGAGGACTGTATCCTTGAACTCACAATTGCTTCACAGCATTACCTCCCTTAGATTCTCATACAGAAAAAAAAAAAAAGAACAAGAAGCATGGAGATCTGGCGATTGTCAAAGTAGAGCAAAAAAAAGAAGGCATCCAAGAGGGCTAGTAGAAATAGTCGATAGGGAAGTGTAAGAGTATCAGGTTATGTGACTTTGGCCTATGAAAGGTCCAAAAACCTTGTTAACCTCTGACTTTTATTGTTTTCTATCCTTTCATTGCCACTACATTTTAACACCTGCGCTGGAAACCATATAAAATAAGATATTCCCAGGGAAAATCTGACCGCAGTAAGTGCTCTTCAAAACATCTGGGGAAACGGAGCTTTGGCATAAGTCAAAGAAAAGTGTTGAATATGTTTCCTTAAAAAGTGTTATGTTAATCTGTTTATCTAATTTTAGTCTATCAGCTGCCATTGGAACTAAGTGGCTAGAAATGGAAGAGGTGAATGAAAGAGATTTTGGACTAGATTTTGTTCAAAGCTTAGTTCTCAGTAAAGCAGCACTCCTACCACTTTCTGAAGGACCGGGGCTATTAGCTTGATCATAGAAGTATGCTAAAGTGGCAATATGACTGCTGGTTCCTAGCTGACTTGGGCCTGGAGTATAAGCCTGGAACATACAGAAAGTGGGTTCAAACCTGCTGGCAAAAACTGTACAGGCATACCCTATATAGGAGCTGAGCATGGGCCCTTGTGAGAGAGCAGCAGTGAATATTCAGGAGGCATCGAAGGATAGGGGGGCCTTAGCTGAATTTTGGAGATTATTTTGGTCATGTACATAGATTAAAAATGCTTGGGCATTCAGATTCTAGTCTCCAGCTGCACACAGTTAAATAAATCCCTAGTCATGCTAAGGCTGTTTTACTACTGTGCAGCATATACAATTTATTAACAATTCTAATACCCAGTGAGGGTAAACCTCAGCTGGAATACAATAAGATTATGGAGGACTGTTACTTCTGCAGGGCTTTATAGGGGCTGGAAAAGGTCTAAAGATCTGTGAAAAATCATAGACATGCTTATTTTGCCAGGCAAATTCAATCTACATAGTATTAAGAAAAGAATTACTTGAGGGGTATTCACAACACATCACATCTTGTTTAGGGTGCTAAGTTAGCAGCCTAGGTTTCCTGCTTGGGTAATGAAAAGAACTACGTTCTTCCAGGAGATGCTTCAGAGCACCTAATTATGACTATATAGGTCAAACATGCCTCAAGCTAAATACCTAAAGGCAACATTAACATGCCATCTGCTGTTTTAAATGGGACCATAAAAACTTGTCTAAGAAGCAACATAAAACTATACACATACTCAGTGAAATTAGAATATTTTATCCGTTGTTATCCCTTCTTTCTACTGTGTCAGAAGGCGAGGAAACCACAAGTTTTGACAAAATCTATTTTCTGACATTTTAAATAAACTGAATGGACAATAATTTTGGTGCCATACCAGTTGATGACTAACTCTTCCCTTCCTGCATTCATGTGCGTAAGAAAATATTAGTAATGTTAATGTTTCTATGATTGCAAGGGCCTTCTCCATACTTGTATTCTGTTGCCCTAGGCACCAAAGAAAGGTACACTAGCAGAAAAGCCCTACCAGGACTGCAGTCTAGTCTGGAGCTACTGCATTTTAGTTCATGTGATTCAGGCTAATAACCACTTCAACTAAAAAGAGAACTGGGTCAAAAATGTGACAAATAAATGGAAAAAAAAACCAACAGAAAAGAATGTGAGGAACCATAGCAGACTGCTTGAATTAAATCCACGTGGGAACAGATTCTTCCCATGTAAATTTCTGGGCCTAGCTGAAAAGTTTGACTTAAGTGGCCTCAGGCACCCAGTGTAGTTGTTAGAAAAGAGGCAAAGGCAGAAAATCCACATACCACTTCAGAGAGTGTGTTGATACAACATGTTGAACTGATGTCTAGAAGTTCTTATCTCTGTCCGTGGATTTTGTGTGTACCTTGGTCAACTCACTTCATGTTGTCTGGAATTAATATAAATTATGATTGTGTTTTTTGCACACCAGCACTATGCAACAGTAGTTAATTATCTTGCCCCCTGACATTCTTAGTTATCATTTTTGAATGTTAGCTGCACCAAAAGCTTCTTCAGGTGATAGATAATCCTCTCAACAGAAGTCTCTCTCCGGTTGTCTGACACATAGATACAAAAAGTCCCCATGCATTTTTTATTTATTTATTTTTTTTAAACATCTGTCTTTGAAGATAAATCCTGTAAATAAAGATGGCTGTAGAAAGGTAGCCTTTTGATTATTTGTCTAATGGATGATCAGAATAAAATGAACCTACTCGGCCCAAAACCTGATTTTCATACTTAGTACCTCCTGTTTTCTCCTGGTCCTTCTCCAGAAGACTGTCTTCCCAGTGCTATGAAGAACTTCAGTATCCCAATTCAACTGTGTGTCCAGGGACCCAGTGGGGTTTAGCTGTCACTATTCAACTGTCTCTTCCTTGCAGATCCTTGAAGTGCTACTCCAGCCGATGTGTGAAAAGCTCACGCACTCTGGTCTTTGCAGTAATAAAAAAAATGCTTTGTACTATGCACCTGTTCCAGTATTGCAATGGTTTGGAAATTAATTCTACATCTGAGGTATGCAAATTGTGCTCATTATGTAGATACTGAGCTATAAGTGGCAGTCGCTGAAGAATGAGACAAAGGAACATGAGCAAATTTCTCCAGACTTTAGGACATTTGAGTGGACAAATATTCCTTTTTGCCAAAACTAATCCAGCTCCAAGCTTCCCAAAAAATCTTAAAACACATTTTTCCATGACTGAATTTTTTTTCTTTAAAAATTAGTATCACTCTGAGGAAAATATGAATAAAGTTTTTTTCACTCTAGTTTTGATGTGGACATTTCTTTGCATTAGTAAAATTGATTTTTTTCTACTAGATCCATAAGGAGTTTGAGATCCTTTTATCCTACCATTGCTAAGCTTTTCTTGTCTTCTGTGTTTGAATGAAGTTTCTCTCCTACTTAATACTAAAGGAAGAAAGACAATAGGTATTAAGAATGCCATTAAAGAGGTTGTAGTAAAAGGACATAGAGAGTTAGCCAGTTATGCAGGCCTTTTGTGTCAGGAAAAAAATAAACCACAGGAGCAACCAAGGAGAGGCAGGAGAAGATCTAAAGAGAGATCTATATCCTGGATTGGTGAATCATTGTATCCCTCCCTATAGAACACCAAATGGAGGTGATCAGTAGGGACCAGAACAAAATTTCCCCCACAAAAAAATTCTCTGCAGCAGGGATTAGGGCATTCTGCTGCAGACAGGCGCTTCCTTCCATGAGCTCTGAGCTTCCCCCACGAAGCAAGTTTCTGCAGTTCATTTGGGAGGAGTCATGCAGCTGCACCAGTTCATGACCAGAAAAACAGGTCTTCAGCTAACTACTGAGAGCATAGGCAGATGCAAGATACTTATTCACACTAGAAGAACTATGACCACTGGTATTAAAGAGTTGGTTCTAAGTAGTTATGTCCCAAACAACTGAAAGTCATTAAATGCTTGTTTTAACTGCTTGCTCGTCTGCCTCCTTTCCTCCCCCACCCTTGTAATTTCCAGAGCTGTACATGTACGAACCTCATTGCCAATGGTGTCATGGTATCATACCAATCATAGAATCATAGAATCATTTAGGTTGGAAAAGACCTTTAAGATCATCGAGTCCAACCATCAACCATGCCCACTAAACCATGTCTTGAAGTGCCTTGTCTACGCGCTTTTTGAATACTCCAGGGATGGTGACTCAACCACTTCCCTGGGCAGCCTGTTCCAATGCCTGACAACCCTTTCAGTAAAGAAATTTTTCCTAATATCCAATCTAAACCTCCCCTGCTGCAACTTGAGGCCATTTCTTCTCGTCCTATCACTAGTTACTTGATAGAAGAGACCAGTACCCACCTCACTACAACCTCCTTTCAGGTAGTTGTAGAGAGCGAAAAGGTCTCCCCTGAGCTTCCTTTTCTCCAGACTAAACAACCCCAGTTCCCTCAGCTGCTCCTCATAAGACTTGTGCTCCAGCCCCCTCACCAGCTTCGTTGCCCTTCTCTGGACACGCTCCAGCACCTCAAGGTCTTTCCTGTAGTGAGGGGCCCAAAACTGAACACAGTACTCGAGGTGCGGCCTCACCAGTGCCGAGCACAGGGGAACAATCACCTCCCTGCTCCTGCTGGCCACACTAGTTCTGATACAAGCCAGGATGCCGTTGGCCGCCTTGGCCACCTGAGCACACTGCTGGCTCATACTCAGCCGGCTGTCAACCAGCACCCCCAGGTCTTTTTCCGCCAGGCAGCTTTCCAGACATTCTTCCCCAAGCCTGTAGCGCTGCATGGGGTTGTTGTGACCCAAGTGCAGGACCCAGCACTTGGCCTTGTTGAATATCATACAATTGCCCTTGGGCAATCGATCCAGCCTGTCCAGATCCCTCTGTAGAGCCTTCCTACCCTTGAGCAGATCAACCCTCCCTCCCAACTTGGAGTCACCCACAAACTTACTGAGGGTGCACTTGATCCCCTCATCCAGATCATTGATAAAGATATTAAACAGAACTGGCCCCAGTACTGAGCCCCAGGGAACACCACTTGGGACTGACTGCCAACTGGATTTAACTCCATTCACCACAACCCTCTGGGCTCGTCCATCCAGCCAGTTTTTTACCCAGCAAAGAGTACACTTGTCTAAGCCATGAGCCGCCAGCTTCTCAAGGAGTATGCTGTGAGAGACAGTGTCAAAGGCCTTGCTGAAGTCAAGGTAGACAACATCCACAGCCTTTCCCTCATCCACTAGGCGGGTCACCTGGTCATAGAAGGAGATCAGGTTGGTCAAGCAGGACCTGCCTTTCATGAACCCATGCTGGCTGGGCCTGATGCCCTGGTTGTCCTGCACATGCCGTGTGAGTGCACTCAAGATGAACCACTCCATAATCTTCCCTGGTACCGAGGTCAGGCTGACAAGCCTGTAGTTCCCCAGATCCTCCCTCTGACCCTTCTTGTAAACAGGCATCACATTGGCAAGCCTTCAGCTGTCTGGGACCTCCCCTGTTGACCCGGACTGCTGATAAATGATGGAGAGTGCCTTGGCAAGCTCCTCCGCCAGCTCCCTCAGTACTCTTGGGTGGATCCCATCTGGTCCCATAGACTTGTGAGTGTCCAGACGGCGTAGCAGGTCACTAACTATTTCCTCCTGGATTATGGGTGGTATATTCTGCACTCCGTCCCTGTCTTCCAGCTCAGGGGGCTGAGTACCCTGAGGATAACTGGTCTCACTATTAAAAACTGAGGCAAAGAAGACATTAAGTACCTCAGTCTTTTCTTCATCTTTGGTGGCAATGTTCCCCTCTGCATCCAATAAAGGATAGATACTCTCCTTGGCTCTTTTTTTACTGCTAACACATTTGTAAAAATGTTTTTTGTTGTCTCTTATGACAGTGGCCATATTGAGTTCTAGCTGAGCTTTTGCCTTTTTAATTTCCTCTCTGCATGAACTAACAAGATCCCTGTACTCTTCCTGAGTTGCCTGCCCTTTCTTCCAAAGATGGTAAACTCTCCTTTTTTTCCCTGAGTCCCAGCAAGAGCTCCTTGTTCAGCCAGGCCAGTCGTCTTCCCCAGTGGTTCGTCTTGTGGCACATGGGAATAGCCTGGTCCTGAGTTTTTAAGATTTCCTTCTTGAAGAATGTCCAGCCTTCCTGGACCCCTCTGCCCTTCAGGACTGTCGCCCAAGGGACTCTCTCAACCAGTGTCCTGAACAGGCCAAGGTTTTCCCTCCGGAAGTCCATAGTGGTGGTTTTGCTGACCCCCTTCCTTACCTCACCAAGAATCGAGAATTCTATCATTTCATGGTCACTAAGCCCGAGACAGCCTGCGACCACCACATCTCCCACCAGTCCTTCCCTGTTTGTAAACAGTAGGTCTAGCGAGGCTCCTCCCCTGGTTGGCTCACCTACCAGCTGTGTCAGAAAGTTATCTTCCACACACTCCAGGAACCTCCTAGGCTGCTTACTCTCTGCTGTGTTGTATTTCTAACAGACATCCGGAAAGTTTAAATTCCCCACAAGAACAAGGGCACACGATTGTGAAACTACTGCCAGTCGTTTGTAGAATGTTTCATCTGCTTCTTCAACCTGTTTGGGTGGTCTATACCAGACTCCCAGCATGATAGCTGCCTCGTTGGCCTTCCATCTTATCCTTACCCATAAGCACTCAACCTTGTCATCACAATCATGGAGCTCTGTGCAATCAAAACACTCCCTAACATAGAGAGCCACCCCACCACCTCTCCTTCCTTGCCTATCCCTTCTGAAGAGCTTATAGCCATCCACTGCAGCACTCCAGTCAGGGGAGTCGTCCCACCATGTTTCTGTGATGGTGACTAAGTCATAGCTATCCTGCTGCAATAAGGTTGCTCAAGGAGACTTAGGCATTTTTGTTCACTGAGTGCTGGAGCTCCTTAGCTGTGGTAGATCAGCATAGCTCAGATGGCTTCAGTAGAGCTCTGTTGCTCTAAATCAGTATATGATCTATATGTATAAAAACCAGTCTGTATTCACTTAGCCTATGTTGGAAATGCTTGAAACAAACTATAAAAGTGATCCCTTTTAGTGTCCGTCCTCACTGATTTAGAAAGGACTCAATCTGTAGGGAAATTTAATTTTTTTAATTGTAGTATGTGTTCTTATTGCATTAAGTCTGTGGCCATGTAAAAACTGTCATACTCAGTGAAACTTCCAGCCAAAAGACAAGAACCTAAAATAGAAAATATTTGGAACTCAGAAGCAGCATCTTATTTGTACTGGGTGTAGGCAAGGTTTTGGTAGCAGGGACAGCCTCTGTGAGGAGAGGCCAGGGCTGCCCCGTGCCAGACGTGGCTGGTTCCAGTCGGCTCCAACCCGCCCACCCCAGGGCACTGCTCAGCCCCCCAGACAAGGCTGGTGTGCCCCGGGGAAAAGAGGTTTAAAAAAGGGCAAAAAATGCCACACAGGCAGAAAAAGAGAGAAAAAAGTGAGAAACAGCAGTGCAAACACCAAAGTTGGAGAAGCAGGGGAGGAGGTCCTCCAGATGCTGGGGCAAATATTTCCCTGCAGCCCGTGGAGGACCCCATGCCAGTGCAGGTGGATATTTCTGGAAGGAACTGTGACCTGTGGAAGAGCCCACACACTGAAGCAGGTTTATCCTGAAGGACTGCAGCCCATGGATAGGATCCATGCTGGAGCAGGGGAAAAGTGTAAGGAAGAAGGAGCAGCAGGGAGGGGCTGTTATGGACTGACTGTAATCCTCCATTCCCCATCCCCCTGCACCACTCAGGGAGGGGTAGAGGAGTTGGGAATGGAGGAATGAAATCGAGAGTAGGGAAAAAAAGGGGGGTGGGGGAGAGATGTTGTTTCAATTTTTCCTCTTTGTTTCTCGCTGTCCAGATCTATTTTAAATGGCAATAAATTAGTTTTCCCCAAGTCAAGCCTGTTTTGTCCATGAAGGTAATTGGTAAGTGATCTGCTTGTATTTATCTCAACCCACAAGCTTTTTTATCCTATTTTCTCCCTTCGTCCTGTTGAGGAGGGGGAGTGAGTGAGAGGCTGGGTGGGAATTTGGCCCTTATCCAAGGTTAACCCACTACGCTATTCTGCTGTAAGACATATTTGCCAACTTGCTTTTCTGATATATGGTCTCTATATCTCCCGAATCCAGATTTACGTTGAAATAACACTGAAACATTTCTATTCATTTATTTATCTACTTACTTTTGATGGACAATGAATTTGTTGAAAAATTCCCTTTGGGAAGAACTTGAAGTATTAAAAAATCTGGGTCAAGTTTATGGTTTCAAAAGAGAAATAGGGATTACATTTTGATAATGTTTAAAAATGTTATTTTAATACTTTGAAAACAAATATTTGATCTTTTTGTTTTGAAATTTTTCATTTTATTTAAAAATTGACCTTCAATTTAAAATAAACAAGCAAATATCTACATTCTTTCTAGTACTGTTATATATCCTAAAAGACCCCTGTTTGCTTATGCTGGACAAAATTTTTTCGTTTACTCTAAATTAATTTGTGTTTATTTTCCTAGCTAAAACTGGAAAATTATATATTGCTTCCATCCAGTGTGTTGTGGTTTTCTCCCCCCCCCCCCCCAAAAAAAAAACCCCAAACCCTTTCAATACAGGTATCAAACTAAAGTATCATTTTTCCACTTAGTTTTGGGACAGTTCTCAAGTGTAGCACTGGTTTTAGACTCTTGCCATACTCCCATAGATGTTATTCTTAACATTATTCTTACATTTAATTTTTTTAATTTTTTGAGAAATAGTTCACTTGCAGTCTTCCTGCTTCAAAATTCTAGTACTTGTTAATGATAATACGTACTACTCTGGCACTATAGTCTTTGACTGTTAACTGCAATCCATAGCTTAGCTGATGTCATGGGAAAAATATTTGCAATAAACCTCATGTTGTACCTTTTAGCAGTGATTTGACTGCTATTTTCCCAATGTTCTTTAGAAAACCTAATGTTCTACATTCATGTGACAACATGAGAATTCAGTTTTCATTTCAAAAGAAAAAAACCTCAACCAACCTTAGCTATCAGGCTTATGAAGAAAATCTCAAAAACTAAAAGTGAATTAACTCTCTACCTTCTGCAAATTATTCTTTCAAATCTCAAAACTATAGATCAATCTTACTTCATTCTTATTTTTTTATGTTGTTTGTCTACCATGAATTATCTTGCCATGGATTTATGAAAATTCCATGAGTATAGTAAGTTTATGGAAAAATATTATCTACCATTGTTTTCTCTTAAGATTTAACGTCTTTTATATCAGCCTATTGCCCACCTGGCATATAAATGACTAGGTACAACAGAAACCAGGGAAGTTTCCTGACAGAGATGTAATTTAACTGAGAAAGTGGTAACATGCTCTTCTCAGGCTCACGTTCTACAGTCCATATGCCAATTTTGGCCCATGGTGAAACCACGGTGGGAGAAGCATGAACAGCAAATGTGACCCGAGGAGGAGATACACAGGGCAACCTAATCCAAAGGTGTCATTAGTCTCAGTGGATGAACTCTATGCTGCGTAAATACATAGCCCTCTCCACTGGCCAGGTAAGGCTTTTCCATTTTGCTATACAAGCCATGTACTGTAGCTCCGTGTGAGTGAGGTAGAAAGAGGTGTAAACTGAATTCAATAGCCATGATGAAGCAAGTTTTGGTACTTGGAACAAAATATCAGGAGATCAGTATGGACCCAGCATTGACCTGTTCTGTGAGCTCTGAGCTTTTCTGAAAGCTTTTTCTTTAGATTTAAACTGCTTCTTCCTTTTTTTCTCCCTGATGAAGAGGGATGCTCATAAATGCATAGATCCCAGCCGTTCTACAAAGCAGCATCAAGGACTGAATAGGTCAAATATTCACTTTTAAGTGACTTATGCATTGGACACATGCATATTGCAAGATATGTCAATAACACTAAAATCTCTGTATGCTTCCTACTGTGCCAGAGTAGTGAATTTATTTTGGATGTAAAAACATGCACTTTAAGTAAATAGGTACAAATGATACCTATTCCAAACCAGAAAATGCACAAGTGATGAAAATAGAGGCAGATAAATATTCAGGTTGCATTATATATTGGATTGCATTATATATTGACAAATGGATAAAAGCAGACTGGCTGTCCTGGGGGTTGGTAATGAGATATGGACTCCTTCACCTTTAGGTCACCCTTGTGATTCCCAGCAAGGTCAGGAACTAACAAAATGTGGCCTGAATTGGTGATGGCAGACCAGTTCCTTACTGTCAGATGTTCAGATAATGAAAGTAACTACAGTGACTGGCACCACACTACAGCCTTGTCAGAGAATCCAAATTAGCTTCCTCGCCAGCTACTGAAAGGCCATGGAAAAGTGGGTCCTCCAAAAGCCAGGCTGAAGCACGTTGTGAGGAAGCTCCCAGAACGGCTGCTCATGCTGTATCCGTTCTGTGGATGCACAAACGGCTCCCATTTCTCCAGCTATCAAATCAACACTAAATTCATTTCCATTGCAGATTTAAAACAACAAGAACAAAACCCAGTTTGTGCTAACATCAACCATGAAAGGCAATACGCAGTTAATATATCGCTCCTTTCACTCGGGATTTGTTGTTCATCATAATTCAGTATGTAATGGTAAACCAACAACCTGACTATTCAGAGTTTATTTTCCATGATGTTGCCTGAATATCTGAGGTTCCTTTCAGTGGACTAATCAGCCCTCTTTATTCGATGCAACTGTATATTCATGATCCTATTGGGATAGATAGATTCTCTATAGTTTGATAATAAAAATATGTGCTAATGGGTCTCCTTGCTCTTGATTTCTTACATGAAGAAAGAGTGGGCATTATTTACCCACAGGTGAAGTAAAAACTATAAAGGTAAAAGGCTTTTCCATGCAATATACTGCTCAAATGTAATAATCCCTGAGATGCTTATTTTAGTAAATGAATCAGTCACACTGAGCCAAGGAAGGGAGCCATCTATTACTGTGCTATAAATGTTAAAGACCCTATTTAGAGCCTTTATCTCTAGAAGAAACAAAGCAATTTTTGCTGATATTTGTATGACATCAATAATGGTACCTCACTAAGTAGTGAGTAGACGTTACAATTGCAGTTTGCCCAATCCTTTTTCACTGGTCATCAGGGAAATTCATCTAAAGCAACCAAAAAAACATAGATATGTTTGCATCATATTAATAAGAAGAGAAAGCGAAGTAGCTGCCAATTGGCAGCAGAGTATGTTTTGGTGGTTTGATAAGGATACTAAAGAGTTTATGATGTGACAGATGTTTCACTACACTATTGTGAAATGAATAGATTATGAGAAGTAATTAGATGTACATTGGAATCAATGCTGTTATCATCGAGGCCTTCGGGCGATGCAATAGATGAGAGTCATGGCAGCAGGTGGTCCAATGGCTCGGAGACAGGAAGACACACCGCAGGAGACTGAGTGACAGGTTTCACAGATCCAGGGGGTGAGAGATCTGAGCTATTGCCTGCATTTGTAATCTTTACTCATGTATAAATAATAACAACTACACTATTGACTTCATATGCTATGTCATAGCCTCTGCTACCCCCTACACACACGCATACACACACATATGCAAACACACACACACACATATTCTGCAACTTTTTCCCTCAGATAAAGCTATTCTTTTATTTTCACGTGAAAAAAATAGGCATTCATCCCTTGGATTCCAGTGCCAGCTCAATGTTCTTTGATTAAAACACTTAAATAAGAAACCTGGCAACAGCTTTGAATACAGTGGAGTGTATTGCGTGCCCAGCGCAGAAATGCATATGCACTTTCCACGGGACACAACAGAAAGTGAGGTGCAATAGGCACAGTTCTCATTATGCTGCTCTTCTTCAAGCTTTTCCCCATTTTGCTTCTTTGTCCAGCAGGTCCCAAACTTAAGGAAACATCATTGTCATGCCTAAATTGCTTTTGCAAAGGAACTGGCAAGCTGAGTCATCAGGACAGATAACATATGAAATCTGCTGACTCTGGGAAGATTTGGGTCCTGACCCAGAAACCTCAGTTGTTACCTGTCCCCAGAACTTCAACCTGGAATTTCTGGGCTCTCCTGCAGCAAGTGGAGTGGGGGATAGTAACAACGGAGACCTAAAGTAAGTGTAACCAGCACTCAGCCTGTGACTCTGTGAGTGGGTTATAGTAACAGGAGACGGCTCTGGAAAGCCCTTTGGTGCTGCAGCTTGTCAGTCCCTGGCTGCAGGTGTTTGCTGTGAAATCTTTTATTTTATTGTTGAGGAGAGTGACACCAGGATAAAAGGGAATATTGAAACATTAAATGTATATTTCAATATTCTGAGTGTAAACATAAATATAAAGATCTTTCTTTGAGGTATACGAATATCAACATGAATAGTCTTATATATGTGATGATGTGTATTTGGATGCATCATTTGTTCTGTATGAATACCTACCATGGACTGAGATCCATATAATTTAAGGTGGTAAAAGGAAGTAAATCCAGTGTTATGGAAAAGAGTAATACTTAGCCACCAGCGTAAAGTGATGAACTATGATGGGGCTTGCTAAAGAAGGATATATGGCAAAACACCCAAGTATATATATGTATAAGGCATGACAACAAACATGTTGGTCTAGTATTGCAATTTAAGGAAACTTGACTCAGCTTACAAAAAACCAGGATGTACATAGCTTGTAAGAATATGTAATTAACTGTCCTTACAGTGATATTTATATTTAGATGGATTGGTCTGGGGAAAACATAGAGGTTGGGATATTGTACAAATGCAAGACAATCCCCTGAGATCAGAAGCATATGTTTTCCCTGTGTGAAACAGTATACAAACAATTACCCACTTATCAACAAAGATCTCCTATTACTCATGTCTCCCAGCACCATATATAGCTATGGCAATCTACCACCACAGAAGTGAAGAAGCTGTCAAACCTGTTGAGCCAACTTTCAGTGAAGTAGCACCTTAGTGGGACTAACAGTCTCAAGGAACAAGCTGGAAATCAAACTGAGCTTGTCCAGAGTGATGGGACTGCAAATCCAAATTCCCTTCTGAAAACCTTGGTCATTGCATGTGCATTACCTGCTACACTAAGCTACTAATTTGAATTATGACGCCTCAAGAGACCCATGCGTTGGGGTAGCCAATCTGTATCAAAAGAGGTGAGGAAACCTATTGCTTGGTTGATTGAATCTGACTGAGGTTCAATTTTCTGTACTGATAACCTCCTTTTTAATTCTTTTGTTCCTCTTCTTTCCAAATTATCTACACCCTCGGGTACTCTGAAAAAAATGAGATCTTACCCAGTAATATTCATGCTTTTGTTGGCCTGTCTTCATCCCTGAGAGGGTGGGAGCAGCACTACTAACAGCAATGGTGTACTTAGTGCCTCCATCAGGACTAAACCAGTCACACTAATTCCAGAATATCAAGTGTCTTTTGGGACTTTGCTCAGGAAGAGCCTGGTAACTGTGACCAAACTTGCTCTTGGTGAAATAAATTGCAAATATTAAACACATTAAAAATAAACGTGTGTCTTCTTTAAATTATACAGCAATATACAGTGCACTGCCCAGAAAGGAAAATGCTTTATTCTTCTAATTATGAATTCCAAGGTCTTTCTTATTAGTTTTGGTACTATGAGATAGATAGGCAGACGTTCCCATTTTTCAGACTTCCAAGCATCTTGAGTACTACCAGACATTCAGTTTCTACCAGACATCCCATCAAGGCCACCTGGAGGTAAGTCCTACTAATCAGATTTCATGGGTCAATGCAATGCCCCGAGAGGAGAAAATTCTGAGTGCAGCTCTCTCACTCTTCAAGCAGGAACCAAACCACTGTGGGGCATTGTCTTAACAGTATTGACATTTCAGACTTTTTAAAAGGAACTGGCTTACATTCACCCCTGGAAGTCTCTAGTGTCAATACAGAACCCAGGGGGGCGGTGAGGTCTAACAGCCTCTCCCAATTTCTTTCCCTGCTCCCCTGCCTTCACATATTATAGCAGGATTAACTCTATCCCAGCCAAAACCCGTACAGATAGTAACACCACAAAGGAAAGGTGCCCCTTGCACACACCGATATCAGTCATTCAGAGATATCCTTCATCTCAGCTTTCTTGCAACGTTCTCCTAGTCTCCCTTGTTCATTTGGGCTGTCTTCCTTAGCTCACCTTTCCTTATCTCTTTTTTCTCTTTGCTTCTAGACCTTAGAGCCTACCACCAGGTCATATCACACATTCTTATCACGTCCATGCACATCTAACCCAAACAATAAAAAATCAATGCACAGAAACAAGAAGCTCTGGAAGAGAAATGGCCGCTGTAATAGCAGAGTGTGTCTCAGTAACTGGAATAGCACAAAAGCGAACCTTATGTTCATAGTGTCTGGTTTTCCAAGTATTTGTCTGTCTTAAGCTTTGTCTCTAATTAAATGTTTAGATCTCTGTCAAAAGTTGAATCTTTTATCAATGCTAGAAAGTCCTCATATACACACACACAGATTAGGACCTATAAGGGTAGTAATGCAGGTGCTTTTCTCAGCAGAATGGTTATAGTCATGCTTTGAGCAACACTGCTACCTTAACTTGCAAATTATTTGGGGTAGAACCTGCATATCCCTATGTTGTTGAGGACTATTTAGCTAAAAAGGCCCTTGCAAACAAAAGACAGGTAATAGGGTTCATAAATACTAACAATCTTCTGACAGTAGGTCTCTCACAGTTAAGGTTCAAAGGCTCTTCCACTGTAAAAATGATGTTGAATCATCTACCATTTGCTGAACTTCCTGACAAAGCTCCTGCCTAGAGGAAAAAAATCAGTTGAGGGAGACTTTGAGGTTAATTACACAAGCCTTTTCAAAGTTGCTGTGCAATGATAATTAATACGTACTTAGCTCTTGCAGTAAGTTTTGCTGCAGTCCTGGCTTTCTACCATATGTGAGGCTTTTTTTGTCGTGTCACAATTCCTTTGTTTTCCAGAGAATTGTCCTATATACTCACTCCTTTTCAAGGAGGACTATGTTATAGGTTCCTTTTGCCACAATGCCAACATTTTTACTTCCAAGAAGTGATGTCTTACAAATGCCAAGGAAGGTGTTATGAATATTACACATCTCTAAGACTCATATTTTAAATCTTTCTTTAAAAATCCATACTCTTTTCATTGCCTGTTTTGTCTCTACATGTGAAAACGTGTGTACACACAGTCATATTCAACTATGAATTTTTGCATATGATATGTATGTCCAAACATAAACAAATAACTTCAATTTGTCCGATCTTTTACCTGTCATCAGTTTAATGGCTAAATCTGTTTTCATGGCAGCACTGAGAGAGTAGAACTTAGTATTCAAAACACACTGCAGGAGACTGACACTGACAGTGCAGGGCTAGTAACACTGTGATGCCAGCACTGAACACAACCATCACAGTGTAACTGTGATCACTGGTATTTCCTAGGACAAATTTTCTTGTGCAGTTTCACCTTCCCTTTCTTTCCTTCAGGTAAACAGAAGTGATGGAGAAATGTATTTCCATAAAACCCATAATACTCAAAAAGAAGACAAGGTTGTAAGAAGAATACTTATTTGACGTATAAGATGCAGTAAGTGCTAAATGAGTATGTTCAGTGTATGTCTGACATGTATAGAAGCTGATTATTTGCACATCGCTATGATTCACCACATCTTTTCCTGGGATAAATAACATTTTCTGATCTAAACAACTCACACATAGCAAAGATAGAAGATGTTTAAGCTTCATTATTTTGTTCTGCTCTGAAACTTAGGCTGCCAAAAAGCAACTTCTTACTTATGCTGGACAGTTCACATGAAACAGCCTGGAAATGCCTTCTATACTCAGACTCCAGCAAATCTGTTTTTCTTGCATAACTAATGTGCCCCATTCTTCTGTAAACCTGAAAGTGAATTAAAAAAAAAAAAAAAAAAAAAAAAAGCTAGTTCTTCATATTTTGTTTTAACATGCTTGCTTTTCATTCTGATTACTAAGAAGCAGCAGAAAGGCAATAACAATGCTCAAAGATTCCTTGTGGACTAATACAACTGTAATACCTAATGCATCCATGCCCAAATAGTTCTTGAGCTACCAGGGCAAGGAACACACCTGACTTACTCCAATTAGGAGCTCGTCCAAAGGAAGTAACAGACAGAAAGAGAGATATTTTAAGAGATTTATGAAATCAGCAAGCAAATACTGTCTTCTACTATGAAAACCCAAAACCATTGGGTTGACATTCCTTAGTTTCCTGAAAGAGCAAGAACATTGTTGATTCACTTGATTTACTTTAGTGGTTCTTTTTTTGCTTTTCTACTTTCTACTTGTGATGACCTATACATGAAGAGCTGCTGCTTCTTGTCAGATGCAAGATGTAATGACATGGAATATGCTGTCCTTTATTTGCTGGACTGTTTTTCCTGCAATTGCAGAGCAAACTTATAGTCAGTTTTCAGTTGCAAGAAAAACTATTTGCTCTGCAAAGTTATTAATGAAAAATGTTGGAGTATAACTAGCTTATAAAACTAAATTATTTTGGAATTTTGAAGGAATATGAACTATATTTCACTTACATGAATGAGCCATGAAATAAGATGCATGAAAGATGAGCTACAACTGGATGTGACTGCAGCTGCTAGAAAGGTGTCATACAGAAAGCCTAGTCAATGACAGAACTTGTCTTGCTCTGTACTGATACCTGAGATCAAATAGAAAGAAAGAAATCACCCTGCTTTCCTGTTTCTGAATTAGCTGAAAACATGTCTAAATATCTACCTATGGAACTATATAACAAATTAATCTAGTCTTTTTAAGACTGGAGTAACTCCTCTGAAGTCAATGGAGTCAAACTGGTGTAAATGAAGGTGGGATAAACTCATGTACCAAGAGTTAAAGTCAATGTTTAGTACAAGGATATACCCTGGGCAGATAAACACTTAGAGACATTTACTTTATAATAAAAAATAATGTTTCAGAATGCTTTTAATTCTCTACTGGCACTCTGTTCATCAGTGCATAACAATAAAGCTAGGCACCTTGTCAGGATCATTTAAGTAAACATAGCAATTTCTTACTTGCCTTTAATATTGGAACCACTAATAGATGCTGTGTTCAAAAAGTATAAACAAACCACAAGACACACTAATCAAGGTAAGAGCCATATGTACAAAACAAATGGAGTCTTCCTCACCTTTGGCTTGAGAAAACAAAAAGAAAGGGATTTCAGCAGCATTGTCTTTAATCCAATTTACTTTGGATTTAATCTCCAAAACAAGGCTGGCCTGCTAATTCCCAATTATAATGGCACATGTAATCAGAGTCCTCATTAACAAAGACTGACTATATTGTCTATTAGGAATGGAAATCTGAAATGCAAATTCAGCAAATCAAAACGTTAAATGAGCTCTACCCAAGATGCTTAGAGCTCCTGCCAGGGCAGCGCATGCTGGCCGACACCTGCCCTGAATTCTCCCTCCAGCTGAATGTTTCATTCTGTTCCAGTCTTTGCCTCCTAATTGACCTGCTTATGATCTCTGCTACAATTAACATATGCTTATTAGTAATGGCTGGTTAAAGATTTCAAACTGCCGCAGTTTACAAAGTCTAATAGAGATGGCACACCACAGGAAAGATGAGACCACTGTTTCCCTCATCAGCAATGTCTTAGTGGTTTGGTTTCATGTGATTCAAATGAGATAATTTTTCACATCATCTGATGTCTGCAAATCCATTCTAATTGAAACTGGAAATCTGCACACAAAGTGGCTTAAGGCTCCTGGTGCACTAAATGAAAATCAGTTAGTGAATATGATTTTTCTCCCCTTTAACCACATGCTTAGCAGCCATGGGAAAAAGATTTTTTTTAAAAAAGAAGGGGGCAAGGAAAGAAAGAGGGAGAGAGGGAAAAAAGCTAGTTTAAATGATAAAAAAATAAAACAGCCTACCCATAGTATTTTTGGTCAAATTCCTTATTCCATTTCTTAGGTGTTAATGAAGGTTTACAGATGAAGCTATGAACAGAATGATTTTTTTATATGTTGCAGAAGCAAAATAATAATACTGACATTGCCAGAGTATTGATTGCTATTATTTTTGCTCATGCTCCTTGTCCATTCTTAATTAAAACAAACAAACAAAACCCAAACCAAAATACAAACCAGGAAAAAAAAAAGCCCTGGCACTTAAATATGCAAAACTGTGCTCTTATAGGATGACCACTCTAATACTCTCATTAGTGTTAGGGTGATGCCATATTACTTACACTTCCTTATATGAAGAAGATTATAATATTACTGCTGATTTGGCAGATCAGTCTACTTTCATTACATTTTCCTCTGTCTTCAGTGTTTTTCCATATTACTATCTCCAGCCTGCAGGAGCCAATGGGAAACAAATAGATCTCTTCCACCTGGTTTCATTCCTGCTTCATTAGCAATGCACTAATACAGCAATTATGTCTAATTCTTCTCTTCTAACTGCATTATTATTATTTATCTAAGGTTTCTTGCTGACCATATTTATTCCTTTTAATTTTGCTCCTTGATTTCACTTGATCATAATGCATTCTTAAGGAGAGGATTGGACATTTCGTAGTCCTTCTTTTGCACTCTTATCTTTGATTATATAAGCCACTTATCCCCCTTTGAAGTCTCATCCTGCCAAAGTCCCAGGAGGCTGGGAAGGGGACAAGAGACTATTTGGGTCCTGTGTTTTGCTCCTATATCTCTGACCATTTCCACTTCTTATAGGTAACTGCAGATAATATTTTTTTTTGTGGAGACTTCAATCCTAGTACCAAATAAATTCAATAGCAATTTTGTCTTCATTTCCTGAATGATGTTGCTTAAAACTAATGTTTTATGCTTCATTAAAAAAACATGTTCTCAACAACATATTCTTGAACTCAGAATGCAGAATTGTGGTATTGGTATAATCCACACATGCTTTGCAAAGGCATAACAAGACACTCGCTGCTCCCAAAAGGTTACAGTTTAAATCAGGCAAATACAATAGGAAGAAAAGATTAGGTTCAAGCAAAGGAGAGGAGAACACCAGAGAGCAAATTCATGCTCAGCTGTACCATTGACTTGTGGGCTTTAAGAAAGGATCTAAAGGAGTTGTGGGATATAGTTCAGTATGTAGGAAAAAAGAAAATACATTATTGCAAGCAATGGGAAAAGGTACACATTAGAAGGCAAAAGAAAGAAACAAAGGTGTCTCCCTAAGGTTTGCAGTAACAATTCTTACACTTCATGATTTATGGATATTTTTTGGAGAGCGATGTCCCCATCGACTTTTCACCTTCATTTTGAAGCTGGTGAAAAACAGATAACCTCGGATGTTTTGATGTCATTGAAGTGAATGGAATTGTAGTAACAAAAATCTGATGGATTCCTTGAAAAGAAAATTGTCCTGTGACTCTCAGCTTCGTGGCCATTATAATTGGCTTTGCACTCTTTTAACAAGGTAAGAGTAAAACTTCTAGGACTAAATACAGAGTTAGCAAATTCAGCTGCAGTGCTCCAAAAACTTTGCTACCCTTGCTGCATCTGGGTATTAACTTTATAGAATGTAGACTTGACCCTGTTTACATCAGAAGTGCCTTTTCACTTTTCTTTCCATTTCCCCCGCAGCTAGGAGCATAATTAAAGCAAGAGCAGGACTGAATTTACTGAAAATTAGCTAAGTAAAAGTCAGGGCTCTTACTTCAAGAGTTCTCCAAGGCTCACTCTCTAATCAGCAGAGGGCGAGGCATAACCAGAGTGTGATTCATCCCATCCCGGGATGGGTATTGAAGGTAGGTAAATAGGTTGGTGTTCTCCACCTCTACTGACTATAAAGGAAGGTTTGATGGTAACTTTAAACTACACAGTTAATTTCAAGTAGCTCCTGAAAGAGCAGGTTATGATATCCCCTGGGAACATAACTTCTCGGTGTGTGAAAAGGGACGTCAGAGGAGTCAGAATCTAGGGGTTTGAACACAGTACTGGGTATGAGGAGTTTCTCACTGCTGTTTCTGCTGCCATTCAGCCAGGTACCACATTTCCAAAGGGATGTTTAAACAGCTTCCTACATTTTCCAATATCTGAAGTGAGTGCTGCACTATCTTACAGGAAGGGTATGACACGTAGTTAAAATGAGCAATGTCCTTTGATCCGATTTAACAGCCTCTCTGACTGCTCAGCAGCGCACTGCTGTTGGCCACACCACTAATTCTTCAGAACAAGCCCCTGGAAGTGGCAATCTTACAAGCTCATAGGTCAGAATTCAGGATTCGGTTCTTGCGCATGTTAACTGGAAATCAAGGAAAAACTAAGGGGAAAAAGTAGGTGCTCAGTCTTTTCAGTACTTGGGATTAAATCAAGTACAGAACAATAAGGTCTTCTGCTTACTCAGAAGTTCACAGCTAAAAGAACTAGTCGTAGCAAAATTCCTGTCTGTCCGTTCTGTTTGAGACTGGGCTGTGTTTAAAGTACCTAGACTCCTCTGCAACTTGGGACGCTCACTCGTACCGCCAAAACCCACCAGGGGCCACATTCGCAGCTGCCTGCATTCCGGGGCAGAGGCACGCCACGGACCCAGTGTCGCGTCCCTGGGTGCTCCTCCACCTGCCCCGAGAGGAACCAGACGGCACGGCCCCGCGCGCTCCGGCAGCGCTGGTCCGGGCAGCAGGAGCACCGGCCGCCCCAGGGAGCATGCCTGGCACGTAGGCACTGCCACGACCGCTGCCGGGGGAAGAAGTTTGATGGAGATGCCATGATTTTCGCCTCTGGGTTCACGCCAACCTTGAGAGATCCTTTCTGACTACTCTTCGGGATTACCGGATCCTCTCCTTGTGGGAGAAGGAGTCACGATGTCTAACCTGTGCTCCTAGAAAGGAGCATTTCTCTAACTGGAAGTAGCCGAAGGAGCTCTACTCAACACAGTCAGTTGATATGGGTCAAGATATGACCCATCCTGAGGTAGGCGCCTATATCTGGTTGAATAAATTCCTCCCACAAAAGACCTATTTCTCTCATTAATTCTGAAGGGAGCCTGTGGCAACCAGCACAGTGGCAGATGCCAACCCTGTAGGTAGGTCAGACCAATCCCCCAGTTGCATTCTACCAAAAAAATGATGTGTTATGTATTACTTCTGTATTTTCTTTGTACAGACGAAACTTGGCCATCCTGGACTGCCTGCAATCTGAATCAGACACTGCTGTCTCAGATTCAAAAGTCACAGTAATTATGACGCCTCTGTCAAACACATAAGGTAGGTGACCTATGCAAGACTCAAAGTGAATATAAATGTAATCATTAATTGCTAGATAGGCTTTTCCTGTAGTTACATCTTTCTTGTGTAAAAGAAATAGAACTGTAAGAAAAATATAATACTAAAGACAAAATAAAAATCACACTAGCCTGCTATCTGTTACAAACTGGTGGGGACTACACTACCTTTTAAAATAAAATAATTTATGCTTAATTATGAATGAATAAAAATATTACTAAAACCCCAGGAAAACTGTGCACACCATAAATCAATATAGACTGTTATTTGCATTTAATTTTCATCCAAGCTTATGCTTTGAAGGACAATTTCTCAGGTTTATTTTAAGTGTAATAAAATTACATGCAGATTATCACCTGAATATGAAATAAAACAAAACAGGAGGTTTCAATTTTTTAACGAAGAAAGTATTTGAAATATGAAAACAACATCTCATAGATGTAGATACATTTGTATTGACAGTGGAAAATAGTCATACAGTTAAACTCTGGCCCTGGTACATAGTTTCTGCAATTTAATATACATTTAGGAGCTTGGCTGAAAGCAGAGTTAGGCTCCATCCTTTTTTTTCTAAGTAAACCAAAATATTGTAAGTGTAACTGAGTTTTGGTTTTTTTTAGGGATCTGCCTGATAAAAATTTGAAGAATAATTATCCATATTGAAATATAATTTTTCACTCACACACATGCCATTATATGTGGTGTTTCATGGTAACGCATGAGGTTCTTGCTGCAAATAACCCCAAAGTGTTTTTTCATCCTCTGCATAGTGACAAATTCTCTTCTACAAAATCGTTCAGCTAGAACTGTGTAAATCTGGCTTATCATTCAAACTTTGCCACAGACCTTCACAGCAATCTGGGACAACTCATTTGATAGGATCTAACCTGAAGAGCTGTCAAGGACAAAAAACTTGGGATGACGCTGATGTGCATGGAAAATAGTCAGTACCTAGCACTGCAGGTACTTAATCTCTTTGAACTCCAGTTGACTACTTTTCTTTTTTTTTTTTTTAAAAAAGGTAATACTTCCCAGTTTTACAGTTTTCTGGAACATGTGTTTCTTCTTATTTATGAAGTACTTGGATATTGCGGTAATGTGGGCCCAATGAACACCTAAATATATTCTTGTTCTGCAGTTGCTAATGAAGTTAGCTCTTGCACATGGATTTATCTGTCTATAAAGGTGGAATGGTGGTACCAGCTATCAGGGTCAGCTGAATCTGTATGGGCACTCTGGGATTCTCTCTTATTTCTTGTAATACAAATAGTGACAACTTCTGCTCACCTGTTTCTCCTTTGCTGATTGTGTGGGAGATTATATGCCTGATTAAATTTCTATATTCTAAGGAAATTAATGTAATATATTTGTGGTAAATTTACTCCAGACTGTAAAAAAGGTTAAAATTAACTTAAATACTTGAAAATAACATAAGTTTTTAACTCCAGCTGGAACTTCACTTGCAATGGAGTCGTATTCTAACAAGTAAATCTGAATGTTCTTTTGTTTTAAAATGCAGTTCCTATTTGGTAGAAGTGTATTTGTGTTGTTATATACCTTACTGTTACAAAGAGCAACTCTTTTGAACATTAATGGATAAAATTTCTTTCCAGCATGCAGAACTTTCATCAAATAGACTATCACAGTTTAACTGGCACCAGTATGATATATCAGGTCAGTGCTGTGTTGCATATGTGCATGAGGTTTACACATGGAAAGTAATTATTATGTTGGATATATTGAATTTTCTTATGTTCATTGATATATACACATATATATTTATATATACTTAAAATGTCTAAAATTGTAGGGAAAAAGAGGAAGCTTTCATCTTTCATCTTTTTTCTTTTTTTCATTTTCAGTTATGCAGATGTTGTGTTACAGAATGGGGAAGAAAATGGGAGGAAGTGGATGAAAGCACCATCTTCTGTTTTTCCCCTCATGTAACCTAAAACTGTTCAGATGGATTTTATTTTTCTATTATTTTTTAAAGGAAAAAGAAAGGACTCACTCCGGGGATTTGACTTTGTATGCCAAGCTCATGCCTTGAAATAGAATTTTAAAAATAGAAACTCTTGTATATATTGTAGAATAAATGGTGCTGCTTTAATAAGAACACTTGGAATGCAAATGAATCCTGGAACCAGTGTGTGAAAATATACCCAAAATGAAAGCGAAAAGAAAAAAGCAATATAGAAGATGATTTATTTACTACCCCTCAATTCCTAATTATAATTATTTTTGCACTGTGACGTCTTCTCCAGCCTTTTTGTTCCACAGTATCATCACTAAAGTGATGAAAGGGCTATTAAATAAATATGCGATATCATCTCTTTTTTCAAGATTAGGGATGTTAGTCTTGGAGTCTCGGTAAATTCCATTCTGCCCTACCAACATTTCTTAGGCAGCTTCAAAGAATAAAGTGCCTTTATTAACACAATCAAAAATTGTCGTCTCCCGACTGCTCAGAGGACTTGCTGCTACAAAATCTACCAACACACTGGAGTCTGATCTTAGCACTTTCCGGACTGTAGTATTTCCATTGCAGCCACATCTCTGCATGATAGGGGTAGTCAGGGACCAGAGCAATCTCGTGCTAGGCACCGTGCACATTTGTGACAGAAGCAGCCTGTACCTTAGCATGGTTACAGCCCGTGCTTGATGTTCAGAGTGGAATTCGTCTTGCTGTAGCATAAGCATCAAAAATGGATTTCATGAAGTATCCTCCAGAGACGTCTGTTTCCTTTTGTGGACTGAAGAAGGAGCCTGGAGTGGTGAGCTTACACGGGTGGTCTGACTTGTAAAGATGCCTAGTATAAGGCAGATAAGTGCAATCAAGGGCCACATTCTTCCAGGACTGTACAAACACAGAACAGACAGATAGTCCTGCGCTTCAAACTCTGAGTCCCCTTCGTCTGTTGACACTAGAGAGTCTTTCCCCCTAAGCACCTCAACACTCGAATCATTCTGGATTCATCTTGTCCAAGTTCCAGATCTCCTGAGGTAGTGTCCAAACTACTTTCCCTACTATGGGAATGAAGTACCTAAAATATAATGGCAATGATTTCTCTAACTGGCTTCACTCCTTGACCTCAGTGCAAAAGGTGAGACTGCTGACCCATCCACTTCCTTGAATACTTTCAACATTACACCCATTATTAAAAGCAAAACAAAAAACCCACAGTCTATTTTCTTATACAACAGTATGAGCTGGTGCCCCTGTTTCTGCACTGCTTTGCAAAATGGATGACTGTTGTCTAATACTAACGAACACATAAGAGCGCAACACAGAATTTTTAGGAAAGGTTAAATGATTGCCAACACCCTGAAATACATCTTAGTTTATCATTGCAATGATATTAATGCTACTTTAAGTTGTGAGAGACACTGAAGGAAATATATAAGGAGCTCTGTGACATATGAATATGGACAAGAATTATATCCGGAAAGTCTTAATTTTTCAGTGGACTTCATGGAAATGATCATACACACTATTTCTCCAAACTATGGACAAATGTGATAATATCTCAGCACCTGAAGACCACTACAATAATTTTTTTCAGTGTATTTTGGGACTTCTTTGTGCTCTTTTAGCACTATCCACTCCCACAGAGAAATAAAGATCAGATTACCAGCCTATAAAAACATCTTCGAGCTTCTGGATGTATCATAACTCATCATTATTTTTTCTAAATGTGACTACTGTACATGAGTGAACAAGCAGAAAAGTCTTTAAATTGTGGTTTGTTATGAAAACTCAGTTTTCATAGTGGTTTTGAGAATATCATAACTTCAGCAAAGTCTTTGGTATTAAGATTTTACCGTATCTTATAGAATCACCATTGTGTTGCTAAGTCAGTGTACCTCATTTAATTAGTACCAAAATTGCCAGCAGCTAGGTCAGCTAAGGAGATATATTCCTCTGGCATCTGAGCACTGGAATACTTTATACATTGCTGTAGAAGTGCTAAACAGAACTGTAAGGGAAATTAGTTTTCATCACGTGACTTTTTGAAAATGTGATTTTTTTTCCCTTTTCATTGGCAGGACAATTCCGATTTTCTGAAATCACTTTTTTTTTTTTTTTTTTTTTTTTAAACTCTGCTAGAGAATTTGTAACCTGGTGCTTTTTGCAGTCATCTGAGAAGAGGAGCACCTGGGTTCAAGTCTGTTCTTCAAATAAGGAAGAGAATCTATATTCCATAGAAGCATTTTATTTCAGTGGGTCACCTCTCCTGGTGGAGATCTCTAAGTGAGTAAATAGTCACTGAGCAA
This sequence comes from Aquila chrysaetos chrysaetos, assembly GCF_900496995.4. Lineage (NCBI taxonomy): Eukaryota > Metazoa > Chordata > Aves > Accipitriformes > Accipitridae > Aquila > Aquila chrysaetos. The sequence continues at coordinate 16,068,449 of NC_044017.1, forward strand.
GAGACAGAGACTAAATATACGACAGGTTAGGACACTGATGTTAAACACCTGACCTCAAGTCTCTTGATTTTTCTACATCCCAGACAAATGCCACAACCTGTAATACTACTGCAATGCTATAAACAGATTTACTGTAGTCACTGCCACAGTTGGGTGGTGTGCTGTTTAGGTGGTCGCTTGGAGCCAATGGAGAAAGACTGGAACTTCTAGAACCTACTGTAGGTGGCTGGGAAAAGTCACAATCTGGAAATACCTGCCTTTTTTCCTTGGTGATAAAAGGAGACTGACTGAGATCAGGCACCTAACTTTGGCTGACAAAACCTGAGTGGGATGAATATCGCCCAAAGGTAGTAAACTTGTATGTCTTCTGCTGAAATCTGATTAGCGCATTTTATGTACTATATAAAGTACTGCAGAAAAACACTACTCATGTTTGAAGAATTATAAAATAAGTATTGGTTGAGATTCACCAGTAGGCATGACAGTAAAGAAAGTGGCCAAGTAAGGTGACCATTAGTTCATCAGCCATAACGCATTGCCTATTTTGTCAGGAGGAAAGCTGAAAAATCTCATATAAATAATTTGTAGAAACGTGCAATTTATATGTGCTGATTTTGTTTTCTGTTGATTCATGTGTGCTGATCTTAAAAGTTCAACCCAAGTGAGGTAGTTAGTTCTTAAGCATGTTTAATTTAAAAAAAACTGCAAACCTTGAATATCTTTTATAAAGGCGGCAAGAATAGGCTGCCCAAAGAAGTTGTGGATGCCTCATCCTTGGAAGTGTTTAAGATCAGGTTGTATGGGGCAGGGGGCTGGACTAGATGATCTTTAAAGGTCCCTTCCAACCCAAACCATCCTATGATTCTATGATCTTTTAAAAATCAGCAATAGAATTTGACCACTGTCTTTTTATAACAGTGAGTGGTAATCATTTATTCTATGTTATGATATTATTTGGCTCATCTAATCTCTTATGAACCCTAAACTGTCAAAGTACTCACAATGAATTTAAGTACCGCTCACCTTAATTTTTAACAGATGAAGAAACTAAGGCACAGAAGAATAAAATACTTTTTTGTGAAGACAAACATCGGGTTAATGACAGAACATTCTGATCTACTAACTGGTGGTCTAATGATGCCATCACTCAGTACAGGAATATTCAGTTATTTTATCTTTTCCATTAAATCACTGATCATTGCTATTCCCATACCAAGGAACAGACTGGAAAACAGATACTGAGAATTTTCCTAGGTGCTTCATTGCCTTAGTCCCCTGTTATGTCTTAGGTAAGCATCTATATCATCAGTGCAAACCCTATTTTAAGTGAAAATTAACATTTGCTGGTTTCAAAGCTTTTTTTGTGTGTGCATGTGGTTTTGTTTTTCTTTTTGCCTACTTTCTTTTTGTGAGAGTGTCAAAGGGACAGTTATTACTCTGGGGAAGATCCCTTTCTTGTCACCCTCAGCCCAGTCTTTTTTTCTTTCTTATCTATGCAGCGCTCACGATTTTTAGTATTTGTTCACAGAGTTCGGTGTTCCTAGTGGGACATGGTGTGTAGTTTAAATATGTTTCTCTCCTGATATTTTAAATGACATCCAATTGACCTCATAAATGTCTTATGAGACCAAACAAACTCCACACTCGAACAAAAACTGTCAACCAATTCTACCTTGCTTGTCCTCAGGCTGCTCTGGCGTGATGCCATAAAGCATCAGTATTGATATTTTGTGGCATTCAAATTGTTAAGTACCTAGGCTAAGCAATAGGAGCAGAAGTATTAATACAATCTGGCCGTGTCACTGATAATTACCCCAATATAAACTAAATTTATAGCACTTGATACTTTTGATATGAATTGGCAGCAGGCATCAAAACCTTTTCTTGACATTATCATGTAAACCTAGGAGGCATATAGCTAGCATTTTGTATAAGGTGTTTTTATAGAGAAGCATAAGAGATTCAGCAAAACTTCTGCATAGTTTTATCATAGCCTTCATCAAGACTTGTTTATTGTCAATAGTGACTTTTACTGCAGAAAAAAAAAATTTCTTGTAATGTTTTATAATTTTAACTGAATAAACTCATAAATGCATTCAAAGTGTCAGGGAACACAGCTACACTAAGCAGTATAAGTTAACATGATAATTCAGCTTAAAACTATGCCTCTAGTTTTCCAGATTGAAAGCAATTTCTTTCTAATATGGAAAACAGAACCTATCTGAAGGGAGCCTTTTATGCTATACTTTTACATTAAAACTTATCAAGTGTCTAGGGAAATGTGTTCTTGAAATCCCGTCATGATCCATGTGTCATTGAAGACAAAGATCCGATGTGCTATGGAAATTTCTTGATGCATATTATGAGCTGTTGTTTGCCATAGTGTCTGGATAATCCTGCTTCATTTATTGGAGGGCCATTTCAGCTGCACTGTCAACAGCCTGGGATGATCGGGTCACCTTTCCCTAGAAAATTATGTAAAAGCTGTCAAATGGGCAGGATTATAGGCACATTAAAGGTGCTTTAAGATTTCATGCCTATAAATATTAGCAAAGAAGATTTAAAGGCAAATTTGTCATCAGTACATGCCCACATTTCTACAACCTTGTTTTACAGCACTGCAATGTTATCACCTACATTTTATCATGTAACTGTGAAATGTTTAGGTGGGGAGCAGCTGCTGGCAGCCTTATCTGTTTAACTCATGTACGAGGAATTAAGCATTATTTAAAAAAAAAAAAAAAAAAAAAAAAAGAGGGTAGCTGCCCCCTATTTATCATCCTTTGGAAATGAGTTCTCAACACTTTTATTTCCCAGCAAAACAATTCAAGTAGATCAACACAAACATTTTGTATTTGGAGGGTCAGCTTATTAAAGGCCATTACATATTTAATAAAGACTTTTTGATTATGGTACCAATTACAAATATCTTTGCATGGGAGTAATAATGCAGCAGATCATTTTGCGTAGTATTTACTTTTAAGTTGTGAACATTTTATTATAGTGTTTTGGAATGACTGCTCTTATTTATTGTACATTATGAATGCCATGGGCATCTCCAACATAAATAGATATTGGCAGCCCCCAAGCATTTCTTTAGAGCTCTCTGATATTTTTGATAGACGAGTGTAGCATTTCAGTCATATTTTTGTGCTGGCAGATTTCTAGCCAATCTCTAAGTTAAACAGACCTAAAGATCTCGGAGGAGGAGGCAAACCACTTTCCCCAACAATCTTTCACGGAAAGAATCATCTCAAACCCCTACTAAGGAGTAGAGTAAATTGTGAGCAAAGCTATGTCAATTGTAAAAGTCTGCTCTGGGACTTCATCCAAACTCCACAGGCATCAGTAGAAAGTTTCCCATTTCAATGAGCTTTGAAACTGGCTGTTGTTAAGCCAACGTGCTCTCTGCTCTCTCTTATCACATATGTCCAGGTCAGAAGGCAGCACTAGATGGAAACCTACATGTAACCAAGCTGTAACTGGTACATCAGTCAGCAGAGCATGCCTCCAATGAATTTGCTGTTGCGGTGTGAGTTATGGAGGGAAAATGCTTGAAAAATCCTGAATGCAATTAGGCACAACACAGTTGTTCTTTCCAAGCTTCATTAGTCTTTGCTCTTAGTTTTCACATTCCCTGTTGGCTTGGATAAATGGCAGATCTCCAGTTAGTTTCAGGGGGAGCAAAAGTGTTGTGGAGGGAGAGGGTTTGTCTGAAAAAAACTGGGAAGAAAGGGATATATTGCCTGAGCTGAGGCTTTGCTGAGGAATACAGGAAGGGAGGAGGAGAAGAGGGTAAACAAACGGTGTGCTCAGTGCACCTGGGGGAAAGCAAATATAGCAACTACCTACAAGGAGGCAGCAGAGGAATTTGCTAACTGCATATGGATGCAAATGCTTCTTGCATCAGGCTTCAGAAGGTCCCCTGCAAGAGAAGTTGGGGAGCTGGTTGAAACCCCCTGTGGATTCGCAGTGAGGGAATTGGCGGCTGTGGCCCAATAGCAGTAGGACTCAAAGAAGAAATTAAGTGGAAACTTGCCTTGGAGGTGGGCAAGTAGGAATGGGAGCGGCGTGGCTGAGACTTCAGCTGAGCACTTTGTTCACTGTGCTCAGAGGTAGAAGGTATGTGTGCAGGACATCGGGTGCAGGAACAACAGCAGGCCTGGAGCAGATGAAGAAAAAACTTTCCACACGCACAGACAGAAGGAAGCTTAAATGCGGAAGTTAGCAGGGCTTTTTGTGCCCATTCCCTGTGTAGGTTGGAAAAGGTAGAAATGTACGAGCCCTTATAGTCTTCATTCTGGGACCAGCTTCTGGGGAGTAGCCCCATGGCAGCTGAGAAGGCGATGAAACAAGAAACTGGAGTGAAAGTAGCAAAAGTCAGCTTGGATAGTAAAATGTTACAGCTTCAGCATCTAGGACCCAGCTTGAAAAAAAAATAGAGAGAGAGGGGACAGAGATCTCTGTGAGACCTTTTCTTACATGGCATGGTCATATGGCAAGATGCACATCCCCATAGATGACAGTTTGTCTTTATGTGAGCTGGGGATCAAGCAAAAAATGGTTTTTGCAAGCAATATTACCAAAGAAGTGCAAAGAAACTTACCCAAATCTTGATAAAGAGATATACACTCTTGCAGAAACCAAGCCACAGTTGTACAAAGCAATGATGAAGATCCAGACAACAGGGTAGAAGATAATGCAATTGTTAAAGTTTAGGGGCTTGCTGACAGCAGAGACTTGATTCAGCTGCCTATAGAGTTATCTAGTACATGTGAGACACCCCGTGGTGCTGGGTAAATCCTCTTAGAGTTCCCAGATGTGGCACAAGAAGTCCTTTGCCTTTCTGGAGCAGCAGAATGCCACAGAACATCTCAAATGGTAATAGACATCCATGGTTAGACGTATGAATTCAGCCCTGGGAAAAGAAGATGGTCCAGCTAAGCTCTCTGTCAAAGCTGAGCACTAAAACTGAAAGAAGTGGGATGCCAGTGCAGCAGTGGCTAAGGCCTCAGGCAGCACCTGGTAAACTGAGGCACTTGTGTGCATGTAGCAGAAGTAAAAAATTTTCCATCAAGAGTCCATGTTACAGGCCCATGACCTGGGGTTTAAAGGGGTGCTGTTAATCCTCTCCCTACGAGATATTGGGTAAATGTGACCTGGGAGTTACTCTTTTGCTAATGCCAATCTTTCTGGTAGATACTTTAGCCTATTCTTATTTCCAGGAAAGGTAGGTTTAAGATCATATACAACCCAACGTGTACAACTCTCCTGCCGGTTGGGAGAGCTGCCAATGAAAGAAACAGGGAGCCCTTGCTCTTCCTCTTCCTTCACTCCCATCCTTCAACTACCTCCTGCAGTTTAGAGACAGAGCAGGTATCTCTGCTCATTCTTAATAAACTGGCAAGATTTCAGGCATTGACTAAGACAGCTGGGGATACAGCAGACTCCTCATTCCTTGCTAGAACTTATTTATTATTAAAGACAAATTAAGTGATGGGAGGTGGGTCTTGAATGTTGGATAATCCATTAACCAGTTAAATAGGATTCCCCTGAAAGGAGGTTTGTATGCCAGAAGCTATTTCCAGTGCACTTTGTACAAGAAAGGGATGGGGAAAGGGAGAAAGCAGTTGAAAGGTAGTGCTGCGAGTGAGGAGGTTTGTACGCGTGGCAGGGGAGGTGTGCTATCAGACCAAGAGGTCTGAACAGGTGAGCAAGACCCAAAGACCCATGAGCTGTGAAGAGGCTAGGTGTGTTCGGGGATGGGAATGGCTCTTACACACTGCTAAAACCAATCAGCAATCTATGGGATACGTAAGCTGTCCAGGGGAGAGGGCTCCACCTGCTCACCTATATTTCTGGCTGATGTGAGAATGATTAGCTACCCGGGAACTTGGACAGGGCAGCCCAGCTAATTGCTGGTGCTTCCTGGTGGCAGGTGACCAGTGCCTGTGTTTGTTCCCCAGGGCATCTGCTTCCTTGATAAACCAGAGTTAGAAGCAAATCAAAGAGCAGGCGCTTGCTAAAGAGGCAAAAGAAAAGAGGCTCTTGCAGCAAATAGGCAGCACCCTCTTTGCAGCCTCTTAACCTTCCTCGCAGGGGAGGGCAGTGGGGTCCCAGCTATGAGTGACAGCTCTCCCCAAATATGTGGAAACAAGTGAAGAAGAAATGATGACCTGCACTGAGTATGTTATTGCTGAATGATTCCCAGGTGAGTTCAGTTAATAAAGTCACAGACAAATTAAACCACATCCCCACATCTTGTCATTATTTCTGCATGTCTGGAACAATGAAGACCAAGACTTTTTTTAGGTGCAAATACAGCGAATGGAGTTTACTATATAGAAAAGCTATAGGGCTGGCTCTAAAAAGCATTTCCACAACAAAGCTAGCTTAAAACATGTATGGGTTTATTTTGACAGGTATTTTTCTTTTCTTATTATAGACATGGATGGTAGTGTAGTCTATAGATCAGCTTCTCTGTTTTAATTCCAGTCTAATTATTCTAATATTCCATATCTTACCAATATATTTTAGGGACCCTCCTGGCTTCTTCATCAGTTGTTATTTTTTTCCAGATGAAATATTTCTGACAAGCTTTGACTATCCCCCCCACCCCAAACTGAGACAATGATGTTCGGTATACACTTCATAATAAATGCCCTAGCAGCAGGCAACACAATGTCCACAAACTTGAGTTTGCATCTGTCTAAAAAGAGGTCAGATAGATGATGAGGCAAGCTAATGTAAGGAACTTATAAATTTGTAGTGTAGCCCTGACAAATTTTGCAACCTTGTGCCAGAGTCACTGAATGCTTTGAGTCCTATCACACATGCTGAAACTGCTTTTCAAAATTACATTTTATACATATATCATCACTGTCACTATTTACTTTGCGCATACTTTCTGTAGTCATACATATTCTATGAATAACATTAAATATAAACATTTGGTGTCTTACACTAATGGAGATTGTTTTTGTTTGATTACATATCTCAATCTATTCTTCATCAGAGAATTCTTGATACAGATCGCTTTTGCACTTGATCTTAGCTTTTATCTCCCCTGAATTTATTCAGCCTAAAAGGATATCAAGTGCAGATTCTTTTCACGGTCTTTATCCATAATTAAAAGCTAGTATTCGAAGGGAGTGAACTCAGGGGTACAAAAATTCCTCAGTTTATCTCCCACAGATAATGTCTTATTTGTAAATATCTATAAACGTGTTGTTTTGGTGTATGGCTTGTATTTCGCTAATCTCTCCAAGGGCCTAAATATTCTTTCATTACAAATATCCTTGAGAGTCATCATGTCACAATCATTCCACAATTAATAGAGGTTGCCTCCAAGGGCCTCAGGGAGAAAAGGGCTGTTAATAAGTAAGTGGACAAATAGGAGATACTCTCTGGCCTGCTTTAAAATGCTTGAGGACATTATGCCATGTGCCGGCAGGATAGGCTTTGGTAAAGTCTCAAAATCCTTACTGTTCATACATGGGTTTCTATGGCACCAGTAAATTATTATCACTGAGAGAAAGATGTGAGGTCCTGTACTCTTTTCTTATGGCCACCAAAAACGGGAGGCAGATCCATTGACTTCTGTGAAGATGCGACTGTATATGAGGTTTGTCAGCCTGAGGTGCAGTCCGTAATTATTAGAAAGAAACTGCTGCTATATCTTGTTCTTTTTTTTATCAAGAGACAATAGTTTTGAGGCAAGATAAGGGAGCATATTGTTCTGCTTAATTTTTGAAATGGCTAAGAAGAATAACTGGATATTGTAAAAGTTATGCTCATTGCTCATTTTACCCAAGTTAATACAGAGTGTAAATGCTATCTTTCCATTATCGTTGCTCAAGCTAGTGGGGAAACATTTAGTCTGGCTAAATATAATTCCTCTGTCTGTTTTTTTAGTTGGAGGGGATATTTTTTAAAAGTTAAATCTATTATAACTAGTCCAAAATGTCCTTGCTTCTTCTTTTTGTGGGACAGTATCTGGCAATATAAGATAGTTGTTTCTTGAGAACAGTGCTTTTAAGCAGTTTAAGAGAAATTCGTATTATCCATTTGTGGCAGAAAAAAAATGTGCATATGTGTGGTTTTGTAATTGTGGTTAGAAATATGAGTTATTTATGTAAGATTGAGTAGATTCTCTGGTTACTTTGTGTGACTTTATTGAGCAGTCATAGGGAAGTTTCATATGGAAGATCAAAATCAGCTGTAAAATGGGACTGTGATTGTAACCTTAATTATCTAAAGGATATCCCCTCCAGAGGATCATAATCCGGTTTGAGAAGCAGAAAGACAGTCGCTTCCCTATGGGAGTCTGGGAGCGATCCTCTCTCAAAAGCTTGGTGACATAGTCCTGCAAGCCTGATATGATTTCACTTTCAAATGTATTTAAAAATTCTACAGCAAATCCATTGGGGGCGTAGGCTTTCCCGCTTTCCAACACAAATACTGTTTCCTTAATTTCATTCTCTATCCTGGGAATCTGCAACAGTTCTTTCTGCTCTTGTGTCAGTTGTAGCTGCTGCTGTTCCACAGCTGATGAAAGAATTGGATTTTAATATTTGTTCAGAGGTACGTAAGTTGGCATAATAATTGTGAATAACTCTCTGATTCTCCAGAGTGAAGAGGAGTTTGGTCTTAGTATTTCCCAATTTACTGGATTAGTTTGGATCATTTCTTCTTTGTTTATCAAACCAAATAACAATGAGCATAGTTAAGGAATAATTGTTGAAAATACACACTTCTTTCTCAGGTTTTTATAAAGGGATAGAAATACATTTAGACCTAAATCTGTAGATCTTTCACAGGAACTTCTATACTCTTATTCTTTAAATTTGTTGGAAGGGAAACTGTCTTAATTGAGTAATTTTAGAATCTGTTCTTGTCCCCCCCCCCCCTTTTTTTTAATAAGATAAATATTTCATTCTGAAAACAAAGTATCTGTCAAACTCTGTGACCCCATGGATCCAATCCTCTCACGTACTCTCCCAGTCCTGCTCCAATGAAATAAACTACCCATAAAAACTATTTCCCAGTTTAAAAAAATGATTAGCATATGAAGGATTATTTATCCAATTCTCATTATCTTGATTCTTTGCTTTGGGAAGCACTAGACTTTTTCTGAAAATTATCATCAACTGTCATCCTTATCAATAAAATCTATCTGATATGAAAGAAGGCAAAAATGCTGAATCAAAGTAAAACTAGAAAAAGTCAGAGAGGAACTACCTGAATATTCAGAAAAGTTGGGATTCAGCCAACTTAGCTTTGTCTTTCAGTGGAGAAAGATAAGCACTTTCCGTCCTACAATATCTATACAAATTACCAGGGATGAACTAACCTTTGGAAATGCTTATTTATTTCAACCAACTTTTGAGTGCATAAATGTCTAGCTTAGACTAGAAACAACTGACCTTCAGACTGATAAAGTTAGCACAGTCCCATCCTGAGTATCTTTATGAGATTCTCTGTGAATGCTAAGTTCAGTTCAAGCTTTCCATGTTCTAACTTTTTTTCTTTCCCATTGTTGCTAAGTTTTCAAGACAAGGACTGGTCCATCACAGTTTTGTGATAACTTTATTTTTTCCACTCTCAATTAAGCAAGTCAAAGTATAGCCTGCCCAAAGGCACCTTCCATCTCCTAGGAAGAAGTCGATGTAGACACTTGTATTGTCATTTTGCTGAAATATCTGGAAGCCCGCAACATGCTGTCCAGGCATGGTGCAGAGTGGAAAATAACTTTCTTAATAGTCTGCTCTGAGCATTAAGACTGTATTTCTGGACAGAAACACACAGGTATAAGTTGCTTCTTTGAGCTCTAATTTTCAGTAAGAAAAGCTATGGTATTTCATTTATCTATTCTTGTTATCTTCTGTTTTTCCTGAGTGCACACTCCTAGGTACCCTTCAGCTGTCCGGATTTATGCCAGTAAGACCCACTGAACAAATTGTCCGTCTAGTGTGTTAGGCATAAATCACCTTTTATCCTTTTCCTGCTCAGACATTGTTTTATGTTTGCTCACTTAATCATCTCAAAAGCTACTTATGGACATGATTCAAAAGCTATGTTATTACAAAAATTTCACTATTTGTTTTGCTTTACTTGCAGTTTGGTTAAAATGATGATTTGCTGCCTTGAACATTGTTACCAGCACCAATTGCTTTTGGTAATTCAGGCTTTCTGATCACAGCTGGAGGTCATAAATTTGATTCTTCTCAACTTCTTACCTCTCACGTTGGTTACTCTAATGGTTTAATTGTGGGGATCTAGAATGCCCTTTTCCCAGCTATGCCTTCTTGTAGAAATCGTCTTCTGCTTACTCATTTTAACGAAACATTTTGGAGGGAAGAACTGGCCTTCTCTTTCTCCTTTACCAACAGGACACACTGGGAGTCTTTGTTTCTTTGCAGGGTTTTCCTTTAAGCACTTTGTTTTTTCTTTTCCTTGTCTTTTCCCTAGTACAAGGAAACTCCAACCCTGCGGATGCTCTCACTCACTCTCCCAGTCCTGCTGCCAAGTCTGCTGCTGCTTCTCATCTTTAACTGTTTTGAACAGAACATCTCCGGCAGCACATTGATTAAGTACAGGAAGCATTAGTGACCAGCAGCTCAGGGCATTGGGTTGTTATTGACTCTGACAGACCAATTTGTTTCTCCAATGTTCATTACTCTACAAAAGGGGCACATCAGACAAGGCAATTGAAATGTACAATATTGCCACCTGTCTCTTTTCTGCCTTGATTACGTACAGCCCAGAGTTCAGCTCCAAAGTACACTAAGACCTCAGAGATACGAATTGTAAAAATGAAGATAATTAGAATTCCAGACTGGCCCAACTTGGAGCAAAGATAATTAATGCTAGAAGTTCCAAATGAGCACACACATGACAAGTAAATAAATTCAAAATTAGGCAAAAGTTTCTATATTTCTTGGAATTATTAGTGTGTGGTCACAGTGACACTTTGTGTTCATTGCTAGGGAATGCACTCTGCTGAAACACTGCAATGTGCTGGAGTTAACATCTATTATCTAATACGCTCATTAACAATGAGTGACCTAATGCCTGCAGTGAAGACTGCAACTAAATTTTAGTAAGGTCAGGAGCTATTTATGAAGCAGCAGCTACCAGATGTAAAAGGAAAGCCAAGTAGAGTATGCTGCAGTTTGAAACATGTACTCACAGTTAAACTAAAATATATATACCCACACAGTGCATTGCTACTTCATTTTTAACGCATGTACCAACATGTTTGTCCTTTGCCATGGAATGACACGTGACTTTTCCCCACATTCACCTTCTGTCCTTGTCTGTCAGCGGACATTTGTTCTGCGTGTCTCCATTCATAAAACATACAGACCTACTAACAAGACATTTTTGGGAACAACAGGGATATTAAAATTCCTTAGGAACTGCTCTTAGATGCAGTGAAGAGTTAAAACGTAATGCCATTAACACACTGATGTTAATTCCCATTGTGATCTATCATTTTTGCTTTAAACTAGCTATGTAGCAGCAGAGAGCATGCCAGTACACAGGAAACTGTGTCTGTGATTGTATCTAAAACTGGAAAAATACTCCATAGAAGTTTTACTCACTTGCTTTCCCTTCCCTAAAGTTGCACACAACAAAGATAATTTTTCCTTACATCGCCCTTATATAAATATTCTTCCCCATTAGAAATAATGGTTGTTTACTGCCAGTAGCCCTGATTCTCGGCTGCCATGTGTACTCTCCTGTGCCTTTCACTAGTGAGAATGGATAGACCAGTCTACTTTGACTTTCTGCACTGCTCTGGCAATGTGAAGCAGCTGTAAACCCGACAGGGAGCCAACCCCAATGAGCCCAGTTAATTCAAGTTTACAGATGCTTTACATCACCAAAGCAGTGCAGTGCAGCCAAAGCATACCAGTGAATCTGGCCCTCCAGCTGTGTGTTGATTTTAAAACTGAAAGTTGCAAAATAAATAGATTATTTGGAATGGGTATTCAATAAAACTCATTCGATTTCCACAAGCTCTTGCAAGGACCTCCAGGCTCTGACAGCAGATTTGATTTTCTTCCTGATCATTTAAACCCAGATGCTACTTCTGATGGATGTGACGCATACCTATGGTGGAGTCATGAGCCACACACATCTCCCTGAACTTTACAAAACCAAGACAAAAATATACCTACCTTTAGTCTTTTGAAAAAGATTGACAGTAATTTACAGAGTGCCTTTGAGTGCAGTTAAGGCATGCAGGGTAGCACGCTCACCAGTCTGAAGGTGTTAGCTAAACCTGGCTGGGTTCCCCCAGCTTCCAGTAGGCTGGGATTTTCTTACTGCACTCTAGACACTTTGAGTTGGGCCACTTCTGCAAAGTGAATTCTCCTGCAAAAGTATCAAAGATACAGCCACAGCCTCCCTAAAGTGTGGAGCAGATTTGCCATTGGACTGGAGCAGGACTTCCCTGCCAGTGAATTCCCATTCACCGGCGGTTTCTTTCCTGAACGTGCAGTGGACTTTCAGGCTGCACGACTCAGTGAATATAGTAGTTCGTAAAAACCTATAGCAGAATACTTGAAAGGTTTGACCCAAAATATTTACTAGGTGAGTCTTTTTCAAAGAATCCCTGCCTTAGCTATCTACCAAACTGATCTTACTAAGCACTCTTTTAAGACAGATGATTTAATTAAAATACCTGTGAGCAAAATTTTAACTTACAGAAATTTGTTAAGTTGAAAATTTACTGACAGGTCTATGTGTCCTGAAAGGTGTGTATGTGTGTTTCTCTGGGAAACCAAAGAAACCTTTTAAACATCCAGCAGGAAACAGCCTGTAAACAACTTCCATCCCCCAAATTCTCACTGAGCTGCGAGTGGATTCGAAAGCATTAGACAGCACTCAATAGCATAGGCTGTACATTTTATTACTTCATAGAGATCTACTTATTGTATGAGAGATGGCAAAAGCAGTTTATAAATATGTGAAATCAGTGTGTTTCATTAGTAAAACAATAACGATTAGAACGATTATTATACTTGCTTTTCTTCTAAGCTTCCGCAGCATTGTTTGTGCTAACCCCAAAGCCCATGTCTTAAAAAAATCTCAGAAAGCCTGCTGACAAGGTCCAAATCTGCTGTAAGAGTAACCCTGCCCTTCACAAAAACAAAAGAGGACCTTAAAAAGAGGACCTTAAATTGCGGGGTGGGGTGGTGTTTGTTGGATTTTGTTTTGGTTTGATTTGGGTTTTTTGCTTAAATGAACAAACTGTGCACTGGTTGTTATGACCTTGGAACAACGGAGCGGTACTCCATTTGTACGAGCCTGGGTGCACATGCACAATACTGTTTCTCCCTGCTGTGCCTATCTGCCTACAGTGTTAGGAAATTTACAGGTCTCTCTCTGGTCATTTTAGAGAGGTTTGGCCCTGTTTTACCTCCTCGTGGGATGTGAGTAACTCCCGTGGACTTCAGTGAGGGTTATTCACAACCTACAGCAGGAGGGCAGGGCTGTGCTGGCTGCTCGGAGGGCTCCAGTCCCAGATGTGGCCAGCTGCTCTGTGCCAGCAGGAGATGCCAGCAGAACCAGGGCCAACGTGCTAGGAGGACCAAAGACCACCCTGGCTGACATGCACCTATGTAAGTGACAGACAGACAGACGTCATGAAAAGCGGGAGGGAGCTGGGGGCAGTGGAAAGGAAGATACAGTCTTCTACAGCAAAAGCAGCTTTGGGGTCAAAACCAGACACATAGCATTATCCAGTCACGTCATATACCAGGCGGCTGGGAAGCTGATTTATCAGAGAATAGTGTGTTTCGAGATATCCTTATATGTCTACGTAGAAGGAATGCCAGCCCCAGCTGCTGCTTTAGAGGCTGGCTGTGTGCCGTTTAACTCTTGTCAATCAAAATCCATAAATGGCAGAAGGAGGTGGGGAAGAGGAAGAAAAGGGTAGTGGGAGAAAGAGTAAACCCTGGAGGGAGGGAAGGCAAGATCTGTAGGAATATATGATATATGGAGTGAATGTGAAAAGGCTAGTATACCACCCAGAGCCCCTCCCGATACAGCTAGCCTTGTGTTAGGCTTCATTCAAAATTCTTACTCACTCTATATGCACTCCAAAGCAGTGTTTGCTGGTCATTTTTGCTGCTATTGCTTTTAGTTTGCCTCAGTTTTTGTTCATGAGCTGAGCGAATGTAATGGACACAATTTCGATGTTTTTTTAAAAGCAGTCATAAAAAGGGTCTTTTATTTTAACTCCACACCTGTAGTCAGATCTCTGAGGATCATTACCCCTCATATCTATGGATACAGATACTTCTATGTGAAATTGTAATTTTGAAGATGTATGGGTCTTTTGAATTCTTAGCAAGGTAATGAGACACAAAGAGGGAGAGGAGAGGAGAGGAGAGGAGAGGAGAGGAGAGGAGAGGAGAGGAGAGGAGAGGAGAGGAGAGGAGAGGAGAGGAGAGGAGAGGAGAGGAGAGGAGAGGAAAAAAGATTTTGTAAATAGCGTATATTTTTAATATATTTTTAATATTTTAAATAAGACGACTGTTTGAACATGCCCTGAAACTGTAAATGTTAGAGTTTGAAAACATAATCTACAATACGAAAATGTGTAAGCAATTGAAAAAACACGGCAAGAATGGCTTATTGCAAAGCATTAGAGATACAGGTTATGTGTAGATACTTTCCCCACCTATGTGGTATGTTTTCAGTTGCCTGTTTCTCCTAATACAAGAACTGCACTTGCGTACCTGGAGCACAGTGTGTTGTCATGAGACCAGGCCAACCCAAACCACTTCGGAACAACTGCTTCAGCCTACCTAACCAAGTCTGAAGCAGGCATCATTATCTTAAAAAAATACACCAGGCAAATGCTTCCTCTCCACCTGAAAAATACGAAAAACTTTCCCACAGCCTCTTCCTCTTTCCTCACATATTGCACAGATCTGTAAACCAGTGCTATAGTCAGTAGTCTTTGAATGATCACATTACAGGACTAGACAAAAAAACCTTCCCAGGGATTTTCATGATGTCACAGAATTAGTCTAGTTTCTGTAATGCTCTGTGTATGTTTCTGTATGTGCATATGTGATTAGACCTACCTCTGTATAGAAAATAAGAGACAAAATAAGAAAACACGGTGTGTGTGATTCAGGATGGAGGGATAAAGACTTTCTGCCTGTCCTACCAGTCCTCACTGTATGGTTTGAATAGGAGAAAATGATCCATTCCCCTCTTTGACGTAAAAGTATGAATCATAACAAGACTATATATGACTGTTTCCACCAGTGGGTAGTGAAATCTTGCTTCCCTCCTCCCCCTACATTAATAGGATCCCCAAAATCCTAAGAGCAACACCTTTGACTGTGGATTGGAGGTAGATGTCAGCACTGAATTGATGGCCCTGTTAAGCTGCTTAGGTCAACAGGTCAAGTCCTCCTCCCCTTTGCTCATCCTTAAAACTATTTGTCTCCATGAGTGAGTGCGAAGCATGCTTAAGAAGTGTGATATGTATCTGCTGGTTGTGAAATGGCATTATTAGCCACAGTCCTGTTAGGAGAAAGAACTGCAAAAGGAGGATGGACTGGAAATGCCCCTGAAAGTCTCTCCTCATTTTGAGTGCGTCCCTGCCTGGGACATGGTCTCATTGATTGGAGAAAGGAAAAGTAATGATAGAACTGATGTGAAGGTAATTGCCTGGGGTATGACAGCTCAAGGGAGGAAAGAGACAAATTCAGCAACATATCAGTTTATGACGCTTTAAAAGTAATTACTTTAATCTCTAAACCATAATTTAAAACGTACTAAATTTTACTAGTCTTCTGCTCTATTTTTCCCTCATGGCAAAAAAATGTCACTATTTTAAAGCTAAACTCATGTGAGATCCACCAAAGCAAGTATTAGATCACTCCACTGCCAATAGCACAGATGAGCAATGCTGAGTCATGAGAGCAAACGGTATTTATGTTAAAGAAAATGTTAAGCTTCATCACTTTAAACCGCAGCATTAAACCACTTTATCTTGGGTGTTCTGCGCCAATGGTTTTCAATATGTCCCTTATTTTGACTTTAACTGAGAAATATGTTGTTCTGTATTTATTATATTATTTAACATTAACTTCTGTACAGTTAATGTGGCTCAAAAGGAGTCTCTGTAGGAAAGAGAATAGTATGGGGCTTTTTCCTCCATGAATTATTCCTCAAAAACCACTGTAATATAGGAAGTTCAGTTACATCTTAAACTAAAGTTTAACATAAAAATGCATGATAACATTTGCAAGAAAAATGTACATAAAAATGCTGGAGCAGAATTCTGCAGGGGAAGCCACCTCTTCCAGAAATCAGTAAATAATCATGTGAACACCATAGATAACAAGCTCTATGGGACATGGACCATCATCTTTTTCTCTAGGTTATAAACTGCCTGTAACAGTGGTGTGTCAGACCCAGCCAATGGCTACTGAATCCAACTTATTAAACAAATAATAAACACATCACCTAAGTCATAACATTGCTATGTCCTTTAGCTTATATAGCTCTATATTTTCTTTAAACTACTGAATTCGTGTTTCTTGTGTGCTTGTATTATATACACCTCCTTTTGCTGTACTGGGACAACCTACAGTCTGAGTTTCAGCCACACGGTCTCTGGACCATTTGGAGATATTCTCCTGCCTGAAATTGTTTCAAAAAGCTCAAGACAGTACCATGCTCAACTCCTGTTAACAATTAATAATTTTAATATTTAAAGTAACTAGTGAAAACCTCACAGTTTATCCATTTTATCTACTTGGTAGTCTGTTCTTGGGTTTGGACTTTTCATTTTTTGTGGTTTTCAGATCCTGCAAGATACGAAGGCATAGGGATATTTATAGGAACAGGCTCTCCATAAGTGGAGGGGCATCTGAGGGATTAGTGGACTATTCAGCTGTCAAGAGGGGAGAAAACTCTGGCTATCATCCAAAGAAATTACATTAAGGTTGGATACGTCACACCTACCTGTGGTCATCTAAAAGTTTGTGGTTTATTTTTAACTAGTTCCTCTTTAGCTGGTGGAGAGAGAGATCTCTTTCAGGAGAACTGTTCAGCTCAGCAATGCTAAGTGCCCAGTAAACATGGGCTGAACTGCCCTCTAGGACACTCTCCTTTGACTACCAAGGGAGACCTGCTGACTACTTTAAACTAGATGCCCATGATATGATTGCTAAAAGTGATCTAGAAATGGTTTGGCTTTTAGGAGGCGAGGTGATTCTTACCCAAATTCCAAAGTATGGGTTTTTCCCTAAGAACCTCATAAAGGATGGAGGGAACCTCCCTGTGAAATTCCAGTGAAAACTCACGGTGTGGTTTATTTTGTTAGTACCTGCATACGTTTTTAAATTCAAGAGCCGTAAGTGAAAGGAAGGAGAGAAAGCAATATGCATGTATTAAGCGCAGGTGTGCTGAAGAGCCCTCTGGATGCCTGCAGATTTAC
The DNA here is from genome assembly GCF_900496995.4 of Aquila chrysaetos chrysaetos. Taxonomy (NCBI): domain Eukaryota; kingdom Metazoa; phylum Chordata; class Aves; order Accipitriformes; family Accipitridae; genus Aquila; species Aquila chrysaetos. The sequence goes on from NC_044017.1 coordinate 16,085,925, forward strand.
CTGCTGGGGTGTCCCAGAGCATGCTCTGGCAGATATGTAAAGCAGGCTGCAGCTTCTCTCTGGCCTTTTCCGTGGAAAATAGAGCATGGAAGGAGTAGGAGACTGCAAATCCCATTCTCATTCTAATAAAGAGCTGAGATGTCTGGACCATGTATTCAAACCCCTTGGTACCTTCCCAGGACCAGTAACAGATGTGCCTTACAGCCCCAAACTATGAATTCTTGAAAGCAGTGGCAGGGAAAGACATCCCACCTTAGGGAGGAACCAGGCAGTAATAAACAGAGGTTGTGTCATCCTTCTAGTCCCTTGGTGTATCCCCTAGTGATTTTCAGAATCATTTAACGGAATTTGTTTGAAAATTTTTCAGAAAAATGAAATTTCACTGCCATGCGTTGTTTTGTCTGAGATGAAACATTTGTGGAGGTAGATCTGTGGGAATGAGGTTTTTCAGAAGACTTCTTGATTGCGTGCTCCTTGGCTACAGATGGTGAAAAGGTGGACATGAAAGATAAAAAGAAACTATTCAAACCTAACTTTTTGAAACAGAATTTAAAAATAAAAAAAATTCAAAGCACTTTGTGAAAACTGTTAAGAAGGTTCCAGTTGTATGACAATGCAGAATGGAAACAGCCGTCAGAAGTTTAAATTATTTTCTAACATTAGAAACAGATGTATATTTCAGGTTAAACTCTCATTTCTTCACTACAAATGAGTGCTAAATATCATCCAATGACATTTGGAATTTTACAGCCCAATTTATTGGCACATGGGTCCCAGTTCTTCAGGACTGGGTTATTTTGGGTTTCTCTTGCTTTCTTTTTTAAGATTATTTTCCTGCTAATCTTTGAACCTGATCCAGCATTCCTTACTCAGGCTAAACTCTCATTGAAGTCAATTTTGCCTAAGCAAGAATTGCAAGATCAGACCCTTTGTCACAGACAGGGCGCATCATCAAATTTCATTTTCTTGCATAAATCAGTGAAGAAGTCGGTTAGCAAAACCACATCGGAGTGTCTTCCAATACCCTTTTCAGTCCATCCACCTTGTCCCCTCCTCTTATGGCCTCATGGGTCTGACATGAGGAGGTAAAAAGACCACCTATTCAAAAAGACAAGATTCTGAGGGAAACTGTTGCTTATGGTTATGGACATTATACTGGATATTAAAATTCCGGTGTTGTCTTGTTACGAGGGTATGGAAAGGAAAGTAGGAAATGGTACAGTTCAGAGCCATTCCTGTGGCAAACAGTGAAAAGAGGCAATACAACAGCAAAAACTTAACCCATCCACGTGGTATTCCTTGCTGTACATTGGATTCCAGAGAGTAACGTGTCTATAATCAATTTGGACTTGGGTTGCAGTCACATATTCCCTAGTGGGGCCCTAGTATCTTGACCATGAATTTCAAAATAACTACACAAAGTGATGATAAAAAGTAGATTTTTCTACTGGAACTAATGGTGATTCCTTCCGTTGTTTTGCACAGCATATGCTGTTCATAAATAATGTCAGAATTGGGCCAAGTCTCCTTAAGAAAGGTGGTCATTTAATGTAAGTAAATCCACATTAAATATTGAAGATCAGAAAAAAGCTGCCTTTTCAAAGAGGTCACTTTTAAGTGAAGGAAACAACAATGCATGTGTGCGGATGGCCAGTTCCACACTGGGTGACACAGAGTTAATGGCTCATAGAGAGCATATACATGTTTTTTAAAGATGTTTTATTGCTTACAAAAGGAAGTAGTCTAGAGAGACTGGATACATAAACTGGCTCCAGCCAGCTGCGGCTGTCAGGCTAGGAAGGATCCTGTTCAATTAGTGTTGTAAAATAAAATACTTTGTAAAGGAAATAAACACTATGAGAGCTAAGATTCATGCTTTCAAATATACACAAGGTTTGAATTTTTAATTAGGGCTGCTAATTACAGTCATCAGAAAGCAGAACAGAATAGATTTTACCTTACATTTAGCAGACAAGCCTTCAACCCCAGTGTATTTTTCAATTTCATTAATATTTTATGAAAATGGCCCTTGCAGCTTCAGCCTATTCTGTGCCTCCTACAAAACTGCCCCACATTATGGATGCCAATGCCTTTAAGCCATGTGCATTAGTGAGATGACAAAATGCAAAACAGCATCTTGTCAACCATTGCATCAATTGATTCTATTAGATAGTGTAAAAACAGTTGGGTGTGAGTTATAATCTAGCTGACACTAATGATGAAACAAGACACTGGCTGGGAGCAGCCATTAGCTATAAGCCAGAAATTAATGCTTCTAATATTTTTGAACAAATTAACCTTAATGAACTGGCCATGTATATACTGTAGTATATACTGATAAGTCAATTAGTAGAGAATAGAGGTTATGTATATATAGATATATAGAAAAAAAGTATGGTTATGGAGACTTCCATACACACAGTGTTATAACAGCAATTCTACAGTAAAATCAGCTCTTTTTTACATTTAGATACATTCTAACGCTAATGTGCAAAGGTCCAGCCTTGTGCATTTCAGTGAAATTTTGTATGCAGGAACATCAGTAAGCAAATACAAAATTCAGTGTATCATCATACTGATAGTTCAGACACAGCACTGATGTGTTCATATAAATGTCTTAATTTCACTGATATTTAACCATAACTAAGTTTGGGACCTGGTGGTCCAGATTTCTAGCTGAATTCATCATGTACTGACCAAAATTTACAGTATATTTCCTTTCTGTTCATCACCATTCATGAACATTCTCTGATTTAGATTCTTACATGCTCTAAATCCAGTCACTGTCTAAAAGGATACACTAGCATTTTAAAATAATATAGCTAATGTGAGACCCTAAACTCTAGGAATTCCGTTTACAAGCAACCTAGAAAACAGAAGTGGCTAATTTATAAGGAAGCACAGAACAAAGGTAAGGCACTTGCCAACAATAGTTTGTTGGTTTAACTTTGACTTGCTTTCCTGGGAAAGAAGAAAACAGAATTTTCAATGTGAACTGTCAGCCCCAGTTATGACAGGGCTTCACTAGTTAGAAATTCAGAGTTCCTCCTCCATTGGCAGAATGATGTAAAGAAAACCACCAAACAGAATTCTTTCAAGTTTCAACTACAACTCTACTTAAATAATTTACTTTTTAGTTTTACTCAGTCTATTCTTTTTAAACTTGGTTGACACTTTCGTTGACAAGCACATTTTATTGCACAAGATCAGTAGTGAAATTGGCAGCGAAAAAGAGAGAGAGGGGAAAAAAGCTGGCTCTACTCAATGAGAGAACTACTATCTTGCCTTTGGGAAAAACAATGCTGGCAGTGACCCTTTCTGAAGCCAACAATAACTGGTAAACCAGTCAGTATAAGTAAAATATTTGGTCACTTTGAATGTTTCCTTTTCCTACAAGAAGTAAACCAGGGGCTGTTTAGCTAATGCATTTAAATCAAGCCAGCAATAAAATGTTGGGTGTGAACATCAAGCCTTTAAATTAATCCATTAGAAACTAATAAATAAAATGATGAAATCATTGAAAACTTAAACATTAAAACATTCCCTTATGAACTACTGATAGGTGCAGTTAAAACTAGTGGAGACCAAAACAAATCCAAAACTCAGGAAAAAAAAAAAAGTGGAAATAACATCTTAAGTGTATCTTTTGGTTTCCAAGATCTCTGGCTCTCATATTCCAAATGGGTGAAGTGATCAAAAGAGATGGCAGAATAAACAATAGGCATTTTCAAGAAATTCATATCTATTTGGATTACACACTGAATGAGTGACCCATGCATCCTAAGTACCTTTTGGAGGACACGGACTAGAAAGGGCTACAGTAACATCCCAACCAATATTCCAATCAAAGGGGTCTGTTCCAATAAAGCCAAACATCAGGGTTGCTCTTGGAGTATTGAAGCCCTAGGCTGTTATCAACATTACACTCATTTGGGGAGAGTGTCTTAAAGAGCTTTGTGTAATACTAAATTGGGAATATAGATGGACGTGTTTTGTGCCTCGTGTCCAGCAATTTAAATGAAGGCAAATTTATCGGTTTACTGAGCCAGTTTAATCAGGAGTTGTTTCGGGCTTATTTCCAAAATTTACAAGAGACATTTCAGGAGCCAATGCCAAATACTTATGTCAGTGATCTGCAAGAAAAAGTCACTTTGGTTTGATTTTTGGCCAAGTGGAGGTCTTAGGTCTTAAGCCAGATAATTCTCCATGTTCTGCCATGTTTTTCCTGTGCACCCCCTTTTCTCATTTCTATCTTATGGGTAAACACCACCATCACCACCATCACCACCACTGCTTTACTAAAGGTGTTGGGTTTTGGGGTAGTTTTTCAGGCTGGTCTCTGGAAAGAAGTGATGAACTCCTCAGATGAGACAGCCGTCTCTAGGGAATGTGTTCGGAGGCCTGGTAGACATGCAGTTGGATATGGCACAAGGGCTCCCACCTGGACCACTCAGAACCATCTCATCCCATATGGCTGAAATCCTGGCATTGTTTAAATCAGTGGGAGTTTCACAATGGGGTTCTTGACATGGCTAGAATAAACATGGCAAACAATAATGAAGGACAATGTGTTTTGCCCAGGAAGCTAATTTCTGAAAATTATGTGAGTAATTAGATGCAATGAATGTACAGTTCTCACTACAGATTTTCTTAGATGCTTCTTCCAGTATGTCTTCCACCATAATACAGATGTTGCTATGCCTATACTGGGAAATACAAGAGGCACAGGGCACAGGTTCAAGCACTGTCCTGTCTTTAGACTGTCTGTTTAATCGTTAGCACGCTCCCTGGCATAGTTTTGTCCTACGTTGATTAGCACTGTGCTGAATAATGCCTGGGTTATTGCTCAAGAGACAGAAAGCACTACAGATCCTTCCCCAAAGGAGGTCTGAAGATGGCCTCCCTGTTTTGTTGGAGGGAAAGTTTAAATAGGTAGATGCAAGTCGTGCTGTGCCACCTGGCCTCAGAGAGAGGGAACAGCTCCTGACCTGTGTTATTTAGCAGTATAGGTGCTAAATTTATTTAGCCTCTGTAGACATTTCTGATACATTCTGCTAATGACCATTGCACTGAACATAGCTGTACGAGTTGCACATGGGTTGGGAGCACAAAGGCATGTTCAGTATGAGCTTGAGATCCTAGCCTAGAATAAAAGAGTAAAAAATGTTGAGTTGTGGAAACCTAGTTTCTTTGCAGTCTCTTAGGAGGAATCTAAAGCTGTCTCAAAACTCTGCCCCACATAATTTCCTGTTCCTGAAATTTCCCCCTTTTCCCCCCCTAAAGTTTCCATAGAACTTACAGATGCCTAATACACTTCACAGGACAGAAAGGAAAAATTTGTCCAAAAAAGATCTCAATTTAATTTTCTAGTACCAACCCAGCCTGTGAGTGTGTTGTAGTATTTCCCAAAGCTCTTTAGTTTGATTGGATGAAGAAGGCTGAGTGGTGTAGGCGGTTTAACTTTCCTTTTTCTGTGCTCCAAGCCCCCTAGTTCCTAATAACCATTTCAAAGTCCTTGCTGAGGAAAATCTCCTGGTGAGGTAACAGCAAGGCTTTTCTAAGGAAAATGCCTAGCTTTCTGGGCATCATGATTTGGTACCCTACTATCAGCTATTTCTTCCGTGCACCTTGCTTATAAAAGAACCACAGTGAAAAATATAGCTTTAAAGATACTCGCATGAGAATGGCATGCAAGACACAGTCTTCTTTCAGTATTCCTTGGTTGTTGCTTTTTCTCTCTCAGCATGGCATTGATAGAATTTACATGGAAGTTAAACTCCTCCTTGGAGTGGTTTGAACCATGGATCACAGTTCTCCCCTCAGCCTGCCATTCAGACCATCACATGTCTTTACTTTAAAAGTCAGCCAGGGCCAAAGAGTACAGCAGTCCAGCTGTGGACCCCTCACCAGCAAAGATCCGCAGGCTACAGGAGATGAACACGTACTATGTTCCTGCCATGTTGAACCTGTCAATACTGATCCAGCTTCTTCCAGTGGTCTGGAAACAGAGTGAGGACTCTGCCCACTCATACCCATCTTCCATAGGAGATACGGGTATTTCTGGGCTGGACTCTCAGCACATTGCACAGACAGAGAAGGGATGCTGCTGTGCAGGCAGAGAGGAGCACTTACGGAAGTGCCTCCTCTCAATTTTGTTCATTAGGATTTTACCGCGAATGAAGTCAGAAAAAAGATTTCCTGATATTTTAGGTAAGGTTTGATCCTACAGGCTTTGCTAACTTCATTAAGACCTACATAAAAATCCATAGCTCTGATGGTCAGTCTTCAGTGCTTCAGAAGAAGGTGAAGACCCTGGCTGTCCCTAAGATAACGTGTGGAACAAAGAAGAAAAAATCTTTTCAGCCCACTGACAACCAGTGAAGCACTGTCACAACTGCAATCTGGAGTGTTAATGTAGATAACCTTCCTTTTAAGAACCCCCAAATTTGTCTTGGAAGCCATGTTCAGCAGCAGAATTCTGATTGCCACATCACGTCAGGTCATAGCCTGACAACAGTTGTTCCTGTGTGGTAAGCAACATCCCTACTTAATTCTAAGGAATATGTCTACATAGATCATTCAAGGTAACATCTGTCAGGTTAGGAGATACTTGATGTTCCAAACTCTCCCCAGTGTCAGTGGGTGCTGAAGCCATTCGGCTACAGGCTTGATTCCTTTGGGAGGACATTTGGCTGAAATTCCTTGTTAATGCCACTTTTAAAAAAAATAGATATGGGCTTTTTCAACTCTTAAATCTGCCCAGTAACTTCCCATCTTCAGTTCATATCCTTATCCCTTGTTTGCTATCTCTTAAATAAATACAAAACCTGATTTTGCTAGAAGAATGCATTTTCCTATAACTGTGTAATGACATATGCCATATAAATGTAATCTAATCTCTCCTTGGGAATAGTTCTGGAATTCTACCACAGATTAGGTTGGATTTGTCACACACCCCCAGTTAGGCAGATGCATGGAGTTTTGGCAATCGATTACATGAGGCTTTATTGGCAGAAAAATGAAGGCTCTATACAAGCCAGGGCTAAGCCCTGCATTTGGGGTGTAGTCCCTTGTGTGTATTTGTCACTCCTGTCCATTTCTGATCTGGTGACAGCATAAAGAGTTTATGAAGAGCCCACGCTTTGGTGAGATTCAGTCCATCTCCCACTTCATTAATGCATGGGATGAGAATACACACTACATTAAGACCTGTTTATGTGCATCCCAGACCTACTAAACCTGTTTAATTTTGCTCTCCCAGGAACGTGCTCTGGGTCAACACACACTTTCACCTGCTAGATACAAATTAGAGCACTAAGAAGATGTATCCAGAGAGAAGATTGGGGGTTCGGAGGAAAAGGTGTCCCCAGGCTCCAAACTTAGAGAAAGGCAGAGGGAGCAGCTGGGATTTTTGCAGAAATACCTACAAGCTTAAAGTGAGGGAAGGAAGTATAAGAGTAGGAAAGGGAGGAAAACTGCTTAAGTAACTCCAGATTTCTACCTTCCAAAAGCTAGGGGTGGTTAATTAGGCTGGGGATCGTCTCATTACTAGGCTCTATCCCCACAAGTCAATGCTGTAGGTGTCTTGCTCACTTATCATATTGCCAAGTGGAGTAAGAAGTAATTATAGCCATAACACTAACTCTTTCTTGAACACTTCTCCATGGTGTGGAGTTTCTTTCCACCAAACCATGCTATATGCAATATGCCACTCCCATTTATATTTTTAAGCATTTCAGAATCTACACTGAGGTAACATCTCCCTGAAGGTAATGTGAGGACCACAGAGGTGGAAAAAAAGGGACTGTATTTTCTTCTATAGTTTGTGATACAACTTGGGCAAGGACCAGAAACTTGGGCTTCAGGTTTCACTTATGATGCAATAGGAATTTAAATGAATAAGGACCTTTGGAGTTCACTGTATGTAGTCAAGTATGTCTAAAAGTGATCCTATTGCTTTGTTGTTTGTTTAGGCAAAACTTTTATCAGCTTTAATAGGAGTTTTGTCTGCACAAAGTATAAGACTTAAAGTAAGGACTGCAACAATAGATACTGCATATGCTATGATTTAAGGAACCTACATCTGACTGAAAAATGCATATCTCTCTCCTGCATCATATATGAATTAAAGACACTAAGAGTCCAGCTCAGGAGCCAAAAGATCTTGCCATAACCAAAGAACAAACAGCTGTGGTCCTAACAAAGCAAACTCCCATTAACATCAGCTGAAATTTTGCCTGAGTAAGATCTGAATACAAACTAAGAAAACTGCAGGCTTTATCTGTGTGCACAAGGGGGGAAGATTGTTGTTTTCGTATAGGCATGACTGAGTTGTTCTTCAGAAGCATATTTCATCATATTTGTCCAGAAACACTGCCCTTTCAGACCTATGAAGCTTGCATTCTAGTAAACATTCCATTCACCAAGGAGAAAAATGCAAGCCAAGCAATTCACTTAGGGAAAAAAAAAAACCCACAACAAAAAGAAAGAAAAAGCCCGAAAGAATGTTGCATTTTTTCATATAATCACTAGAAGAATCATTTTATAGTGTTTCCCATGTAATTACTGCCAGACCTGTTTAGCAAATGTGAAATACTCATTAGCAATTACTTAACTATACATATATTAAAGCTTAATTAGTAAATAAATTAAGCATATAATTAATTGCTTTAATCAGTAGGCTTTTAATATTGTAATTATCACTTGATACATTAAGGGCATGTTAAGAATACTTTTCTCCAAAAAATACATTGTTAATTAATCATTAAAACTTATCTTACTACATGCTCATTAATGATTTATTACAGATGCTGGGCCAAATTCTTCTCTCAATTACAGCAGAGCTAACTCTGTTGAAGCCAACAGAGCTTCACTTGCATAAATTAAAGGAGAATTTGGTCCTGTTAATTAAACGTAAAGTGTTTGTCAGAGCATATCACCATAGATGGAAATCTGTAGTGCCTTGCTCGCTTTAACCTAATAGGAGCAAACTGCCTTTCTTTTACACTCCTTTGCTATAGCTGAACATTGTCTTTCTGTAGCCTGAGCTCAGAGGCAGCAAGTTGTAATAGCTGGGCAATGAGATGGCATCGGAGAGATCTAGTTTCGTTTCTAGCTCTGCCACTACCTATGAATTCCAGGTCAGTGTATGGAGAAGGTCTTCACTTCAGCTAGTTGCCCAAATGCTCTTTAAAGAGACAAATGATTGCTTCTAGGGACCAGCTCACTTTTTTTCTCAACATTAACATCTAAAAGGAGTCTAAGGAATCAGGGTCTAAGGGTGTTAATCTGAAAGGTGACTACCAGACCCAGAAGTCAAAGGACAGATAAGAAGAAACCCAAACACAAGCTTTCTGTGGCTACATTTTTCTTAACCTGGACATGGCTCATCTGTCTGGACCGTATAATCTCCTCAGGAAGGGAATTTTTTCCTTGGGATTTTGTGTAAATAAGGTATCTGCCATAATGGACCAAATGGGTCTTAGTTAAGCTTTCTTGAGGCAGCCAGAGTAATAATATTGTTTGCAGAAGGTCTTCATACCTAAACAGTCATATTATGAATTGTTGCAGAGAAGGCAGGATGGGGAGGGGGAAGGAGCAACTAATTTTTGAGCAAGACATACGTATTCATAGATACAGTTTTGATGCAGAAGCCTTTGAAATGTCAATGTGAAGCCTTCTATGGGTTTCCCTTCACAATCCCGGTGGGACTCTCCCATGCACAACCTATTTGCAAAGATCCAAACTCCTGGTTGCATAAATGTAAATGTAGAGTAAATGAGGAAACCAAGATTTAGGGACAGTGAGCTTTGGAATCCGGATGTGGCATATGTAATATATTATTTCTCATGCACATATCTCCTGGTCTCAAACCTTGATGAAAGCAGCCCTTCTGCTTTGGTGAAAGGAATACCTGTTTTTAGTAGGTGAAAGTTAAACAGTATTTAGTACTTGCTACAAGGTACTGTACAGGACCAGCACTAGATTTGTATTGAAAACCTGGTCTTCTCAACTTATTTCTATGTTTTGGGAGGGCTCCCAAAAGAGCTTTCATAAGAACACATTAAAATCTTCATTTCCTTACTATGACAGCAAAGACCTTCACATACGAGTGCATACATGCTCATATTCCATCTTGGTCTTTAAGTGACTGTTCCAGACAGAAGGACAGAAAGAAAATACATAACTTAAACTGTGTTAGGATGAAGCAGATATTTCTTAATATTAATTTACAGCAGAGTCTTTCAGTGCTTTAAAAACACTATGAACTGTTATTCAGCACTGCAGGGCAAATAAAAGAAAATCATCCATGAGATCTGAAACTGTGATCCATCCAAAGAAAAATGTCTGGCCTTTAGTCACTTTTCCACTGAAGGAAAGACAGACAAGTAACTTGGAAAACAAACAGGTTATGAAAGCTACCTTCAGGAGTCACATTACACTGGACCAATCTATGACACTAACAGCTACTGTAGTCTTGTAGGCTCACTATATACCTCTAAAAATTTGTGTTGTGGTGAACATTTCCCAAGCAGAAAAGACAATGAGCATGGTGAATCTTGCTTAGATATCCTTCCCTAAGTTTAGAGGCCAAATCTAACCAAGGTCATTACGTAATCTTGTCACCCGCTAAGGGAATTCTAGGGCAGGTGGAGCTCATGGGGCTTTTGGCAATGGAAGTGGTGTTATCCAAGGGGTGAAGCAGAGGCTTCTCACTTATGTGATGCTCTCCATAGGTTTTAGAGAGTTAAGGTCCAATGGCAAAATGGTTAAAACTTCCATATAATGGGGACATGTCAAAGTCAGAAAGCAAACCCACTTGAGTATTCCTGGATTAATCCCTTAAACAAAAACTAAAGCTAGGGGCCTGATGAAAATAAGTGTATAAACAATTCTAGTGCACAGCCAAGATTAAAAATCTGGGATTCTTTTGGTAAAGAATTCCATTCTTCATCCTTCTGATGAATTATTTCTGTGACAACTTCTGTACAAAACTGTAACATTTTGTCCTATCCTGAAGGCACCAGTGTCATTCCCATGTACAGCGTGTAGACAATGGCAACTTGGCAGAATATACATAGGGAGAAATGGTTCACTCATCTTTAAATTTACATTAAAAGATATTTGCTTTTGACGGAAGCAAAAGATTTATTACAGCATTTTTTTTTAAGTATACAATATTTGACATAGTAAACAAGACAATATAGGTACAAGTCCTTTGGTACTATAAGCCACATGTGCCTCACCATCGTTATTCAAGGGGATTCTAATGATGTTGAGAAAACACTCGTGTAAGAAATTGAATTTGACTGCTCTGGTAGTATTTCTTCATACTGATTATGAGTCTGAAGGTAGACATGATTCACTGTAGAAATCATGTATTCTTAACAGCAAAATAAATTTGATAGAAAAGTGCTGGGAATTTCCTTAAAACAAGCAAATAAGCAGTATTGGTTTGTGCCCTGCCAGAGAAAGGTGGTAATTATTTTCATGTTATAATCTACAATTTTTTAATAAATTCATGTCCATGTCATGAGGAAAGGTTATACTGGTTTAAATTAATTTAGCTAAACTGATTCAGATTCTTAATATCGACTTGTTTAAGGTGGATTCATACATATTCAAATATGTGTGAATGTATTTTTTAGTTCAACTTAAAGCAGTAAATTACTAACAAACAAAACCAAAGTAGGCAGGAGTTAAATCAGTGCAAAATGGTCCAGATTAGGAATCTGCTTCAATTGAATTTTATAATAGAAAGTAATTTCAATTAAGCAAATGCAGCTTTTTTTCATAGATACGGAGCACAGGTCTATAGAGACACTAAAGTAAATCATTTTTTTCCGAGTTATTGTATATATTATAATTTACATGAAAAAGCAGCTATGCTGACTGCCACGAACAGTTAGGATGGTTTAACAATATCTGCTTTGCATAGAGAAAGCAATATATTGGAGCGGTGGCTCGGTTTCTCCCTTTCCTGATTATTTCAGCAAAGCTAATTTAAGGATTGCTAGCCGCCGCAGTTATGAAATTCCCCGTGCGTGTCGTACAAATGCAGTTCGGTAAAGTCCCAGCTTGCAGTTCAGCCATTTTGTCGTCAGAGGCTACGGTCTGGTCTACCTCGCCTGGGTACCTAACTCGCGCCTGCATTTAACTGCCTATTGAAGCGGGCTTCCCAAAGGAAGCGCCGAAACTTCCCGCGCGGGCACCGGAGACGCGTGCCTTTGAGGGCCTCCGGAGGGACATCCTCCCTGCCTAACTTGTGTACCTAAACTCAGCCAGATGGGACTTCTCAGTAGGCTTTCAAAAGCACGCCGCTCTCTCCTTTAGCTACGCTTGGGATGCGAGCGCTTCCTCCGGAGCGCGGCTGCTCTGCCCGCCCGACGGAGGGGTACGAGGCCCGTGCCTGGGGCAGGCGAGGGTGCCCAAGGGCAACCCCCAGCTACGCCCGCTGCCGCTTCCACGCCTCGTCTGCAAGCTGCCTCTGGAAGAGCTTGCTTTGTTCTTCACCTTGGCGTTTCTTAATCAAAGAGGCTTGTCCTAGGGTAAAGGTACGCGTTTCTTTCTGGCTCCGATGGAAATGCTACCGTGTGTGCTGTTAAAACAAGGATCCCGGGTGGACCTCGGTTTATCTCGGAAGATGTGCTACCAGTACGCTGGAGTTCCCAAAGTGCGCTGGGGGAAATTTCAGAGTCCGATTCAGGTCGCGGTTTGAAGTAAAATGATTTTTTATTAATAATCGCCGCAGCTACACATTTGTTGATGTCGCCAGTGGAGGCAATAAGAAAAAACAGCTACAAACTTATAAAAAGAAGCATTTTATCCCTGCCCTTGTCGCCACATGCACTGGAAAGGAACCATATTGGCTCTTTTTTAGCTAGTAATGTCTAATGCAGGAAGACAGGAATAAGCAGAGTAGAAAGCACCTGTCAGCTCTATTTCCCACTCTCCTTGATTAGCATGAAACATTAATAGGGCTCTCAGAAATTCTGGTCTGAAATGGGCTTTGCTTGAAAACGTGTCTGCCTTTACTGCACAAAAGCTGCTGTCATTAAAAAAGGGCAGATAACTAAAGAAGACTCTTTCTTGAAATTTATACCATTTTTTCATACAATGACAAATTATTTTAATAATGGGAATCGCACACTCTGCCATTTGTATAATGTTTCCCATAAAATTCTCCCATTAAATTTGCTCCTCTACTTGACTCATATCTTTTTAAAAAAATGACACACACAAAATGATACATCACGCATTCTTACAAAGAATTGGAAGTGAACATACTGTAATGGGTTAACATACGTTTTAATAAAATTTTCATTGTTGCACATTTCACTTTTCGGTACTGAGAGCCAGGGCTGTACCAGTAACCCCAGGCGATGCCTAAGGATAAAACAAATCATATGGTAGTGAACTATTTTCACCTATTTATCCTTCTACTGAAAATATATTCATAAATACAAAATGAAGCTAAGATACGTAGCCAGTAACATTGTACATAACAAAGATATTCCCTAGTATTTGTATTCTATTATTTTTTAATAATATACCTTCTGCATTTCTAAGATGCTCGGGCTTCTGTTTTTATTCCTTACATATCTTGTAAGCCACCAAACCATTTTAATTTTGTCTCCCCAAAGTGGGCAGTAACAAATATTTGAATCCATATAGTTAAATGAAATCCTATTGCATAACCTATTATGGAACATGCACTGCAAGCCAAAAATGTATGCAGGTCTATTTATCTAGCAGCTGGAGTTTTCTGAAGTAGAAACTTTTGATTTGTAGCATATGTAGGTTTATTTATGTGTAGACAATCTGTTTTAAAAGATCTGTGTCATCAGAAATGTTCCTGTACACATCAGCATATTAACTGCTTATTAGATGGCATTATCTCAGAGAATAAATATTGAAAAAAAATGCCCTGAATATTCATTTTACTATGGAGATGCCGTATAATTTAAAAATAATAGGTTTTGTCTCTTTGTTACTGTATAGGAATTCCGGAATAAGAAATACATTTTATTAGCACAAAGTAAAATGATGTGGTAACAATAAATTAAGCTCGTTCAA